>NC_133864.1:11228612-11724449 GCF_044706935.1 Curcuma longa | reverse complement strand
CGATTAGAACCACTAGAAGCTTCAGAAGAAGACCTATTGGTGGTAAGCTTACTCACAATACAGAAGACATATATCAACCTTTGCCTTCTTTGAGTACATGTACTAATGTACCTACAATCAGGTGCACTCAGAAAACGTATTTGAGCAGTCTAAAAAGTAGTTTGACTGTTGCCACTATTACTGAGGTAAATTTTTTTCATTTGTTAAGAATTATTGTCCTAGGCAATGATAATTTCAACCATCTTTAAATGCCAGTGCCAATTTATACTCCAAACTCTCTTTGTGCTATGAACCTCTTAATATTGTGTGTGAACTTATTCTATGCTTGCTGATAAGAATACAACCAATGAAGCTTCATAATCCTAGTTATCAAATTGTACATTTTTAGTTATTAGAGCTAAGAATGATATTCTTTTTCACTATTTACAAATGGAACATATCAGGAAAGCCGGTACCAAAAGAACTGCATCTATTTTGAATCTTCCTTGGAAATTGTTATGCAAGCCGTCTTCATGGTGAATTCAATTTTAGTAAATTAAATCAATTCAGCACTGCAACTAAATTCGTTTACAAGAAGGGTAGTGCCTTAATAGTGTGGAACTAAGCATTCCATGTAGAATATATTAGTGCTTTTCACAATTTGTACATAGCATATTAAATAATGAACTGTCTTGCTGGTCTGGTTGTTGTAAAAAATTGTTTCGTTCATGTAAAATTTCATTTACTATATTCAGTTTTGTCTAAACTGTGTTTTGAACAAGTCTAAGTTAGTTTGGTTTTTGAAAATATGTTAATAAGGACCATATATGACTCAACCCGAGTCTTTATAGTGGATATCATTCTCTCTTTCCACAGTATTTTTTTAAAAAGTTTTAGAGTAAATGTTTGTTTGTTATGCTTACAAAGTAAGTTAGCAGAGGTTAGAATTGACTCAACATTTAATGGTTTAAATAATTAATTTAATCCATGCCAGCTCGCCCCTGTTGCAATGCTGCCTAACTGCATCTTGCAGAAAAAAGTGCTTCACCCATTTCGCATGCAGGTTACTGTTACTGTACTTGGCCTGCTTTATTATCATATACAACGAAACATGCTCCAATTTTCATATACACAGGTGGGAGGTTCCATTGTAGCAGTGAAACTTGCTAAAGAGCGAGGTTGGGCTATCAATATTGGTGGTGGTTTCCATCATTGTTCAGCAGAAAAAGGAGGTGGCTTTTGTGCATATGCTGACATTTCTCTTTGCATTCACTTTGCCTTCGTTCGTTTGAATATTACTAGGTGGGAGGCTTGCTTGCAGATAGTTCATCTGTGACTTTCTTGAGAAGTACATTTGCAACAGAGAGCTTAAAACAAAATAATGTTTTTGGTATTTCTTGTAAACATTGCAGAGTGATGATTATTGATCTTGACGCCCACCAAGGAAATGGCCATGAAATAGACTTCTCAAATGACAGTATGTGTCTCTTCCATTGAGCATATCTGCATATGTTCAAGTCATTGATTTGTCCTTTTATCACTTTCTTTTTTTTATCACTTGTAGGAAGGGTTTATATTTTGGACATGTACAATGCTGGTATTTATCCATTTGTGAGTATTTCTATTTACCTACTGCATTTTAGGTTTGTATATGTTACCAAGACACTACTAGTTGCAAATAATTATTTGATTAATTACTGGGTCAGTCTGAACACTACAAATTTATTTTAACTATAATACTGTTGTATTCCTGTACCCGTATCCTAAAGTTTGACTCTTTTTTGACGACGAGTCTCTATGTTTCCCACTTTGAAAAAAATCATTATGTTAGTTACTTGAATCCATCCATACCCATATGTGATACTCGTATCCAAATCTGAGTGACATAGGTGATGGTATCCAAATCTGAGTGACATAGGTGATGGTCGGATCACAACTAATAAAAACTAATTTTCCAATTTATATATTAGGCTCAGACCACAATGCAGACACACAGCTAGATGAGTACAAGTTGGGCTTGGTCGAGGTCGAGAGGGGAGCTTGTGTAGCTTGCCCAAGGTGATAGAAATTTGGTCAAAATGCCTTATGAGGCTATTGAGTTCAGCCAAGGTGAGTAGCACTTGAGTTGAGGTGGATGTGTCTTTGGGGCAATGGGATCAGTTCATTCTAGGTGAATTTGGTTTGCCATGGTGCTTTGGAGCTGTCATGGCTGAGATTTGCCGAAGGTGGGTGTGGCTTTATTAAGGTGAAGAATTTGGCTTGCTGAGGAGGGGAGCCTTAAGTGTGCATTGCTCCAGTTTTTGCTCTTGCTCTTTTAGAAGTCGTTGAACTGACAACCTTAACAGATGCTGATGGTCGCTCTGCTCCATTTGTGCTCCAAGCGCACTTGAAAAGTAACCAAAATATTATTGGAAATACTATACCACTGCTTAGCCCATGAATATAAATGCTAGCCAATGTCCTTGCACACACCCCTACTTGGGCCTTGCAATTTCACTGTACATCGTTGTGCATTTACACGATTAACAAATATGGAACTTACATGTGGCAGCCACTAGTAACAACTAATTATAGCAGTGTTTTCTCCCACCATAAGTTTCCAACAAATTGCCATATTCTAGAAATCCCCTGCTAGAGGATTGAAATTCATTCTATGTTCACCTAAAATGCGCAACATGTTCTTTTCCACTAGCATGCTGAGACTAAAATCAACGTGGAGATAGTGACACCAGTTTGAACAGTTGAATCATGTTGGAGGCTTATGATGGGAGGGGTCATCGGCAAGAGTGAAAGTATTGGCAGGATGGGGCTTAACTGGCGTTGGGCGCTGAGCCGATGGGGGTGAGGAGGTAATAATTGAAGTAAATGATGGTGATTGATGAAGCTGATATCCCTGGTAGGGAAGGGAGGGAGAGGTAATAATTGGCGTAAATGATCAACAATGGTGATCGACGAAGAAGATATCCTAGGTATGCATAGCCAACTCTTCCTTCTTTGGACCACCTCACGCCAGCACAAGACACACCGACCAGTATTATGACTATCTTGTTTTGGCTTGGCACCAAGACTAGCATGGAACTAGACATGGAACCTTGCCTTAACTAATAATGCAAAATCTGATAACGCTCACGTCAAGCGCCCCTCATCATCGGTCCCACGGTTAGATGAAGAGAAGTAAATCAGATACCAAGCGGCTCCCTACCTTGCCTTATCTATATTTACTACCTATTAGTGGCGCCACATCCTCGTAGAAAATCCAGTAATTAACAGCTGGATTAGTTTTATCTCTTTCTTCACTGTGCATAAGTTCCTACGTAATGCCTGTTATCTATTCCAATCATCACATTTTTTGTGTTAAAATGGGGCCTGGAGGCCATCTAATCTTAATACAACTGTTATAATCTGTCTTGACTAGAAGCATATTGGTGCTTCTACATTTTTTCTTATAGTTGTCTGGTTTCACTAACATTTCTTATAGTTGTCTGGTTTCACTAACAGGACTATGAGGCTAAGAGATACATTGACCATAAAGTTGAATTATTCGTAAGTTTTGAATTTCTTTTTGTGTACTCTTCTGCCACTATAAGTTCTATTTATCACATTGCTAAGAAATGTTTTTCTTGTTGATGGTTTGATGTTTACAGAGTGGTACTAAAACAAAGGAATACCTGGATAAGCTAGATGAAGCTCTTGAGGTAAAACTTATCATGTTGCTTGATTTTAGTCACTTTTGAATAGTGTCATTTGATATCTGCAGTATTAGAGTAATGGTTAATCAAAATTGTATAATGCATGGTAGTTAATTGCATCATGTATGTCAGTATAATCTTCCTATTTCCATGTAGCTGGTCGGGATAATTATGTGACTCTTGTTTAATTGGTCCTGGACATAGTTGTGTATGAGCACTTTTGGATGCTTCCTTCTAATTAGTTGAGGTTCTCTATTTTAGCCATATAAATTTTCTTCCTAATTTCTTTTGCCATTTGCCATTGGTGTTTTTTCATTTATCACTTTCATAGATTGGGATATTGGTCTCTAAAATCCTGCACCATTTTAATCGTTAAGCATGCTGTAGTATACTACTAACCCCTTATCGGCATCCCTAACTTGAGTTAATTTTTTCACTATCATTCCTTCTGAACTTCACATCTTCAACTCTCTCTCGCTCAAAAGCTAAATAAACTCTGAAAAGTTATCAAATATTTAAATGCGAAGGCTTATAGAAACATACTTGTGGATGGGGTAGAATTGGAATGATATTGATAAGTTCTAGGGGAATATGGAGAAGATTCTCGGATTCTTTAGAAATTCAAGGAGAATTGACCAAGCCTAAAAGTTGTCAATCAAACTTCCTGAAATACATTTTGCAAACTCTAGGCATAAGGTATTGAAATTAATTCAAAAAATACTCAAATTTTCATTTGAGGTTTATTAGACATTGCATGTGCCTCAGGTTGCAAGAAACAACTTCAATCCTGAACTGGTGGTGTATAATGCTGGCACTGATGTCCTAGATGGTGATCCTTTGGGCAGATTGAAGGTAAGTTATGGTTTGATCCCCTTTTTTCAGATTCATACAAATATTGAACCTTAAAGATCATTGAAGTTAGAGAATACAGAGGGATCTAAAAAAACTCAAGGGTTACGATTGAGAAAAGAGAGACTAAATAATATATGGCCAGAAGTAAAAGGGCGTCGTCAGGCATTCGTGAGAAGTTATCTGAAACAGTGTCAGTTTTTGTGCCCGTCCAGGTTAGTCCCGACGGCGTGATGACTAGAGACGAGAAGGTTTTCAGGTTTGCTAGAGAAAGAAATATACCTCTTCTCATGCTCACTTCAGGTGAACTAGATACATTTTCTTCTACTTTTGGATCACCATTTATTGTAGCGCGGCAAATATAATGCAGTCTCCCTTGCTAACTGGGTGTTATTTCAGGTGGATACATGAAGTCAAGTGCTCGAGTAATTGCAGATTCAATCGAAAACCTTGCCAAGAAAAACTTGATAACTCTGGATCAACCTCTTGTTAAAAATTCTTGAGACCCAAACGAGTATGTGTAGAGTATGCAATCATCATCACATATGCATATATAAAGTGAAAACATTGTATCGCACCTATACAACTTTAAATCTCGGAATTTTAATTATATGATTTCGATACTCATAATCAATCTGGGATAAAGATTTAGTTATAGTTACTGTTAATTATATTTCTATGCTCAGTTAGTAGATGCAAATTCAGTTTCATATATGTTAATTATTATCTTCTTTGATTTTTGAAAACGAAATATTAGTTGTAGTGTTTACTCATTCTGATACGAAATATTTGTGTGAGTTTGTGGATGTCTAAAATATGAATTTCAGGGTTTAATTTGTTGTAAGAGTGATCCTACTATGATTAAATCAATGAACCAACTACCAAAATATAAATAATAAGGGCAACAACACATTTACCATTTATAAAAATAATTGTTATGGGGTTAAAAGGATACGGACGAGGTTAACCAAGTCCTAACAGGTGATCGGATCAATCGCACCCGAGGAGGCACGGGAGACCTCATGTAACCCCTCCTCACTCGCTCTTCTGAGGATGAACTGAAGTCCACCTAGGTTCAGTCGCGCCTCCTCCTCGTGCACCACCTAGGTTCAGTCGTGCCTCCTCCTCCTCGTGCACCATGCTGGGGGACGAACCGAAGTCCACTTCAGTTCGGTCACGCCCCCTCCTCCTCGTGCACCATGCTGGGGGACGAACCGAAGTCCACTTCGGTTCGGTCACACCCCCTCCTCCTCGTGCACCATGCTGGGGGACGAACCGAAGTCCACTTCGGTTCGGTCACGCCCCCTCCTCCTCGTGCACCATGCTGGGGGACGAACCGAAGTCCATTTCGGTTCGGTCGCGCCCCCTCCTCCTCGTGCACCATGCTGGGGGACGAACTGAAGTCCACTTCGGTTCGGTCGCGCCCCCTCCTCGTGCGCTATGCTAGGGGACGAACCAAAATCCACTTCGGTTCGGTCGTACCCCTTCTCTCACCCGCTAGTTCCCAAGGACCACTCCTCCCATCATTTGTTATGATGATCCCACGTGTCCTCTCACTTATTTCATCACGACACGTGTCTGAGGGGACTGCTCCTTTCTTGCAAGTCAATGCTGCCACGGGCCCACTAAACGGGCCATACCTCGGACCATACCCTTAGACATTCTTTAGGACACACTCATAACGTTGATGGAGCCCTCCGGGTCATGTCAGGGACATGACATTTCAGAATCTCCTTCCTTAAGAGGGTTAGTGTTTCAGTGGAGAAAGGTACGTGCGCGCACACGAGCTCTCACAATTTTTCTCTTCTTCTTCCTTAGCAGTTCCTCATCTCCACTCACTAACTTAAGCATCGGAGTGGTCGCGCCGGGGAGGATCCCCGACCCTCCATCTCACGTGCTCTTTCTTGCAGGCTCACTATCCACCAGGGAGGCAGATCTTGGACGAGGCTCACTATCCACCAGGGAGGCAGATCTTGGACGAGGTGCTGTAGAGTGAGCTAGCCGTCTCGTCCGAATAATAAAAATATTTAAATCCATATTACAAAGGAATTTAAATCCATATCCATATCAATAATTACCACCATTATTGATAAAACACACAAAAAATGATTAGGCTCAATTAATTATATTCAAAATTTTCTAATATCCTCTTATTTTTTATAAAATAAATAAATAAAACCATTTTCCAGCTGTCATTACGTCCTGATCTCATTTTTGTTTAAAAAATGAAAGCTCTTTTCCAGCTGTCACAGAGCCACATTAGTTCACACTGACTTGACTTCCCTCTTCCTTAGTGTGACAACTGTCAATGTCACTGAGAGAACTCGAAGATCGAATAACTCAAACGCCCGGAACGATCAAACTCCTGCTTCGCAAATTTAAACCAATCATTATTACACAAAACCTTACAATATTTTTCCACAATCCAAAAACAGCAAAACAAATACGAGACAAACTACAATTGTTTGATTTCTGCTTAATTTTACATATCAGAATCCCCCTTTTTTTTTTTGTTGTTGTTCTTCGATTTCTTGCCCATTTCAATTCATGGCGGTGCAAATTGTCGCAGTATGAGAAGTGTGGAGAGTGAGAGAGGAGATTCGATTTTACGAGATGGTCAGCTTCCAGATCTTGAGGTGTAGCTTGACCTTGCAGGCGGCGTTCGAGGTGGAGGCCGTCGCCGGCGCGGCCCTCCTCGTCGGCACTGCCACGTTGACGCCGGAGCAGCGCACCCGGATCCCTAACCGCTTCGTCTTCAGGCTCCCGATCTTCACTCCCACCTTGGTGCGCACATTGATTTCTAGTGGGAGGGTCGTCCTCTTCCTCAGATCCGACGCCGCCGTGGCGTCCAGCGTCTGGTCTGAGGTTAGCGTGGAGGAGAGGAGGGTCGTGTTCTTCGCGTCCTGGACGAAGGCGGGGAAGGAGCCGTCGCCGACGTCCACCCCATCGGAGAGGACGGAGACGGAAGCAGTGTCGTAAAGGTAGACGAGCTTGCGGTTAGGGTTGCGGGCGGTAACGTTGAGGCTAAGCCGGGAGGTGAGCTGCCCGGCGGCTGAGACATTGAACGCTGCGAGACGGAGGCCGGAAACTTCAAATACAGGGCGGTGGGGGCGGTAGATGAGGTAGAATACGCCCGCGGCAACGGCGGCGAGGAAAACGAGGACGATGAGGATGAGCGTGAACCAGAGGCAACAGGAGCAGCAGCAGCCCCGCCTGCGGCGCCGGGGAGGCGGAGCCTTGCGGGCCTGGGGGCGATAGGTTGGAAGCGTGGTGCCGTACGCCTGCCCCTTGGTCGGCGGGAACGACGGCGGCCCCCCGTTCGCGGCCTGAGGAGGAGGCGGGATGGGCTTCGTAGAAGGGTGCACACGATCCTCCATTACCCTCTTCTTGGTGGCTCTGCCGCCGGAACCTCGAGCTCGCGGTTGGTGGTAGGGTTAGCGTTGCGGAGCGAGATTGAAGGAGAAAGGCGAGACCGCGAGGAGGAGGAAGAAGAAGAAGTAGAAGGGGGCGAAGGACGAGGCGGGACCCACCTCGTTTGGCATCAGCGTTCGATGGTTATCGAACGGCCAGGAATCCACCCTACGAAGGACACGCTGCAGCGTGTTCGTGCGATCGCTGAGTTCCGTTGAGACGTCTACGTTGTGGAATTAAAATTATTAGACGAAGGCCGCGGCCAGCTGTTCACGACTTACGCCGCCGCGCCTTACGATTCGTGCGCGAACCGACCGCACGCATCTTGCAGCAATTCGGTGTTTGTTTTAGGCATTTCAAGACTACTATGATTGGCAAAAAAAAAAAGGGAAAACGTTTTTAATTATTAAAATCGTCAAAAAATAAAAATAAAAAATGTTTTATTATATCTCTTATATAAAAAATATATCCTTATTTCATACCAATACAATTTTATATTAAAAATATTTTTTTATCAACTGAATTAGTTAAAATTATTTAAACTTATCAAAATTATTTTAATGACAATTATTATAGTAATAATTAATTGATTACTATTAAGTGGTCGAAACAATATCATAGTAATCGCTAAATGTCTATTGTAATAATTTTAATTGAATTTAATTAATATTAATTAAATTGTTAAAAAATTTATTTAAATTGATTTCTCTGTATAATATATTTGAAGTTGAATTGATTTTTTTAAAATGTCGTAGCAAACTAGCACCTACTATATTATACTATAACTATAACAACATTATAAATTGTAATAAGAATATTTTAAAAATTAAAAATACGTTAGATTATTTTCTAACTTTTTGTTTGAAAAAATTATTCTTTTGAAGATTGTAGTAGTTAGAGGCGTTCATTTAATTTTTGCCCATATTATTGTTGGCTGTATTTGATCTGTAGAGTTTTAAATATAAGATAGAGTTGGCATGGTGGGCATCACTTTTTTTAACACAATTATCCTCCGTTATAGAGTTGCATATGCTTATTAATTGTATAATTGTATATCGTATCGTTGGACTAGCTGCTCCATCAATTAATAATTTTATTGCATGTCTCAGTTGAGTTTCAAATACTCTAAAAATTCATGTTCATCAATTTTTTTAATAATCTATATATCTAACTCTTACAATTGATTAATCCATGAGATGATCGATTTAATCTCATAAAAAATTTTTATCGATCATCAACATAAATTTAAAAAGCACAAAATGATCCAATACTCATAATGAACCTTTTAAAAATTAATCATGCTGAATAAATATTTTTATTAAAAATTAATCTTAGATGTTCTAATTACTTGTGTCATTTATACTTTATCATTTGCGTGCCGGGGGAATCGATCTCCTCGTTGGGAATTTGACCGCGGATAATGAAACGGTTGGTGGTAGCCAACTATCAAATTAAGCCAAGTTTGACTTACAAGGCATGGCAACAGCTAGCTCGCTCATGGTGGCGCATGTTTCAGGCCTGGCCTTCACTACATAAATATGTTAATTTATAGCTGCCGACAAAATAATTGTTCAAAGGCAAAAAAAAAACAAAAAAAAAAGTTAAAATGGTTGTCAATAATTGGTGAATCTTCGCCATTCAACCATCTCAAGTTTCATCTCATTATTGTATTCAACCACATTTTTGTAGACAATGTTTTCACAATCCTTTTCACGTGGTTGGTAGGGGTGCTTGTTGATTGTTTAGGGTTTGCATTTCGATGCAAAAATTAAGTTTGTACTTTTTAAAAATAATATAAGACATAATTAATTTGAAAGACGAAAATATGCATGATAATTCACTTAGCAGTTGACTTTCATAATCTAAAATTTATTATAAAATCTACCTTTACTCCGGTTGAATTTGAAATATGATAGAGGACAAATGAATTGTATAATAGTCTCATCATTCTAGTAATAAAAATTAAGAAATAATTAAGTCAACTAGATAATTAAAAATATTATATTCTAATTTGAGTTGGCTAAATAGAAATTTAATCGATTAAATATTTCAAATTACTAAAAAAATCATTATTAAAAATGTTTTTTTTAAAAAATAGATTATTCTTTGTTCGAATTAAGTCAACTAAGATGTCTTGAGGCGATTCAAAAAATATGCATTGAAGGATAAAATTTACAACAGTAATTAGTTGAGTCCATTAGACAATTGAAAATAATTTCTAATTTATAGAGTTTGAATCAAATGATGTGAATTTAAGTCAACTGAATAAGTGTTGAGTTGACCGTAGAATTTGATAGGTAAAACTTTCAATGTCAATATTTTGATCGATCGGAGAAGATTTGAGTCGATTGAATTCAAACGAAATATATCCTAATCAATCAACTAATCTTATCCAATTTAATTCAAACAAAATGTATCCGGATCAATCAATTAATCTTATCCATTGTGTTTAAAGATTGATTTGTGAGTAAATAAGAGAGAAATCTATTCATTTTACAATTGATATTATAGTAGGTCTTTAAGTAAATCTTCATTTTTTTTTTTTTTGCAAAAGATAGAATTTGCCATCATCCTACACGGTCGGTCTCATGATCATCTATGAGAAGGTAAATCGAAAAACTACAGTTAATTGATACAGTCCACAACTGGTGTCACGAGTGAATCTCAAATTGAAATTTATAATCGAAAACCCTTAGCTCACAAACAAATGAAGTACAGGGGTCACGAGTCGTATTTTCCAATAATTAATAGAAAATTTGTCTAAATCAAACTAAGATGTCGTTCCATTTTAGGTTTTTATATAAAAATGGGGTTTTGATGTTTTTCAACGAAATATAAATGAAAGACCAGTAAATGAATGAGGAATGCAAGCTTTATCAATTTAGAAATACATCTATTGAAACAAAATATGAAACAAACTTAGAGTACGAATTCAGTTCAAACTCAAGGAATGAAACCTATACTAGCTAGCATTGAAACATACCATCCCTAGCTATGAAATATAATATTCAACTATTCAGATTGTAAGGGATTAAAACTCAAATATATTGATGATTAAACCCTAATGCAAGACATTATAAACTCAACAAAAAGATGGTAACAGTAGAAGAAAAGAAATCAGAAACATGAATTACAATGCAAGGACAACAACTCATATGTAAGGAACAATTTTGAGGAATTAAAGATACCTAATCTAAATTCAACACAAACTAATTGAATGCAATTTCCTAACACCCATAGTTCAGAATCTGATCTGTAACCCTGATACAAGGCTGATACGGGACAGTAAATTGTTGAAACAGAATATCAGAAATTGACCGAAGGAAAAACCTATTGAAATCAAAGATTCAATAATGTAATAACTAAGCAATGCAATTCAAACCAATAAGACAATGTAAGATCCTAAAACACCAAGTTCAGAAATAGAAAAATAAAATAGAAACAGACTGAAAGAAATGAAATCCACAGCAGTAACAAAATTCAGACTCGGATCTTGAAACTTCCCTTACAAATCAGCCTCAATCTTGCCGTCACACAAGATTTAATTGAAAATTACAGATCTCAGACAAATCCCTATCGACCTTGGTCTGATTTAGATCTGAATTAGCTCTAGTAACTGCGTATCAGAGACCCTCAAATGCAGAATAGAACTTGAACTTGATCTAAGAACCCAGCTTAAAATCTTTTAGATCGCTTGAAATTCAATGCTTGGAAACCATCAGTAGCCTTTTAAGAACCCCTCAGAATATCACTGATAGCTTCGATCGTCGTGAATCTATAGATCTCAGCTGGAACCCATCGCGGAAACGAAGCTTTGATGAAACCCTCATCGAAAGATCCAACTCCAATTTGATGCCAACTTGAGGTTGAAGAAGCTTGATAGGATCTAGAAACTGGCTTGGAAGAAAGAATTTTGAAGATCGCTGAATAAAATGCAGAGAAAAACGAGAAAGAAGTCGTGGATTGAAGATGTATAGTAACTGCGACTTTTGGGTTACTTTAGCTTCTCGTTAACGAAGGGGTACTGTAGCTAGCCGGCTCGTCTTAGCCAGTTAAACCCGAGTTAACCTGAGTTTAGCCAATTTCGCCCATTTAAGCTCCAATTAGCCCGATTTCAGCTCCAATCGAACCTAAATCTTGATCACGAAGTTTTAAATCTATCGAATCAATCAATTTTAGCTTGACTCGATCTCAATTTGGCTCAATCGTGGTTCAATTTGGACCCTACAAAGAATTAAGCTCAATTAATATCAAATTAACCATTAAAACACAGAAATTAGGTTAATCATCCAAAAATACACCATGTCACAAATACAATTCAATTATGTCGATTAAATATTTAATTGTTCACAGAAAATTTCAAAATGAACCATCAAAATACCCTAAAATCCTAGTTCATCATTAATCACGACGGTGGAAGGTATTGTCTCGGCTTCACCAAGATTTGAACCCTTATCCTCTTCTGTAAGTCTGCTCCGTTGTAACCAACTCAATTATATCCCAAGGATAAATAAATTTTCATCTTCCTTCTATAATTGGTATTATAGCCGGTCTTTATGCAATACATTTGTAGGACAAAAAAGTTGACTCGACTCGATGAGTAAATGAACAAATTTAGTCCTAACTAATAAACTCGACTCGAGTCATTTATATCCCAAAATCCCCTACAAATAGTAAATTATAACTGGAAGAAGAAGGTAAAGAAGAGTTAACAAATTGATAATGATTAATTTATATATATGCTTTGGAAGCACCATCAATCCAAAATCTTTGGAAGCTTGACAGTTCCAATGCCAAAGCTCCCTTCGAATCTGTCAAGCAACAAATTAAATTAAAAGAGCTGATGCAATCATGAAGAGGAAAACAAGAACACTTACTACTTATTTAAACGGAATTAACCAAGCCAAGACCATCTCCTACCTTCTTCAAAACATTAATGGCTCTTCATCTCTTCCATGGCACCGCCGCCGCCACCACCACCACCACCAGTTTCGTCAAGATCATCTACGCCGGAGGCCGCGTAGAGTTGCACGACCGGCCGGTGCTGGCCGCCGACATAATGTCGCGGAACCCCAAGTGTTGCGTCACCCACCCGGACGTCTTCCGCCAGCCTTGGGCTGTTCTCTCCCCCGACGCCCTGCTTTCTCTCGGCCACAAGTTCTACGTTGTCCCCGTCAGCACCGTCCGCAAGCTCCGCCGGCATCACCCGAGCAGGAACTCGGACCGAGCAGCGCCTCTCCACCAGGCGGCTCCGTCAGCCTCGGATCCATCTCCGGCGAGCAGGCTCAAGAAGAACCATTTCTTCCAGCAGGGCTCATTCTTTTGCTCCCTCAGGAGACCTTTCCAATGCTTAAGGCGCGGCGGCAAGGAGTCGGACCTCAGGAAAGCCAAGTCCGGCAGGTCGAAGAAGGGGCATAAGGAGGCCAAGGCAAAAGGGAGCCAGAGGAAGAACAAGTCTCCTCAGAAGAGGACGGGGAGTGATACACCAAGTGATCACCATTGGAAGCCAAGCCTCGACAGCATCACAGAGGAGTAGAACAGTATTTACTAGGACTGGACTGATCAGGCCAAGGATATATGTTCCAGCTCATAACCACCATCACTCCACAAAGTAAACAATAAATATCATTCATACATTGATCGAGGTTCCTGAGATTGAACGATGATATTGTTTCCTGTACGTATGCATGCATGTGGCAATCGAAACATACAAACTTTTGGGATTGAATCTCAATTACAGTAAATGAAACAGAGAAATATACAAGGGGATGGCAAGTCTAGAGGACATACAAAAGAGTATTTGGATTAAATAACATTCTTACCCTTCACTCAAATTCAATTCGATCATAATCATATGGTGGAGTACTGTGAGCTAATTGCGGTTTTATAGATTGTTATCGCACAATTAGGTGAGAATTGTACTTTATACATTCTTGAAGTAGTAGTTAAGTGGGTGCCCTACACAAGGGAAACTCTATATATGTGCAAACTTGTTCAAACACACATTAATCTCACTATATACCACAATATTAACCAATCATATACATATCCATGTTTTTTATTAAAAAAAAAAGTAGTGGAACTGTTGGAGAAAAAGAAAGTGCTTCACATGTCCAAGATTATATTCAATCATGACAATCCAGTAAAACAAACAAGGCACTAGTTAGATGAAGCTCAAGAATGGAGTGCACATGGAGTTGGGTCCCCAAGCTACTAGCCTTGCAGAGTTTGCAGTAGGAGTACAAGAACTGAGATGTGCATGGCTCAGGGAAAGAGATGAAGATGGGCTCTAGCTAGCAATCATGTAGCTCTCTCGCTCACTGTTTTAAATTGCTCGTCTGTACTAATTAACCCAACCCTTTCCGAACAATGACAAGACAACAATTCCTTCATCAACTACTCTCCCATGCATGCTGCATTCACTACCAAGAGATCGATTAATGTGGGGTTGATGCACATAACCCCAAAAGAGGGGTTACAAAATGAACAACTCCTCCTCCATACCCAGCCCATTCTACATAAAGTCATGTGTGCAAGCTAAGTGTTTGATAAAATGGCCGTATAGTTTAAGTTTACTCCCTGAATTTCTTCATACCTAACCTAAATGCATGCATGTGTCATCCTGCTACATGTACAACTTTAGGTTGCACACTAGTCTCACTAGAATGATGATTGTCTCAAGATCCAGCTTGGCATATGACCAAACACATCAAGCATTATATTTGTTGTGTAGCTAGCTAGCCTATTGTAAATTTAAACCAATAATCTAAATCTAATTGAAGGGGACCATCAATGCTAACTATAAGACAAAGGACAAAAACTTTTGGCAGGCTCTATTATTGAATTGCTTCTCCTATTATTATGTATGTTCATTCCCTAGCTAGTCCTATATATATATACATCTCACTTTAATTGTGCTTAATGCCTGAATCTATATATATAATAAACATATATATGCCATGGTTCTTTCTTTTCTAATTAACTATTAATTCCCTTTCACTGATCCTTACCAAAGTTTGAAAAAGTTGGTATATATATATATATATAATCTTTCTTTTCTAGTATTCCCTTTCACTGATCCTTAGCAAAGTTTGAAAAAGTTGGTATATATGTATATATATTATTTGGAAGTAGCATCAAAAAAACATGCCACACTGTAATAATAATAATAATGCAGGTCCCATATCACAGTTTGGCAAAAGTTTGCAATGGAAGCAGTGTTTTGATCTGGGATCAGATCATTTTCAGAGTTATATTGACCACTCTACTATACTGAAGGTGCATCGGCTGTTAGGTGACATTGTCGTTCGTATTTTTGAATTTATCTGACGGATGAATCAAGAGAAAAGCCGTCCACCTTCTTGACATGGAGTTATAAGGATATGTAAAAGACTGGATACCTAATAATCAGCTGGAAGCAACGTGAGTCTCTTGTTAGTTATAAATATCTTTAGCAAAAAAAATTTTAAAGATCATAAAAAAAACTCAAATATAAATGAATATCAATTGACTCAGTGGAATTTCAGAAGTACAATATATAATAACTATTTAACGTGACTTTTGTTAAAAGTGATCGATGGCCATCGAATTTAAAATCTAAAAAAAATAAATATGTACAAATTTAATGGAAACCCTAAGAGTGCAATAATACGATTTGATACAAATTCATGTGTTTTTTATTAAAAGTGTTTGGCAATGATGAATCAATTGAATCACATTGAGCTGACGGTTTAATTGATTGAATATTAATTTTTTTAACAAAATATATTTGATGGTAATAAAAAAGTTATATTTTTTTAAAAAAATAAGACAATTTACGATATTGAAGATACTCATTTGACATGAATTTAAGGTCTCTAAAGTCATCATCGAAGATTCAATTAGGGCAATCAAGTGTGCAATAATATTAATTTATCATGAATTCAAGGTTTCTATAATCATTCAATACTTTTGTTCAAATCCAGTTGACTAGAGTCATTTTCAATTTGTCATTGAGTTAATTAGAATTAATAAACTTGAAAACTTTTTATATGTAAATCGACTTTTTATAAAAAAAAATAGATCTTTAGTAATACAAATTGTCTTACGGACTCTGCAAATACAATATTTCAATTTTGAAGAATGAATATGTAAAATGCACTTAAATAAAATAAACATTTTGTTTGTTTTTGTAAAATGCTTATAAAATCCATGGCTGTTCCTTTGCCGGCACTCCTTCACCCAACTCATCCAGTCGCCGTCTTTTCCTCTCAGCTCGCCGTGGCAATGCTCGCCTCTCCCCAAGAAATCTCTTGCGTTTCTCCCTAAGATTTCCTCTTTTTGTATCCGCTTCTGGCTTGCGGGATCCGCAAACCTCCTGTTTCATGGTTGCAGTTCCTCTTCTTTGATGGGAAAATCACTCCTACAGGATTTCTTCTTGGAACCCCACTTTCCTCTTTCTTCCTCTCCACCTACTTCGCGTTGCTGTTTTGGCTGTAAGTTTCCTCTCGACCAACATGCCTTGGGCTGATTTTACCTGCTCCAGTTCGTGTTGATGCGCCATTGTGCTGCGCACCATGAGGAGAGCTTGAAAGACGGGGCTTTTCCTCAAGAGTGGAGCTTGGAGAGATATGTGAAGGCTTAGTGGATCTTGTAGTCTGGGAATGGTAACGGCAGGATGTATCAAAGGTGCGAGCTTTCTTGTCGGTGGGTTCTTTGTGTTCTGGCCGTTTCTTCATCGATTTGCAGACTGGAAGGTATTGTATTCTGGTATTGTCTTCCTCTTTCTGATTTTGATTACTGAGTGAGCGAGAGGTTCGCAGTTGGTTTGTTTGATGTTTGGAAAACAAGATCTGTTTGCGGAAACCATAACGGGATATCTTAGTATGGATATTATTTAGTCGATATTTGCTGGAATTTTGAGACGGTGTAAACGTTTCTCTACTTCTGAGCCCAAATTTGATGAACATTGATTCTTCCACGTTTTTTTTGTAAATTCCAATTTTTTTTCTTGTCAAAATGTGTTATCATAGTTTTGATATCCTAGATTTTCACTATATATGGTGGTCTTGATGAGCTGCCCCCTATCCTTCCACTTGAATAGTAAACATGTAATAGAAATAGAATGGTTTAAATAATTGTTTGAGATGCTTTCATGGTTGGTTTTGCACAGGGCTTGCACGTTATTGTACTTTCTTAAACTAGCTTTCTCTTCAAATAATTTTTGAACCAGGTCAAATACTAGCTGGATGGATGTTTTTCCTCATATTGTGTACTGTTATATTTTACACAAAAAGAAAGTTTTTCAGCTATGCAATAAACGTTAGATTTGTGAATTTGTATATAGATATTTTCACAGAGGTTAGAAATTTGTTTTTTAAAATCTTAGTGTCAATATTGTAATACTTTCTTTATTAAACTTTTATGTAGTCACAATGCCTTGTGAAATTTACTGTCTTCATCACAGATGACTCATTCAACTACTTTCAAGCTTAAAACTTTAGCTCATCTTGCATCACTGTTGGAAGTCAAGTTTTCACTTTGATACATATTTTCCAAAGACTTGGTCAATCAAAGTATGACAGAGTGTATGAGTAACATTTTAATAATTACATCTATTAGAGTACTGCTTTCACAAAAATAGTCTCCTACTTTCTGATCTAAAGTATAATATGAATTGAGGATCACTACTTGTGGATGCCTGGAAATCATTCTATTAGTACATATAGAAGACAAAAGCTTACGTCCTAAAGCAACACAACTGGAGAATCTGTTTAAACATTTTGCTATCAGTATGTTATTTTCTTTGTTTCCTTTGCTTTGCTGACCGATGTGCATCCACTTCTGAATGGAACTTATGTACATCTTGAAGTCTGTGGTTGGTTTCCAATTGAAATTGAACTCTATGTTGATCCCTCTCAACTAGGTTTGTTATTAACGTTGGACGGGATAGCGATTATCCTGTGGATAATATTGATTCCATTGATGGACTGCGAACGTCGGAAATCAATCTTCTAAAACCTGTTGATTCGGAAGAATATTAGGAGATAGGAAAATAAACGATACTGTCGAAAATATTATTAAATCAAAGACATCTTCCCAAACATCAACTAAATAATTATTTAAATAGACTCAAAATCTTAAAATGCAAAAGAAAGAAAAAATATAATAGAAAGAAATAAATCTTAATAGATTCTAAATTTTAAAAATCCTAAACGTACATAAAATCCTAAAATACAAAAGATATAAATTATTAAAAATATTCTAACTACCAAAGAACTCAAAAATTATCAAAAAATAAAAATTATTAAAAATAGTAATAAAAATCGTCGGATCCTCCTGCATCAGTTGTCATATTTGGACATATACTGGTTGACATGATTTGCATTGCTCCTAAGTTACTGACCACAAAGATTCCCTCAATCTCAAGTAATTATACTTCCTAACATGCTTTATCAATTTACAAAACTGCTTATACACTAGAACAGAAGTTTTTGAATTTGACAGCTTATACCACCACTTATTTCAGGGTCCTCTTCTTCTTGTCTTGAAACTATAGGCACACTTTAATTTATGTCAAATACCTGAGAAAATTCCGTACACAAACGCAGGTCAAGTGTGGGCGATACTTAACACTGCAAGTGCTGCTTAATGCTTATTCGGCATGGAGTTCTCCATGCTTGCCAACAAAATTGTACATATAATGGTGTATTTCCTAATCGAAGTCACATATTGCATTTTTCTCACAGGGCTCAGTATGCCTATTGCACCAGTTTCATCATCCTACTCTTCACAGGGAAAAGATATAGAAAGCCATTCTGTACAAATTGGGAATTCTGAGAGAGAATTGGCACCTAGTTCAGTCACTTTCCTCAAAGGTATTCATGGTTTAGCACCTAAGGCTGAGGCCTCTCAATGTGATTCAAATCTTGTGACAGTAGTTGTTCATATACAAATAATGATGTGCTTCCTGGTTCCTATTGTCAACTGCTTCATCTGTTCATCTCATAGCAGGTCATAAGAGGTCAACAGCTAGCATTCGAAATGGAAAGCATCGGCCAAATTATCCTGTGGCTTCAGGTTGAGCTTATACCAACACTATTAATGGGATACTTCCTGAACTGATCTTACTACATTTCCTTTGTTTAAGCAAGTACCATGTAGGAAGTTCCCTTTTTCACCGCTATTCTGTGGGTGCCATTGTTTATGAATACCTGAGTGGTTGTTCAGATGTATTGCTACTCATGGCTGCATTTGGATTGATTTGATTTCACCAATGTATGCCACAAGTCTTATTTACATTGCTGCACAACTATAGGTCTGCCAAGATTCTCAAATCCTAGTCCATCCAACAAGCCACCAGTTGTACCAAGAATAGCTCCAACAACTGCATTTGCTACACCCAATAACAAACTTCATGGTGAGCATATTCTGGTATCCATTCTTACAAAATATATTGTAAAATTTTGGTTTAGTTCCTGATTAAATAGGTCAATGATTAAACTTAAGGTTTGCAGGATCTGCAGCATCACCTAAATCAATTACCCGTCATGGCCATAGTGGGAAGAGCTTTGGAATGCTAGTTGCTTCCCCACCAATTGATACTCATAGGGATATATCTCCAACATATAACTCACCATCAAAAGGTATTTAGAAATTTTTTTTGGAACATTGTATATTAATTTTGAATATTGAACCATAAGTACAATAAATGTCCTTCCCTTTAAATCTGCATACCGCACTTTAATGTGACATCTAGTTAAATCCTTATTTTTAATTCAAACCTAATGGGAGACTAAAATGCACTCTCAAGGTCTTACCGTTAAATCCCCATTGGGTATAGCTATACATGCCATCAGAACCTTCTCTGTACTTCCAATTAAGAATTAATGCTTGATATACTCACTCAAATTGGATTGATATTCATGTTAGCAGATATCATAATTTGGGGCCATTTCCTAATATATGCTGATGATGTGCTCAAGCCCTATGGTGATTTGCGATGATGATGATCAGCTAGAGCATGTTGCACCTAACATAGGCCTTTGTTTCAGTTCACTTGTCATACGTGGGTGTTACTATGTCCATTCTCATACGTGGGTGCACCTAAGACACATGTTCTATATGGATGTTTCCATCCAAGTCATTGAAAGTTGACCCATCCAGTCCTATTCCTTTAGGATCCTTTCTTCAATATAATGTAGGACTAGTCAAGCTTTCACAGTGGATATTTTAATATCACACTCAACCTACGATAGTAACATATTTGTGGGTTTTCTTCTCTATTGCATTTCTAGGACACAGAAAACTACAGAAGTGTGATGTAGGGCATGACTTGGTGTAATTATTTCCTTATTCATGCTGTTAGTCCTTGCAGGAGGTTATGATTGAAATGTTTAAATCATTTGCATCTCACATATTGCCTCTAAACTTTCAGTAATCCTATGTTCGTTTTTCATTTTGGTTTTTCTGAAACTCCTACAGTCATTCCAGCTCCTGATGTCTTCCCCAAGCATAAACAAAATCATGCTTTTTTACCATCTTATCAAGGTAGCAACTAATTCATCATATGGAAAGAAGAAGAAGAATCTTAACTGCAGAACTTAATTTAATGTTCAATCATATTCCATATGCAGCCCCTACTTCGGCTCCTATCCAGCCTCCAGCTCCTTCACCATCACCGTCAGTAAATTCTGGCTCTAATCAATGTACATTTCAGCCTTGTATTATTTATTTATTTATTGATAATCTATGGAGATTCACTGTTTCTCCACTCTTGTTTATGTTTGTCCTGACAGGGTTAGGTCATTCTCCCAAAATTTCTCCCTCTGGCTCTTCTTGGACCTCAAAAGCAGTCCCACCAATGCCTATATGGTTGCTACCACCTCCACCTCCTAATTTGGGTAGTGCATCTTGCTCATAAGCTGTAATCGAATCCATCTTTATCCTCTTTGATGTTTGGTATATTGACTGGTAAAGGATATATGTAGTATCTTTTGTTTAATTGTTGACAAGTCACTTTTATTTTTCTGCAGTTTGTAGTATGTTGGCATGTGCAGAGCCTTACACAAATCCACCTCCTGGATCACCATGCACGTGTGTATTGCCAATCAGAGTTGGTCTTCGTCTCAGTGTCACTTTATATACCTTTTTTCCTCTGGTCTCTGAGTTTGCCCAAGAAATTTCCTATGGAATATATATGAAGCAAAGTCAAGTGCGCATTATGGGAGCAAATGTTGCCAGTGTGCAGCCTGAGAACACAATTGTTCTCATTGATTTGGTGCCTAGTGAACAGAAGTTTGATAATATTACAGCATTGTTGACATTTGAGAAGTTCTGGAATAAGGACATTGTCATAAACAAATCACTTTTTGGTGATTATGCTGTTTTATATGTTATTTATCCAGGTATGCATCTTCTTCATTCTCTTTATATGCTGGTAATTATTATAATGCTAATATTGGCTTCCAAATTCAGTAATTAAAAGCTTTTATTGGTTCATAGTTACAATTTTCTTCAAATTCGTACTTGCACTCATTTATCTATGGGATGTCACTATACCTTAGTAATTTTGCTAAAGGCCAAAATTTATTGAATTGGAAGGTTAAGATTTCTGGGCTGAACACTTCTGCTATGAAAAGTGTTTCTTAATGCACTCACTCTTGCGGTTTGTTTGAATAAGTTGTTAATGGTACTAAAAACGTCATAAAGTAAATACATCATTCTACTTGTTGTCTTCCAACTCGGCTAATCCTTGCAGGACTTCCTCCCTCACCACCTAGAGCTCCTGCTGGCATTAACAATAGTGGGGAATTTGACAATAACAACAATGGCAGGGCAATGAAACCTCTAGGAGTTGATGTGAGAAAACAAAAACAAAAGACCAGCAGGAATTGGACTCCCATTATTGTTCTATCATCATTTACTGCGTTAATATTGTGTGTGGGGGCTATATGGCTTCTGTTGAAGCGTCAAGGTCACAGTCCTCTGCCTGAAATAGATCTTCATAAAACACTTTCTTTATTTGGGAAACCACCAGGTATGCCCTTCCGAAGTTCAATAAATTGTTTTTTCTTATCTTACTGGAGCTTTTATTTGTTTGATAACAGATGTAAAAAAAACCTTTTAGGATAGATAAATTGATTACTGAAAATGGTAGCTAATGCCATTTCTGCAAATGTAAACATTCTTTCTTTCTCTCTTAGATGTTTTGCATTTTCTTTCAAATGATTGACAAATATGCAGGTACAAGACACATAATGTTAGGAAGTAAGCTTTTTTCAGAATCAGCTTCCATTTGCTCTAGTGTCACAACATATAATGGATCAGCAAAGACATTTACTTTAGCTGAGATTGAAAGAGCTACAAACAGATTTGATGAAGCCAGAGTCATTGGAGAAGGTGGGTTTGGCCGTGTCTATCATGGTGCACTTGAAGATGGAATTCAGGTTGCTGTAAAGGTCCTTAAGAGACATGACCAGCAGGGTGGACGAGAGTTTTTGGCTGAGGTTGAGATGCTTAGCCGTTTGCATCACAGGAACTTAGTCAAGCTGATTGGCATCTGCATTGAGGATTACACACGGTGCCTTGTCTATGAACTAATCCCAAATGGTAGCGTGGAATCTCATTTACATGGTAAGTGAATGAAGGCTTTTGCTTTATCAAGTGTCACAGTGTATTTTAATTACCCAATTACTTTATCAACTTTATATGACTACATGGTTTCAACTGTCAATATCGATCAAGATGCCAACACATATGTTTTGGTTGTCAACTAATATTGATATTTTGTCGGCACGAGTAAACATCATTGTGTCTTTTGTGCTAATGCAAGCTTAGTAGTTCAACTAAGAACTATCTTGACTTGTTGGCTAATTTCACACAGGTTTGGTGGTATCAAGTGAGATAAGCTTATTTTGACCAGTTTTTGATGTAACTAGTCCAGATATGAACATTCTCTTCTCATGACTCATCCATTGATTCTGTTTGCTAGGAGATGAAACACTTCACAAAGAGAGGGGATGAGAGAGAGGAGAAGCACCAAATGAATTGAAAGACGTTAGACAGTAAAAAAGAACCATCGACGCTAAGAGAAATTAAGCTTATTGAGCTAGTCTAAGTCCAACTCTCAATAGTTGAGAGATATATTTATGGATACATGGAGAAATCATTCAATACTAGATGACCTCAGATTATTATTTAATTTAGATTTCAAAAGAATCATGGGGTTAATCTCATTAGGATCACTAGGATGTTACAAGATATAATCAATGCATCACACTCATTTTGGTAAAGTCAGGTATAATTATTAATTGAGATACTTGTTATATTTTTATAACTTGTTACTTTAAATTTTTTATTTAATTGACTCTATATTGCTAAGGCTTATATTTGTAATAAACTAGTTAAGTCGAAGAGAATCACAAAAATAAATTTGGTTTAAGTTGATATTGGCACACATCAAAGATTGGTTTAAGTTGATATTGGCACGGTACCAACCCCATATTATTTTATATGGAGACCGATACTCTAACACAGAACAATACTCTTAACCTTGTACGACTCTATTTTCTTTTCTTTGGATGTCATCATCTACTGAAGAAACATTCAAGTGTACCATAAATTTAACTTTGCTTCACATATAAGAACTGATTCTAAGCAGGTGCAGACAAGAAAACTGCTCCGCTTGACTGGAATGCTCGTATGAAAATTGCACTCGGTGCAGCTCGAGGCCTTGCTTACTTGCATGAGGATTCAAGTCCTGGGGTTATTCATCGCGATTTCAAGTCCAGTAACATCTTGTTGGAGAACGATTATACCCCTAAGGTGTCTGATTTTGGTCTGGCTCGAACTGCCTTGGATGAGGGAAAATTGCATATCTCAACCCAAGTTATGGGAACCTTTGGGTAAGTTCTAAACTGTGTCTTTGCTATAACTGTCTTACACATCTTCAAACTAGCTGCATTAACCTAAAATGACTTGTGTCATGGTTTGTTAGATATGTTGCCCCGGAATATGCAATGACAGGGCACCTTCTCGTCAAGAGTGATGTCTATAGCTATGGTGTTGTGCTTCTCGAGTTGCTCACTGGTAGAAAGCCAGTCGACATGTTACGACCCTCAGGTCAGGAAAATCTGGTTACATGGGCTCGTCCTCTCCTTGCAAATATGGATAATTTGAAGATGATCATCGATCCAGTTCTTGCTACAAGTGTACTGATAGACAGTGTGGCAAAAGTTGCAGCGATCGCGTCAATGTGTGTCCAGCCTGAAGTCTCTCACCGCCCATTCATGGGTGAGGTAGTTCAGGCCTTAAAGCTAGTATATAACGAATGCAACCAGATTAATATCACAACAAGAAGTTGCGACCAGGATGAGTTCTCAACTCAAGATGCAGGAGCTGGTGTCAGTAATCTTTCATGTCTTGAATCTGAAAGGGTTCTGTTGGAATTAGATGGGTTGGGTACATCAATATTTGATAAGGACGAAGCTACTTCATTCCAATGGCACTCGGCCTCGGGCCCTTTGACCATGACCAAGAGCAATGAGTTTTGGCAAAGACTAAGAAGTTTTTCAACTGGAAGTGTGAGTGAGCCCAGAGCTCCAAATAGATTTGGCACAAGTTCAACTTATTGTGAACACTTATCTTAGAAACTCTTTCTTAGCTATCATAAACCTTGATGATGTGCAAAAAGCAGAGTTGGGAATCAGATTCATAGCCAATTAAGGATCAATCATGCAAAACTCTCGATAGCGAGGTCTCTACCTGGAACTCGAGAGAATCTGCTGGGAGCTGATCCATCAGGAGAGGTTGATTTTGCTTTGAATCTCAAAATTTTATCATTAATTGTTTGATTGTATCCTCTTTTATTTTCTTTTTTTTCCTGTTGTCTGGATGATCTGCCTATTCTTTATATTTTGCAAATAATTTTTTAGGGTGTGTTTTCCAATTTTGAGGGTTGTATTCTCGAACGGTAATTATAACAGAATATCGAAAATATTTAGATAACCATCAGAAATGATAGAGTTAATATTTGAGTAGGATTTGTTGATGATGAATGAAAAAAAGAAAATATATTAAAAAATGATAGAATTGTAAGAAATTTAATATTTGTGTGTGATTGATTAGGTGATGGTGAATGAAAGAAGAGCTTAACGTGAGAAAATATTAGAGAGACTGAAGAAAATAATTAAAGACTTTGCTTTAACTTCCAAATCTCTTGGCTTGAATACTTGCATCAGCCCCAGATGCTAAGAAACAAACACAAGGTACATTTGCACACATTGTAAAATAAGAATAAGAATAGTAAGAATTTAACAAGTAGCTGTTGTAAAAGTATCCAACTATTTGGCATACTTTCTGAAGAGCTAATTTGAGCCTTCATGTTATTTGTATATGATGCGATGCAACACTGATCTAATTTACCCAAGGCCTTCAATCTTTTATAGCTACTTGATCAGGTAATTTCACTGGAGGTCTCTGAGGATCAATTTGTGATTCAAAGGTGACCTGTTTGATGTGAGCCTTGTGCAGATTCTCTCAGTTTTGCATCGGCAAGCAACTCTTGGGTTTCTTCTTTCAAAGTTGCTGCTTCGATGGAAGGTGTGTTAGACTTTTCTTTCAGCAATTTCTCCTTCTCAAGCTGCTCCTTAGCCAAGGGAGAGAACTGGGAGTCCAAGGATCTCGCAGCACCTAGCCATGCAAGAACAATCACCAGAAGAATTCCTCCTAGATACGGAGTCGAGTTAGCTAAAGAGCCAAATGTCAAAATCATGAATTGCTGGATCAGGGCGCCTCCCGACTTTCCCAACGGGTTGCAGACGACATCGATAGCAGCCTTCCCTTTAACCTGTGGTTTATTTGAAGGAAACAAGCAATAACTGCATCAGTAAACTGAATATGAAAGCAATTGACACGAGAAGAAGCAATGATACTTTGCACCGTTGCAAGGAGCAGATCACAGCAGGGGAACTTGAATAGTTTATATACTAACAAAAAAAATTTATTTTTCAACAAATTGGAGTTAAAGATAACTAGAATGAAGTCCATTAGTGGATCAAAGAGAGTAACATCATGACATATGAACACTTTCAGAGTGACTTGCGAGCGACAAAAAACTTAAAATTTTTTGCATCACAATGACATAGAGGTTGATTTAGAGCACCAAGATCTCTGGAGGAGAAACTAAGTCTGATGTGTCTACGTCGGTAACTGAAAGTTCATCATCATATGATTTTTTTTTCTGAACCAACTTTTATCTCCAATACTAACAACTTTGTTACTAGAACAAGAAACTAATGGATTAAGTAAAATCTTTCTTAAACTAAGAGAATTCTTGCCATTTGAGATTAGGAAGAAGGTCTAGATAACACATCATTCGAAACAGATATGGCAAGTTCAGGATTGATCAAGTGAAGTAGCAATGCCTATCAAAGTATATGCACCAACCGATTTTTAAGATAAAGATACTTTACGAAAGAATGATCCAAACAACCTACACCTATACGCATATCAATACTTGGACCAATTTCTGAATTCTATCTAGTGATCGTAGAGAGATATGGGGATAACACTGACCTTCATCTCTTCATCCAAAGGAATGTAAGCCATTTCTTTGCAAGGATCAAACAAGCTGTATTTTGCACTCTTGCTGAAAATATTCTGTAACGCGCCCACGTAAACAGCGGCAAGCAGAGGAGTCAAACCAATACTTCCCAGTAAGGGAGCCAGAGGCTCACCGAACAAGATTAGTGAGAAAAATCCAACTCCTGTTAGAAGCAGAACTGTGGGAGTAACCATGGCTGCCACCCCCCAACCGAATTTTCGGAGAATCCACCGCCCTAGCAACATCATTGTAAATGTTGCAATACCAGTAGCAGTTGAGAAATCACCCATGAAAGATGAATACTCATTTGGACTAGGAAACTGCCAAAGAAGTACACACAGGTAAGCTTGAAGAAACTAGACCATTGTGAATTGAGTTCTACTAAACCATCGCACTAAAAGGTTACCTGTGCCTTTAGCTTTGATTTCCATGTGACTTCTACCAGGTTAATACTGATACCATATGCGACCACTAAAGTGGCAAGATCCCTCACATATCTAGAGGACAGCAAAACCTTCAGGCTCTCGTTCATCCCTAGCTTTGGCTTTTCCTACACAGACAATAATCAAGATTAATAACCAATGTCCAAACAGAATATGCAAAAGTAAACATGATTCTAGTGTTATTGCCGAAGCTAACCTTCTTCTTGCGGTCTGATCTTGGAAGCGATGGGTCGTTCACAATGAATTTGTTTGCACCCCAATATATTCCAGATATTACAAGCCCAAGAAGGACAACAATGCTCATCATTCCTTTCAGTGAAATTGCCCAGCCATCAACTCCTGGCCCCAAATTCTTACGTAGATTAGAGAAGTATTTTACTGTCCTCCCGGAGAAGATGAGGGCGATATTAGCTCCAAGTCCAAACAATGGGTAGAATTCTTTGGCTTCCTCAACAGTAGTAATCTGCAAGGCAAATAAGTTTTATGCCCGGCAATAATTCATTGAGCAAATACCAACATTACGATCACCGAATTCACAATATATAGTTTCTCTATAACTCAACACAGGAATAATGTGCACGATAAGAGAGAGCAAGACAAAGTTCATGGAACTATAAACCAGTAAATCTTAAATGAAAAGGGTTAATCAATGAATCTCAAAGAGAAAAAAAACTTCTGTTTCTTCATTGTCGGAACTGATAGTAGTCATCCATCTCATTTCGGAAGTTATAGATTGTGAATTGTATTAAAAAAAAAAACTATTAGTATATACTGGGCAGAAATGATCACATGTATACCAAAGGACATGCTCAATGGCAAATGACAAGATCAAAACAATTCCAGATAGAAATCACAGGTCACCTGATTGGCAAACCCCCAGAAGAGGACCGAGATGACCACACTGCCCCACAGCTCTGCCATGACGTAGAAGAGGCAGAAGCTCCAAATCCTCAAAATCGCAACGGGGCCAAGGAAGCTCGGGCCGAGCGCCGCCAACAGCCGATCTGCAAGCGCCGTGGGATGGATGGCATCTCGCATAGGGTACAGCAAGAAGGCAAATGCCCCAAAAAAGGCTATGAAGGGGAAGATCACGGTGTAGAACAGTGCCTCCTTGGACAGCACGTTCGACAGCTTAGTGTACAGAAGCATGAACCCGATCGCCATCGGCAGGTTCACCCAGGTCTTCAGGAAAGGTATGATCTCGGCGCTGCTCCCCTTGGCCGTCACCACGAGCACGTCCTTGGTGTCCCTGAGAATGGTGTAATTGAAAAGAATACAAAAGAACATGATCCCCAAAGGAACTATCTTCTTAAGGGTTGCAATTTCGACCCCCAACAGCTTAGGCTTCTCCGCCTCGCCCTCCACGAACCCGGCGTCTCCGGTGGGAACCGCGACGCCGGCGCTAAAAACCGGGCCTTTTTTCTTCTGTCTCCCATAAAGCGGAGTGGAAAGGAGCGGCCTTTGGGCAGCTGTCAACCTCGGGAGCGATGGAGTAGTTCTCTCCTCCGAGTTAAAGCCGAGGACCACCGGGGAGGCGAAACGGACGGCGGCGAAAGAGAGTCGGCGGCGGAGGGGTTGGCGGAAGGTGCGAGCTTGCGGTGCGGGAGGCAGCGAAAGGAGGCCCTGCGCCGCTGAGAAAACCCTCTCCATTCCAAGCGGCCGGCGCTGAGGAATTCAATAACGGAACCTGGAATCGTTATATTAACAGCTTTACCCCTCCAAGTAACAAGAACAGGATCCGTAGACGTAAGTCTTTGTGAATGTGTCCTCTTTTAAATATTTTTTCCCTTTGAATTTTTTATTAAATTATATTGATCCTTTTTTATTTTTTGGTTGAATTTTTATATTTTTTATTTTTTTATTTTTGATGATGATAAACATTCATCGGGACAATAAAGTAGAAGTTTTCATTGGTCGTATCTTTTATACAGCTTGTGATATGGAGTATCCTAACATTGTAGATGAGAATCGATTTATTAGATAGACTGCAGTAGAAAAACTTCAACCCATAACGACAAAGGAAGATTTGCATGAAATAACATTGTTATCGATCTTGACAATGTGTCGAGTTTACGTTCTACGACTCCATTTTGTCTTTGTGAAATGTGTCGTATCTTAAAAATAATCTTGAAATTAAATTGATTATTTAATCTAATTTATCCTCTTTAATTTATATTTTATCTTTTAAATATTTTTTCCCTTTGAATTTTTTTGATTAAATTATATTGATCCTTTTTTCCCATTTTTTGATTATGTTGAATTTTTGATATTTTTTATTTTTTTGAGAGTTGTCTTCTAAAGATGATGATAAACATTCAACAAAACCAGATCAAAGATACAATTTTATCACAACTAAACCAGGACAATAATTTTAGATTTAGTTTTCCTTCTTTTGTAGAGATAACAATTTCTCCGGTATGTGAAATAGGCAAACATTCCCCATTACCAACAAAAATAACATCCCTACCTTTGTAAGGTTTAGCATAGTTTAAGTTACCTACATCATTTGTCTTGTGTGAAGATGCTCCTGAGTCAATATAGAAACATGGATCACCATCACGAAGTGTGAGAGCTGCTAGTGCTTGAATTAAATCCTCAGACTGATATGAGCAATCAAACCTATGCCAACAGTCAATGACACTATAATTATCTTTTCCACAGATTTGACAAGTGATTTTACCAACGCTTTTGTTCGATGATGCTTGTTGTTGCTCGGCAACATAACTTCTTTTTGGAGAGATAGAGAGAGAAAAAAAGAAAGGGGATAATGAATATTACGATTTTCAAGGGGATGGCTCTGATACCATGAAAAATCTAGATGAAGTTTGTATTCATGTTTTTTGATACATCATATATATATATGCATATACTATATATGTGCAAGAAAAAAGAAATTAGAAACACAATGGAAAGTTAATCAATTTATCCAAATTCTTTCTCTTACCGCAGCAGCTAGTTACTTTCTTTGCTATGATTTGATTCTGACAGATCTTTGCTATGATTTGATTCTGATAAATCTTTACTATGATTTGATTTTGATAGATTTGTTATTGTAATCTTTGTTTTCAATCTTGTTTGATTTGATTTCTTTTCATTAATTTCATTATCAAAGGGACAATCAAACTCAACATTTCATTATTGAATTTGTTGAAGGACAATGAGTAAATTAGTTCAATTATTAAGAGCATCCACAACGCTAACCTATTATAACACCCTAATTTAATAATTAAAAAATAAAAAATAAAAAAAAAATATGTGGGGTGGGCCAGCCCACCCACCCCACTGACACATGAAACGCGTTCATGTGGAGAGAGAATAAAAGGATGTTATTAATGGTGACACATGAAACTCGTTCATGTGGAGAGGGAATAAAGGGATGTTATTAATGCGCTATTAATTAACATTGCAGATGCTCTAATGACTTATCATATTGGAGTTGCAATCCAACCATATTTATTATTATTTTTATATTTATTAATATAATAATTATAATAATATAGTACTATATTTTATCATTATATTTTACATATATTATCTCCATTCTATTAGAAATTATTAATAAAATATAATTATTTTCTCTTCTCTTTCCATTCTTCGTACGTAGCTGGCGGTTGCCGATGGTCTTTCTCGTCATCTTCCTTCCTTACTCTCTCTTTATATACCGGCCATCAGACACCTTCATCCTTCAATCCTCCATTAGCAAGCAGCCGATACTGCCAGCTTTCATTTGCCAATTCGAAGATGACCATTAACGGCGTCGATGGTGACCCTAAACCTCACTTTGTCCTAGTTCCCTTCCTGGCGCAAGGCCACATAATCCCCATGACCGACTTCGGAATCCTCCTCGCCTCTCGCGGAGCCACCGTCAGCCTCATCATCACTCCCGTCAACGCCGCGCGTATCAGAACCACCATCGATCGTGCCACCGCCGCCGGCCTCCCCATCCGCTTCGTCGAGCTCCGCTTCCCCTGCGCTGAAGTCGGCCTGCCGGAGGGCTTCGAGAACATCGACGTCTTGACGACGCAGAAGCAGACACAGTACGGGAAAAACTTCTTGCGGGCGTGCTTCCTTCTGCAGCGGCCTCTGGAGCACTACATCGAGCAGCAATCACCGCGTCCCAGCTGCATCATCGCCGACCTCTTCCAACACTGGACGCGCCACGTTGCGCGCAACCTCAGGCTCCCTCGCCTCACCTTCGTCTGTTCGTGTACCTTCACCCTGCTGTCCGACCACAACATTTGGCGTTCCAACGTGTTAGACAACGTCAAGGACGACAAGGAACCGTTCGAGATTCCAGGGCTGGAGCAAAGGATCCTGGTGACCAAGCCGGAAGTGCCGGGGTTTTTTGCCGGATGGGATGAGTTGAGGGAGGAGATTCGCCAGGCTGAGTTCGAGGCCGATGGCATCGTGGCAAACACCTTTGAGGCCATAGAGGCACCCTACATCACCGGCTATGCTGAGGCAATGCAGAAACAGGTGTGGAGCGTAGGGCCATTCCTGCTCGGTTGCACTCCGGCCATCAGCGATAAGGCTGCCAGGGGGAACAGGGCGGTCGTCGACGTCCCCCAATGCCTGAGCTGGCTCGACTCGAAGGAGGCCAACTCAGTGGTTTACGCCAGCTTCGGTTCCCAGACGCACATGAACCTGGCGCAGCTGACGGAGATTGGATCGGGGCTGGAGGCGGCTGGTCACCCGTTTGTGCTGGTGATCAAGGACGGCGAGAGGAGCCGAGATGTGGAGGAGTGGGCGGTGGCGTTGGAGGAGAAGGTCGGGCCGTCGAAGGCGTTGTTGATCAGGGGATGGGCGCCGCAGGTGGTGCTACTGTCGCATCCGGCGGTGGGGGCGTTCATCACGCACTGCGGGTGGAACTCCACGCTGGAGAGCATCACGGCCGGGGTGCCGATGATAACGTGGCCGCACTTCGCGGACCACTTCCTCATCGAGAGGTTGATGGTGGAGGTGCTCGAGATCGGGGTATCGCTGGGGGTGAAGGTGCCCATGTCGTGGACTGACCATGACAAGCAGGGGCCGGTTGTTCCGCGGGACGCCTTGGAGGAGGCGGTGAGGAGTTTGCTGGACGAGGGCCGCGAGGAAGGGAAGAAAATGAGGGTGAGAGTGAGAGAGCTGAGGGAGAAGGCCAAGGAGGCCATGGCCGAAGGGGGCTCTTCTTACCGAAACATGACGCATTTGATCGAACAGTGTGCGCAGAATGGTAAGGAGGGAGGGAAGAATCATTAACCAGTCAAATTTACTCCTAAATTTAAAAATAAAGAGGACGAATTGCACAAGAATTTGAAATAAAATCATGGATTTAGCAAAAGTTCTTTGTTCCCACTTGTGCAACTGAGAGAGCACATAAAAGCTCCCAACAATTTATTTGCTGGCCTTTTCTCATAGTTTCTATTTTCATGATAAAATTCAATGATTGATTAAAAAAATTAGTTTATTTGATTTTGATTTAATTAATGAGTTAGTGGATTTGATTATTAATTGTTTGCGAACAATTTTCATTCAGGAATATTTTTGATGAATTAGTCCTTTTTTACATGATATATGTCCTACGTAAATTTTATAATAAGTACAATTTTTTATTAATTTATAAATGCCATCATTTATATTTTTATAAATAATTTAATTTAATTATATGTTGTTATTTTAATTCTTGTTTTGAGTTTTATAATTTCATACTTTAGATTTGATTAGGGTGGCTGGCTATCCCCTCCCTTACATAGGGGTGAGCAAAAATTCGATTGGATATCCTCCCGTATGTAGGGGTGAGTAAAAATTAGATTAAACTGAATAAATCGATCAAATCAATCGAATTTAAAAATTCAATTTGATTATTTTAAAATTTTGATTATTTTTTCAAAAAAAATCAGTTAATTCGGTTTAGTTTAATTTCGATTTTAAAATTTCTTATTCAATTAAACTGAATTAACTAAAATAAAAAAAATAATTTATAAATTTCTAAGTAAGTAAATTTATCAATCCTTAACTAATTGATAAATTTTTTATAATATTTAAATAATTCAATTATTCTGATTAATTCAGTTGAAAATCGAATTATTAAGCCTTTTATTGGTTCGATTTATTCAGTTTTTATTTAAAAATTTGATCGATTCAGTTAGTTTAAAAAAATTTAATTCGATTCAATTGTGATGAATTCAATTCGATTTTAATAAAATACTCACCCCTACCCTTACAAGCTGCAGGTTGCATTAACATACAAATATTTTTATTAATTATTTATAATTATATGAGGTGAGTAATTAAATAAATATATTAAAAAATATTAAAAAAACACCCATCATATTTTTTAAATTAAAAATATTTTTAGTTTAATATTATTTTAGAAACTATTTAATAATTGTTATAATATGTTATATATATATATATATATATATAATAATCGGTTCCATTAACATACAAATATTTTTATTAATTATTTATAATTATATGAGGTGAGTAATTAAATAAATATATTAAAAAATATTAAAAAAACACCCATCATATTTTTTAAATTAAAAATATTTTTAGTTTAATATTATTTTAGAAACTATTTAATAATCGGTTCACTGGCGGCCGATTTCGGCCGGAATTCGGTCGGATTTCGGCCAAAATTCGGCCGGATTCCGGCCGAATCGGAGCCGGACTCCGGCCACCGCCTGCGAGTTGCGGTTCCAACGGGTTCGGTCCGGCGGCCGACGGTGGTCGGACGGCGATGAACGGGCGGCGGGAAGCGGCGAAGGTCCGAGGAGAAACACTGTGCAATCGGACGGCTCACGTTTATCGCGATCGCGGGCGGACGACTGAGATCTAGGCGCTCACGGGGCGTGCACTGGGTGTCGCTCAGAATAGCAAGATTGTATATATATATATATATATATATATATATATATATATATATATAATAGATATAACTGATATAATATATTAAAATAATTATTTTTAAATTAACTTGCTAAAAATAATACATATAGAGCACTTTTATATTATAAAATTCTTTATTAACTTAATCAAAAAATTTTACGCATTATTAAAATCATTAAAAAAATCAAATTCATCATAAATAACTTTTACAACATAATATAATAGTCGACGTTATAGCAATAACTTAATGGGTTTTAAACTATTATAATAATTATTAATTAATTATTATATTATTTAACAACTATTAAATGACTATTATAATAATTTTATTATAATTTTAATTTAACAACAATTAAATTTTTTCCTATTAGATAGAGTTGACTATATAAATTCGTCTACATTGGACTTTATCTCTTTATCTTTTATTATATCATCTTTTATATTTAAATAAATTTTATCTTATTTTTTAATTAAAAAATATATTAAACTTTTTTTAAAAAATATTCTCTACTAATTAGTATAGTTTTTTTAGTAATTTAGATATTTAATTATTATGATTCAATTAATTTTAAAAGTAATCGGTCTAATCCCACATAAATTCTTTTTAATCTTTGATTATATATCATTTATAATGCTTAATTGTCTAATCATTTAAAAAATAACTTATACTCATTTTAAAATAGGCTTATGATTTGAAATTGGCTTTACATCGCAAATCAAGGATAGTTTGGAGATTTCAATAAAATGCAACCGGTTTTGGTAAAAATTAAGTAAAGGAGCGTCTGGCAGTAAATTCAAAATGTAAGGGGAGTGTTTCAGAAAATTGCGAATTTTTTTTCACAAACAAAAACTATTTTCTTGGAAGTTTCGAGTTAAATTACCTGTATTTATAAAGGAAAGAAAGAATCGGAAAAAGGCTTTAAATCTGTTAAATTACTTGTATTCAAAAAGTCTGCCGCATCTCGCCCCATTTTTGGCTCTTTTGCCGAGAGAAAGCTTGACGGCGAGATCTAGTGCTCCAGCAATGGCGATCGAAATAGACCTTTGCAGTGATTATTGATTCGATCCTCTCGATTTTACGCTTGTTTTCATCCGAATTGGTGTAGGCTTGCGATCGGTTTCTCGTTCGTGTTTTTTGTTTCAGTTTTTCTGAATAAATTAAAATTAATGGCTGCGGTGGCGGACACGGTTGGGCGCGCAGGATGATCAGTTCATCGGCCGCCAGCCGGAGGCGTGTCGGAGGAATACCAGAGCGACGTGCGGAAGCAGCTTGTTGATTTGATTTCCAATCTGAATCCGGCCGCCAAGGAGTTACGTTCTTCCCTTCGAATTACACTGTCCCCGCTTCCGCCGCCGCCGGCGGCACTCAGAAACCCAACGGTCGGCTTTCTGCCGATGCGCCCGTTTTCGTGGCGTTCTGTGGTTCTTATGGAAAAGGAAGATAGCTAGTATTGCAAGCATTATTCCCACTGTCTGATCATCTCTGTCCATGATTTACAACAGGAGAAGGCCAACTACTGAGATTTATCTAGCAATTGCCTATCCTATTTGATCCGTGGGATAGATTCAAAAGAAGCTAATTTGAGCAGTCAGCTAGCTGTTGATGACCAGATGACCTACTAATTATTCATATATTGTATGTGATAATTTGCAATAGGCTTATCAGCCTTTGAAGCTTATTAGTTTCCATTTATGTCCTAAACCATAAATATAATAGTTGGTCTTTCAGCCTGCTGTTAATTCTTCTTTATATTTAGTAACGTGCAATTGATTATTATTCAGCTTCCACGTTAAAGCTGATCTGGTGCTAGCTATTTGGTGAATTATTGTAAATTCGAAATATAAGATTTGAAAGTCTAAAAATTTCAATCAATAACCTTAATAAATGTTTTAGGTTATCAAAGATTAAACTTTGTATCAAGCAATTTAATATATGCATAAATGATATATAGTAGTAGTATACAATAGACGATAATTCAAAATGGGGAGAAATAATATATAAAAAGTAGAAGATGGCGGTCCAATGGAGTGAATTTCTTAACAAGTTTGATTGCTAATAGCAAAAGACAAGACAGGGATCCAATTGTGAGTTTTTGGTAGCGAAAAGCATTGGCAAAGACGGTCGAAGAAATAAGCAATATGAATGATTTGATTGATGTTAAAAAGGGAAAGGAGTGTCTTCTATAAACTTAGTTATTAGTTAAAACTATAATTTTTTGTTGATATCACTTAGCTTGCTTGTTTGCCTACATTGTTGACTTATCCATTTAAATGATTATTTGTTTTACCACATTTTTCTGACTATTGTAAATTTGGTGTGCTTTAGGTAGTTGATTGTCATATTTGTGGTGATCCCCATTCAATTTTGCGGTTTGCCTTTGTATAGTTTAATTTCAGATGAGGGTGAGTCCCTAAATTTTAGTCCTTTTCATGGAGATACATAAGCTAGAGTGATGTGAAAACAATAGAATTAGTGGGTTTATATCGAATTGAAAAATTAATAGGCAAAGATTAAGAAGATGCCCCTTATTATCATTTTCATAAAAAGAGCACCCTTTTTTTTTTTATAAAAATATTAAAATAGGACTCCAATATATTTCTTATTATATTGGCCCAATTAGTTAGTTAAAATTACTACACATACAACAAACAACACTGTTATATCCAAATATTTTTTATTAACTGATCAAAATTATCATACTAGTTATGTTATAGTTGTGCTAATATTATAGCAACTATAATATAACTATTTTAATTGTAGAAGTTATGGTCATAAGGACCATAACTGCTACAATCATTTTGAAATAATGTTATTAGTTAAAATGATTTTGAAAAAATCAGTTGAATCTTTTACAAGAGGGTGCATCTCCAAGTCCAAAAGCTCAAAAATATATATTTATTTTATTTTTATTGAATTGATCAATATTATTTTTTTTTATCAAACGGGAACTGAAGTCATGTTGGAGGGAGATTAGAGTTTTCAATGGCATGCATCTTGAAAAAAGGGACGTCAAAATCAAAGAAATTTAGATTTTTTTCCCCCTTTAAGAAAAGAAAATTAATAATAAGTATTTTAGTTGTATTTGGCACGACCTTAGAAAAAAATCCAAATTGAGCAATGAAGTCAACTTTAGTAGGTAATCAAGTGCAAACTCTATCTATGCTCGTCCACGTGGACGGTGCATAGGAAAGCATAGGTCATTGCAACTTCAATTTTTTTATATATATATTAATTTAGATATCCATTTTTTACACCCATCCTCCAAGTGGACAGTCAGACCATATAAATTGATTATCAAATAAATTTAAAAAATATATGTGAATCATCCTAGATAATTCAACATCATATCTAATGTGAAATTCAAACTCTCTTTATATGTGAAATAATTTTATTTTTACCGTTGCACTCTGTCATATAGATTAAGACACTCAAAGCAATCTCTAATATTCAGAGATTGTTCGTGATCATCTTTGTAGATTCCATGTCCCTTACGCTTATAAATATTCAAGTATATTCAGTACCATAATTAAATTCAGAATCTCTCTCTCAATTTCCATTTTACTTTCACTTCTATAAACATTCTAGTAACTTAAGTACTACGTGCATAGGTTGACCCACATCCTTCAAGTCAACCATGAAGCATAGATCACCTCATCATCATCGACCACTACCTTTGTCAACTGATTTTAGCTACACCGTTTGCAAAATTTACATTACAATTTCTTCTTGAGCTTTGTTAACATTGTTCTGAAATTGTGATCACCCACTCAATTTGCTACCTACTAAATACGTATTATGCAAAATGAGATTTAAAACATTAAAATGAAAAAAATCACTGTACATTTAATTATCTCTGGTAGAAATATATGCAAATTGATATGATTTTAAAACGTTATCTAATTGCGTTATTTCACAACAAATGTCTCTTTCTATTCTCTATTAACATTTTCATTCTTGTCTCGTTATTTTGTTGCCTTCAAATTAATTAGTTGTCTTCATCTACATAAATATGATACGAAGATAATACACAGATATTTATTTTGTGCATATTTGATAACCTACCTTATTAAATAGATTGAATGAATCTACCCCCTTTGACCATTAATTAATGTTTTATATATATCTCAATTAAAGATATGGACTGTTCTTTGGACATAAGTTGATATTGAGATGGTAGCTTGTCACAAGAAAATAAAATAATTTTTGGAAGGAGTAAAATTTCTCCCACCGAAAACTCTTTTCAAATCATTATAAAATAGATATTATATTGAGTGACCTTTGAAACCCGCATTGTTACATTGTATCACACGAAAGAGATGGGCAATGACAGATGAATTATATATATATATATATAGTCAACCACAAGATTAATTGGTTAGTCTTGCACGTCATTACTTTGATTACTGCTCCAACTTATTATTAATAATAATAATAATAAATTAAAATAGTATTTTTTTATTTTAATTATTATCAAAAGAATCACTTATTTTAAAAAATAAAAAAAATATTTTATATCAAAAAATATCTTAATTATATCACTAAACTCTATGGCACGATTGTTATAATAGCTTAATTAACCATTTTATAATAGCTTAATTAACTATTTTTTTTATCGTAGTAGCTTCATGGTTATAGTAATTTTATTTAAAATTATTTTAATTATAATAATTTTTATTAAAAATTAGTTTAATAATAGAACCCTAAACTAGTAAAAATTATTAGTTTTAACTAATATTAAAATATTTTTAAATTATATTTGCTTAATAATTTTGAAGAGAAGTAATGTCATTTGCCCATAACTAATAACACTTCAGCGCCGATGATCACGAGGTCGCTACAATCATAAAAATCTGTCTAAATAATAAACAAAAGCGCCGGCTATTTGTCTGGCTTCCGCTGCGGGTGGTTGCCGATGGCCTTCCTGATCATCTTCTTGTCTTCTTCCTATCGAGCCATCCGTCATGCCTTCCTTTCTCTCTCTCTATACATACCGGCCATTAGACGCCTTCATCCTTCAATCCTCCTTTAGCAAGTAGTCGATTCTGCCAACTTTCATTTGCCAATTCGAAGATGATCATTAATGGCGTCGATGGTGACCCTAAACCTCACTTTGTCCTGGTTCCCTTCCTGGCGCAAGGCCACATAATCCCCATGACCGACCTCGGACTCCTCCTCGCCTCTCGCGGAGCCACCGTCAGCCTCATCACCACTCCCGTCAACGCCGCGCGTATCAGGACCACCATCGACCGTGCCGCCGCCGCCGGCCTCCCCATCCGCTTCGTCGAGCTCGGCTTCCCCTGCGCTGAAGTCGGCATGCCGGAAGGCATCGAGAACGTCGACGTCTTGACGACGAAGAAGCAGATACAGTACGGGAAAGACTTCTTCCAGGCGTCCGCCCTCCTGCAGCGGCCTCTGGAGCACTACATCGAGCAGCAATCGCCGCGTCCCAGCTGCATCATCGCCGACCTCTGCCAACCCTGGACGCGCCACGTTGCGCGCAACCTCCGGCTCCCTCGCCTCACCTTCTTCAGCATGTGTTGCTTCAACCTGCTGTCCGTCCACAACATTTGGCGTTTCAAGGTGTTGGACGGCGTCAAGGACGACAAGGAGCCGTTCGAGATTCCAGGGCTGGAGCAGAGGATCCTGGTGACCAAGGCGGAAGCGCCGGGGATGTTTGGCGGATGGGAGGAGATGGAGGAGGAGGTTCGCCAGGCTGAGTTCGAGGCCGATGGCATCGTGGCAAACACCTTTGAGGCCATGGAGGCAGCCTACATCGCCGGCTATGCCGAGGCGATGCAGAAACAGGTGTGGAGCTTAGGGCCATTCCTGCTCGGTTGCACTCCGGCCATCAACGATAAGGCTGCCAGGGGGAACAGGGCGGTCGTCGACGTCCCCCAATGCCTGAGCTGGCTCGACTCGAAGGAGGCCATCTCAGTGGTTTACGTCAGCTTCGGCACCCTGACGCACATGAAACCGGCGCAGCTCATGGAGATTGGATCGGGGCTGGAGGCGGCTGGTCACCCGTTTGTGCTGGTGATCAAGGACGGCGAGAGGAGCCGAGATGTGGAGGAGTGGGCGGCAGAGTTGGAGGAGAAGGTCGGGCCGTCGAAGGCGTTGCTGATCAGGGGATGGGCGCCGCAGGTGGTGATACTGTCGCATCCGGCGGTGGGGGCGTTCATCACGCACTGCGGGTGGAACTCCACGCTGGAGAGCATCACGGCCGGGGTGCCGATGATAACGTGGCCGCACTTCGGGGACCAATTCCTCAACGAGAGGTTGACGGTGGAGGTGCTCGAGATCGGGGTATCGCTGGGGGTGAAGGTGCCCATGTCGTGGACTAACCTCGACGAGCAGGGGCCGGTTGTTCCGCGGGACGCCGTGGAGGAGGCGGTGAGGAGTTTGCTGGACGAGGGCCACGAGGAGGGGAAGAAGATGAGGGAGAGAGCGTGGGAGCTAAAGGAGAAGGCCAAGGCGGCCATGGCCGAAGGGGGCTCTTCGTACCTAAACATGACGCATTTGATCGAACAGTTCGCACAAAATGGCAAGGAGAGGAATGAATTAAACGGAGATTAAAAGGAAGACCAACATTAACCTGCAGTCAAATTTTATTCCGAAATTGAAAAGGAAAGAGTAGTTGCATGAGGGATGTGAAATTTACCATTACGAAATATGTAAAGGAATACCATGTTGCAACGTTAGGAAATGTTTTGATCATGAAATATGCTCTTCCTCATTTGTAGCATCTTATATTTATTATAAGATGCAATTGACAGTTCTATTGGGATCAAGGTTTTGGATATTACAATCATCGTGATGAATATTAGTGCAAAGTCAATCATCTAAACTGAATATTTTTCATCAACTGAATATGAATATCTTAAAATATTTTAAACTATATTTCCTTGATAATTTGGAAGAGAAGGAATGTCTTTTGCCCATAACAGTAGAGGGTGATAACGATGTCACCACAATTATAATAATTTATCTAAATAATAAATAAAAGCGTCGGCTATTGATCTATCTTTCCCTTAATGATAACAAACATAGCAGTAAGATATCAATTAGAAATTTATACTACTGATGATTTACCATATTTGGATTGCAATCTAACTATATTTATTATTGTTATGGGTGTGATGAGGTGGTCGGACTCAACCCGCAAAGTCAAAGACCAACCTAAGTATATGGCACGTCAGATAGAAGGTTGCCCTCACGACTCGACTGGCATACCGACCTGGTGATTTCAACCTGGTACTTGGATTGGGTCGGAACCCCACCCGACTCGACGAGTGGGCTTGACTCGGGCAGGATGCCCAATCTCCCCCTCTCAAAATCCGAGTCTATATCCACAATCGAACTCTAACTCGGTGATAGGGCTCCGCTAGGGCGTGAGGACCGACCTCCCCCATGCCAAATCCGAGCCGGTGCTCGGGTGCCGACTCGGCTCAGACAGACCTCGAGGCTCGAAGCGTACACCCGATGTTGAGCTCCAACTCGGCGGTTAGGCCTGATGCCCCCAGGTTAGTCCTCCCAGTTTGGTCGAGCTCCGCTCAGAGGGTCGACTCATCCATCGACTAACCCCCTTAGTTTCTTGCCCAACACCAGACAAATTCCTTTCTTGTTTTTATCAATCAGTCAAATCACCGCTAAGAAGTTAAGAAGTCATGAGTAATTATGTGACATCATAACTTATCCCCTGTTATCACAGTATGGTGTTGAATGATGCGATTTCATGCTATTATGATAACGATGAGAAATTTTCCACACCTTGATGGGACATATCTTCTGATAAAATCTTTAAATATGGATATTCTCCTTAATTAATGATAAGACATGATTGTATGATTCTCTAACTCTCGTCTATATAATCTCCCGTCTGTATAGATACAGGAACGCATACATACATCTTCATCGCGCTCCTTCAAATAAATTTTCTTTCTTCCGGTGATTGACTTGAGCGTCGGAGGGGTCGAGCCAAGGCACCCCCGACCTTCCTTCTCACCGTGGTGGTACTTGCAGGGTCCTGGAGATCACCATCTTCTTCCTCCTCCTCGCACGGTCAACTCTAGTGTTGCATGACTGGTGATGTATCTAAGAGACGATCTCAACCGGAATAATTATTAATTTTATATTTATTATTATCATATTTATCATAATACATTATAATGTTTATCATTATATTTTTCATATATTATCTTAACGTATAAATAGATTAGTCTACCATAATAATCAATAAAAAATAATTATTTTCTCTTTACCAATTCTTTCTATTCTTAGTTATGTTGGTCGTTATTAAGTCCATAAACTGACGGATCATTTTTTCGATAGACAAGTTATGTCTATAGTCATGATCCTTGGCACCTATCTCTTCTTTCTTTCTATTTCGTTTAAAAAAAAAAGATTGACTCTTCACCTAAGTCCTCTCCTCGCTGCTAGCTTCCCCGACTTCTTCTCCTTCTCTGAGGTATGGGTCAGCACCAACAACAATCTTCTTCTTCCCCGTTCCCCGTGCCACTAAAATCAACAGCAATCCTATCTTATCTAGCTCTACTGTCCTACTTTTTCGTCTTGACAACAATTTTATTTCTTTTCTTTTGCCTCAACGAATAATCACTTGGGACAGTACTTTCTTTTTACATCCTGTCAATGTTATTTCTCACTTTTTTTTATAATGCATCTTGTCTTTTTTTTTTCCTTACAAAAGAATTAGGATTTCTCTTCTCTCTTGTCCCCTTTCTTATATACTTTTCAAAGGCAAAGTTTAATATCAATCGTATCGTTAATCATATTGGTTGTTATTGTTCTAAAAAAATTTGATTGATTGTTTGCCGGAGAAGATGTTTCAATAAATTAACAATCAAATTCAACGATTCAACATTTTACTGTTGAGTTTGTTGGAGAGTAATAACAACAAAGATGGTTGTTTGCTGGAATAATAAATTGAAACCAAATTCAACGATATCAATTAAAAATTAATTCAATTACTTATCATATTGGAGCTGCAGTCCAACTATATTTATTATTATTTTTATATTTATTATTATCATAATTATAATAATATAGTACCATATTTATCATTATATTTTACATATATTATCTTCATTCGATTAGTAATTATTAATAAAAAATAATTATTTTCTCTCCCCTTTCTTTCTATTCTTCGTACGTAGCTGGCGGTTGCCGATGGCCTTTCTCGTCATCTTCCTTGTCTTCTTCTTTATCCCATCCTTCATTCCTTCCTTACTCTCTCTTTATATACCGGCCATCAAACGCCTTCATCCTTCAATCCTCCATTAGCAAGTAGCCGATTCTGCCAGCTTTCATTTGCCAATTCGAAGATGACCATTAATGGCGTCGATGGTGACCCTAAACCTCACTTTGTCCTGGTTCCCTTCCTGGCGCAAGGCCACATAATCCCCATGACCGACTTCGGAATCCTCCTCGCCTCTCGCGGAGCCACCGTCAGCCTCATCACCACTCCCGTCAACGCCGCACGTATCAGGACCACCATCGATCGTGCCGCCGCCGCCAGCCTCCCTATCCGCTTCGTCGAGCTCCGCTTCCCCTGCGCTGAAGTCGGCCTGCCGGAGGGCGTCGAGAACATCGACGTCTTGACGACGCAGAAGCAGACAGAGTACGGGAAAAACTTCTTCCAGGCGTCCTTCCTTCTGCAGCGGCCTCTAGAGCACTACATCGAGCAGCAATCGCCGCGTCCCAGCTGCATCATCGCCGACCTCACCCAACCCTGGACGCGCCACGTTGCGCGCAACCTCCGGCTCCCGCGCCTCACCTTCGTCGGTTTGTCTACCTTCACCCTGCTGTCCGACCACAACATTTGGCGTTTCAACGTGTTAGACGACGTCAAGGACGACAAGGAGCCGTTCGAGATTCCAGGGCTAGTGCAGAGGATCCTGGTGACCAAGGCGGAAGCGCCAGGGTTCTTTGCCGGATGGGATGAGTTGGCGGAGGAGATTCGCCAGGCTGAGTTCGAGGCCGATGGCATCGTGGCAAACACCTTTGAGGCCATGGAGGCAGTCTACATTGCCGGCTATGCTGAGGCGATGCAGAAACAGGTGTGGAGCGTAGGGCCATTCCTGCTCGGTTGCACACCGGCCATCAGCGATAAGGCTGCCAGGGGGAACAGGGCGGTCGTCGACGTCCCCCAATGCCTGAGCTGGCTCGACTCGAAGGAGGACATCTCAGTGGTATACGCCAGCTTCGGTACCCAGACGCACATGAAACTGGCGCAGCTGATGGAGATTGGATCGGGTCTGGAGGCGGCTGGTCACCCGTTTGTGCTGGTGATCAAGGACGGGGAGAGGAGCCGAGATGTGGAGGAGTGGGCGGTGGCGTTGGAGGAGAAGGTCGGGCCGTCGAAGGCGTTGTTGATCAGGGGATGGGCGCCGCAGGCGATGCTCATGTCGCATCCGGCGGTGGGGGCGTTCATCACACACTGCGGGTGGAACTCCACGCTGGAGAGCATCACGGCCGGCGTGCCGATGATAACGTGGCCGCACAACGGGGACCAATTCCTCAACGAGAGGTTGACGGTGGAGGTGCTCGAGATCGGGGTGTCGCTGGGGGTGAAGGTGCCCATGTCGTGGGATGACCTCCACGAGCAGGGGCCGGTTGTTCCGCGGGACGCCATAGAGGAGGCGGTGAGGAGTTTGCTGGACGAGGGCCACGAGGAGGGGAAGAAGATGAGGGTGAGAGTGAGGAAGCTGAGGGAGAAGGCCAAGGAGGCCATGGCCGAAGGGGGCTCTTCGTACCTAAACATGACGCATTTGATCGAACAGTTCGCACAGAATGACAAGGAGAGGGAAGAACTGAATGGAGATTAAAAGGAAGAACAGCATTAACCAGTCAAATTTACTCCTAAATTTAAAAATAAAGAGGATGAATTGCACAAGAATTTGAAATAAAATCATTGATTTAGTAAAAGTTCTTCTTGTTCCCACTTGTGCAGCTGAGAGAGCACATATAAGCTCCCAGCTGATTTTTTTGCTGGCCTTTTCTCATACATCTGTGTTCCTGTTGGGATCATCTCGCAGACTCGTCACCAACCATCTGACTAGAGAACTATCTATGGAGGAAGAGCGGAGGACGGCTCCATGATCTTACAAGAATAAAGAGGATGAGAATGGAGACCAGGAGTGTTTTAGCTCAACACTTTAACGCTCAAATCAATCCATAGATGAAGAAAGGAATAAGAAGGTTAAATTTACTTACCAGATGTGAAGAATGAGTTATATATAATGTGTTAAAAGAAAATATAAAATATTTGTCTTGTCTTAATTAAAGAGAGTATCCTTGAAGATTTGGTTAGACTAAATATCTTATCGCTGTCGTAGTAGCGAAAAGTTATATAATTCATTATCATAATATGCCATCATTCAATCATTTCTCATCAAGCTGTGTCATCATATCGTATTAATGGGTAATTTAATTACAGCCTAACATAGTGACCTAGGCCCTCTGGAGATGGCATAACCAACTGAGGGAGTGAAGAGAAGTTAGCTCCTCACAGATGGTCGTGGGACCGACCGTGTGGAGCCGCTAAGGACAACAGGAAGAGAAGTTAGCTGAGTGTTAAACAGGACAACAGGGGAATTGAGTTTAGTCAACAGAAGGAGCTCAAGTTGGGATAGACTAGGGGCAAGGTAGGAAGTTGATTGAGTAGAGCCTTAGGGTCGGAGCCCGGTCTTAGGTGTAAACTTGGACTTTGGGAGAGAGATTGGCTGTGCACTCCCAAGTGGTACCCCTTGCTGGGTCGGGAGTTGGACCTCAACTTGAGCTGCCGTTCGTATTAGACTCGAGGGCTAGAGCTGAGTGGGCTACAGAAGTGAAGCGACTGAGCTGATTCAGGCAAAGTAGTCAGGAATTGAAGAGCAGAGTGGGCTGCCACACAACAGCCAGACTTTAGATCAGGATAAGAGTAGGTCCCAATCGGAATTAAGGATTGGGCTTTGGATCGAATTTAAGATTAAGTCAACCTTCAGTCTGATATGCCATCTACTTAGACCAGACCTTGTCTTTTTGGACTGAGTCTGGCCAACCTATAACAATCTGTTTAAACGCTATGTATGCTTTCAATGGCAACTTAATTTAGCGTTCTTAGATCAACTGATAAAATTGATTAAAAAAATTAATTAATTTGATTTTGATTTAATAGGTTAGTAGATTTGATTATTAATTTGCTTGCGAACAATTTTCATTCAAGAATATTTTTGATGAATTAGTTCTTTTTTACATGATATATGTCCTACGTAAATTTTATAACAAGATAATTTTTTTATTAATTTATGAATGACATCATTTATATTTTATAAAATAATTTAATTTAATTATATGTTGTTATTTTAATTCTTGTTTTGAGTTTTATAATTTCATACTTTAGATGTGATTAGGGTGGCCGGCTACTCCCTCCCATATGAGCAGGTTGCACTAACTATTCTGCATTTTTATTAATTATTTATAATTATAGGAGGTGAGTAATTAAATAAATATATAAAAAAACACTCATCATATTTTTTAGATTAAAAATATGTTTAGTTTAATATTATTTTATAAACTATTTAATAATTGTCATAATATGTAATAGATACATAATAGATATAACTGATATAATATATTAAAATAATTAATTTTTAATTAACTTGATAAAAATAATACATATAGAGCACTTTTATATTATAAAATTCTTTATTAACTTAATTAAAAAAATTTCACACATAATTAAAATCATTTAAAAAAATCAAATTCATTATAAATAACTTTTACAATAATATAATAGTCGTTTGACATTATAGCAATCACTTAATGGTTTTTACTATTATAATAATTATTAATTAATTATTACATTATTTAACAACTATTAAATGACTATTATAATAATTTTATTATGATTTTAATTTTTTAAAATAATTTAAATCAAATTTAATTAAGATGATGATAGCGGTACTTAAATAAAATATTTTTAAAATAAAAAATACAATAATAATTAAATTTTATCCTAGAGTTATTTTACCATCTTTTATATTTAAATAAAATTTATTTTATTTTTTAAATAAAAAATATATTACATTTTAAAAAAATGTTCTCTATTAATTAGTGTAGTTTTTAAAATAATTTAGATATTTAATTATTATGATTCGATTAATTTTAAAATTGATAGGTCTAATCCCACCTGAATTCTTTTTAATATTTGATTATATATCATGTATAATGCTTAATTATCTAATCATTTAAAAAATAACTTATACTCATTTGAAATTGGCTTTACGTTACAAATCAAGGATAGTTTGGAGATTTCACTAAAATGAAACCTGTTTTGGTAAAAATTAATTAAAGGGGCATTCGGCAGTAAATTCAAAAGGTAAGGGGAGTGTTTCAGAAAATTGCGCATTTTTTCCACAAAGAAAAACCATTTTCTTGGAAAGAAAGAATCGAAAAAGGCTTTAAATCTGTTAAATAGAGAACAATTTTGGGGAGAAAACTCGATATTTATAGCAACGTCTCGACTCACCTTCCTCTCTCTCTCTCTTCCGTTGTCAAGTCTGCCGCATCTCGCCCCATTTTTGGCTCTTTGGCCAAGAGAAAGCTTGACGGCGAGAGTGCTCCAGCAATGGCGATCGAAATAGACCTTTGCAGTGATTGTTGATTCGATCCTCTCGATTTTACGCTTGTTTTCATCCGAATTGGTGTAGACTTGCGATCGGTTTCTCGTTCGTGTTTTTTGTTTCAGTTTTTCTGAATAAAAATTAATGGCTGCGGTGGCGGACAAGGCGGTTGGGCAGGATGATCAGTTCATCCGCCGCCAGCCGGAGGCGTCGGAGGAATACCAGAGCGACGTGCGGAAGCTTGTTAATTTGATTTCCAATCTGAATCCGGCCGCCAAGGAGTTCTTCCCTTCGAATTACACTGTCCCCGCTTCCGCCGCCGGCGGCACTCAGAAACCCAACGGTCGGCTTTCTGCCGATGCGCCCGTTTTCGTGGCGTTCTGTGGTTCTTATGGAGATGGACCGATTAGCAATGGTGGTGATAGCAGGGACTCGAGCAATGATGGATCGTCGAATAATCGGCCTAATCGCCAAGTAATTTCCTTCCTCTTTGCCTTGATTTTATGTTCAACTCGTTATTTATTTCGTACGCTACGAATGAGTATTTTGTCTGTCGTGGTTTTAGGTTTAACCTGTTCAAAAAGCACTATTTTTTTTTTTTGCAGGTTTTCAACTGTAGCACTTCACCTGTAAGAATTAATGTAAAAATATATTAGATAGAACTTGAGAAGTGTATTCGTAATCTCTTATTGTCTCTGCTCTTGGTGGATTTTCATTTCTATTAGTTTCTTTTTTCAAAACGATGTTTGAACATTTTTGGTGATGGAAGTGCTATTATGTTTGTTTTCCAGTGGAGAAATGGCTATCCTCAGGGTCGGAGGAGGATGAATGATAGAGCTCGAAGAGCTGAGAGCGAGCGTAGCATTAGGCGTACTATTTATGTATCTGATCTTGATCAGAATGTGAGTAAATTTAAAGAAAACTTTGCTGTTAATTCTGTTGTCGGTTGATGTCATATCCTTCTAGTTGCATTGTTACCATTTCCTAAAGGCTAAAACACACCTGTAGCTTTCAATAATGGATTGTTGCACAATTCTGATTCTGATGATGTTAATTACTCAAATGTGAGATTTTGCTTACATAATTCAGGTGACTGAGGAGAAGCTTGCTGAAATATTTTCTAACTATGGTCAGGTAAATTCCTCAAATTTCAACTATCTGAAACAGTTCTTGATGATGCAATATGGTGCATTATTTCTTTTGTTATTTGCCTAATTAGGAATCTCAAAATCCCATATTTCCACATCTCCGTTACCCTATACCAATAGTAGCAATGTTGTTTGGTAAGTTACTGAGTGATGAAAATTTCTATCTAATAATTTTAGAAATCATTTTAAGACCACTCAAATGATTCCCCTGAAATTAGGTGAAACAAATTGCCCAGGCATAGACAAGGGACTCGGTTATACTTCATGTCTAATATATTTAGTTAGCTAAGGAAATTCAATTATGGACGATATTGCATGAAGAGACGAAGACAGAGAGAAGTTTGACTATCCGAATGACCTGAATGCCACTAGTGAGTGGCAAAGAAAAGATCCATGTAGCTGACACTGGATGGCTGCCATATAGTTTGCTGTTGTATTTTCTCAAATACATTGTCTCCAGTAATGATTTTGTAACACCATAAGGAGCTTAATATGGATGGCAAATGTTGAGTGCTTATTGTATTCTTGGATATATGGAATGTTAATGAATGTTGAGTCTGTTTTTACCTTGCAATCGTTTTCAAAACAAAATAATTAAAGATTCAGGAAAAGGAAGATAGTATTTCAAGCATTCCCACTGTCTCATCTCTGTCCATGATTTACAACAGGAGAACACCAACTACTGAGATTTATCTAGCAATTGCCTATTTGATCCGTGGGATTCAAAAGAAGATAATTTGAGCAGTCAGCTGTTGATGACCTGACCTACTAATTATTTATTGTATGTGATAATTTGCAATAGGCTTATCAGCCTTTGAAGCTTATTAGTTTCCATTTCTGTCCTAAATCATAAATAGTTAATATTGGTCTTTCAGCCTGTTAATTCTTCTTTATATTTAGTAACTTGCAATTGATTATTCAACCTCCATGTTAAAGCTGATATGGTGCTATTTGGTTATTGTAAATTCGAAAAATAAGATTTGAAAATCTAAAAATTTCAATCAATAACCTTAAACGTTTGAGGTTTTCAAAGTTTAAACTTTGTATCAAGCAATTTAATTTATGCATAAATGATAGTAGTATACAATAGATGATAATTCAAAATGGGGAGAAATAATAAAAAGTAGAAGATGGCGGTCCAATGGAGTGAATTTCTTAACAAGTTTGATTGCTTATAGCAAAAGACAAGACATGGATCCAATTGCGGTTTTTGGTAGCGAAAAGCATCGACAAAGACGAAGAAATAAGCAATATGAATGATTTGATTGATGTTAAAAAGGGAAAGGAGTGCCTTCTATAAACTTAGTTATTAGTTAAAACTATAATTTTTTGTTGATATCGCTTAGCTTGCTTGTTTGCCTACATTGTTGACTTATCCATTTAAATGATTGTTTTATCACATTTTTCTTTGACTATTGTAAATTTGGTGTGCTTTAGGTAGTTGATTGTCGTATTTGTGGTGATCCCCATTCAATTTTGCGGTTTGCCTTTGTAGAGTTTTCAAATGAGGGTGAGTCCCTAAATTATAGTCCTTTTCATGGAGATACATATGCTAGAGTGATGTGAAAAAAATAGATATTTGCTATTAGATGGTGCAATGAACGCTTTAAACCTTGATGGGACTGTGATTGGTTACTCTTCGGTGAAAGTCTTACCCTCAAAGACTGCAATCGTACCCGTGAATCCAAAGTTTCTTCCTCAAGTGAGTTGGTCTTTTTTGTTTCTTGTCTAAACTTTTACTAGTCTTCATATGTATTTTATTCCATTTAATTTGCTTGAATATTACTAACTCTTGTGGTACCAAGTAGTCTGCGGATGAAAGGGACATGGTTGTCAAGACGGTTTACTGCACAAATATTGACAAAAAGGTGGATTGGTGTCTTCCTTTAGTTTTGTATCTATATTTTTTGGTTTGCTACTACAATACTACTACGATATTATATGAATAATTTAGAAGTATTTTCATCCATAAAATCCATTACAATATTCTTTCCATGATCATACTCTTATTTTTTGTTTTAGGTAACTCAAACAGATGTCAAAACTTTCTTTGAGCAACACTGTGGTGAGGTCGGTCTATTGCCACTAATTTGGCATTTTGAATAATTATGATCTATGTCGCAGTGATAGTGAGTTAATCTCTCTCTTTTTTAACTTTTTTTATTCAGGTTTCTCGTCTCAGACTCCTCGGCGATAATATACACTCAACTCGTATTGCATTTGTTGAATTTGTTCAGGTATTAATGATGCATTTGAAATCTGTTCATTTAATTGTCGTATGCTTTTGTTTTCTCTATCAATTAAGTGAGTATTTATATTTTATGATTTTTCATAGCCATCAGTGGTTAACGGAAATAATTTCATGCCATTGGTATTTGTTGAGGGAACAATTAATATTCCTCTAGGTGGCTCTCTCTACCTGTATATATTATTAATGAATTCGAATAGGGGATTTTACAAATAACCCTTTACCCTTTACATATTTAAACCTAACTCCTTATTGTTGAAGCTATTTCAAATATACTTGTTACAAAGATATTCAATAGATATGTTTGCAAAATGACACACACTAAGGGGATAGATATATCTTGAGATGTGTGTAGAATGTCACATGTAGAGGGAGGAATAATTTGACTTGAAGTTCATTGATGACACATGCAGAGAGACAAGGATTGAGCTAACTTAATATCCCTAGAATGACATATAGAGAGAAGAGAACTCATTCGTCTTGAAATCTCTATTGAATGATGCACCTTGAGAGAGGCGAGATTTGTTGAATAATGCACACAGAGAGAGAAGAGCACAACTCTTGGGATCTATAGAATGACACATGCAAATGATGCACGTGGAGAGGGGAGATCCATGAAATGATGCATCAAGAGAGAAAAAACCATATTGGTTTGATTAACCAGATTAGGGCATTGGTGAGTGTTGGATTTTTTTTTGGGTTAAATCAAAGGAAGAAAAGTCAGCATAGGTGTGGTTACTCATGCCAATTTCAGTAATTTATTGGAACACTAAATTTTGGCAGAACTGCTAGGTGTAGAATGAAATTTTGAACAATGGGCAGTATTTCTAGTCAGCACATAGAAATATTTATAGATAAGCAGTGGAATCTACACATCATTAAGCAACACTCATTGTCTTAATGGAGACTGAGAGAAAGAGAAATTGAGATCTATGACGCTAACAATCATTTAAGTGCAAGATTGGAAACAAACTGTATACAGTCATACCTCCAATCCATCGCCCATGACAAATGGAGGCACCTAGATTTGTTGTTCTCAAAGTTGCCATGCGGAGAGCAGAAGTATCTGATATACTGTATGCATTAATGGCCACTGTTTTATATTATTTATTCATTGCATGGTGATGCAAGTTTTAGCATTGGGCACAAGATGTTTTCCTATTCTCCCAATTTCTTCTTGTGAGTTATTGCGTTCCTTGTGGTAGCTTGCGCATTCCTTAAAATATTAGCATAATTGACACATTTAATGGGAATTATATAGTTTAACTAAGTGAAGGTATTCTAGTGCTAGTATTACTTTCTACATTGAAGTGTATTCACTTGCTTCATTAATTAATGGCATTATGCAGTATCAGTCAGCTGTCTGTAGAGGGCTGTATATAAATAACTAAAACTAGCACTGAATGACAATGTTTAGAAAAAAAAATTAACATACAAAAAGCATTTTATGGAATCACTATTATTGCTTTATGCTTCTCATGCTCACCTTGCCACATTCTGGGTTCTACTGGAATATTGCCAAGAAAATTCCACATGATCTTGCAAGTCACGGCAATATCTTGGTGGTTTGACTGAGATGGTGCTTTCTAGGATTAGTATTATTTAGTAAAGTTAACTGCATGGTTGCTTAGCTGGGATATCTTACAGAAAGTTTAGGTATTTATGAAGTTTTCTATATAAGGAAACAAACAGAATTTGTTACTATTGGGGTCAGCTTCACGAGTTGTATCTCTCCATCTAGCTCTATGCAAGACTATATCATGACATATAAACAATAATAGGTCTCTTCTAATTATGGTTAGTCAGGTATTTTATGGATTAATCACATATAAACAGGAGTAGGTCTCTTCTAATTATGGTTTGTCAGGTATTTTATGGATTCCCTCGATAACAGTTTACTGTGTATGGTCTAAAAATGTAGAGATAGACTGAGGAAAATATCTTGATTCTGGTCATATGATTATGTTGCAGGGACTAAGTACTCAGTGCAAATTTAGTTGAAATTTGAAAAAGTTGTTGCTTGCACTATTATTTAGCTTAATGCTGGATTCAGTTACTGGTGTCACTAAATTTGGAACTATAGTTATTTATTATCCCACATATATACCACTCCAAATCTCCACTTTGTGAAACTGGCGAATTATAAACTGTATTCCTGTAGTATCTAAGAAATTAATGTTCTCTCTAATGCTAAACACAGGCAGAAAGTGCAATTACAGCACTAAAATGTAGCGGCATGATTCTAGGAGCTCTGCCTATCAGGTATCTATATTTAATTTTTAAGGTTTATACTACGTGTGGCCAAAATGATTGCGTTTAAATACTTATTAGTCTGAATTAAATGGATGAATTTCTTGTCCTTCAGGGTGAATCCTTCAAAGACACCTGTGAGGCCACGCATTCCACGCTTTGCCTCCAGTTGAATCGAGTCCTTCTATTTCTTCTTTTTGGCTGTAAGAGCCAAAGAAACTTGATAGGGAGCACCATAGTGTCTCTAGCTACAACTAGTTATCTAAACAGTAGTAACTAGTTAACCTTTGACTGAATGTTGTTTCTATTACCATCTTAAGCTACTTCTTCAGGCTCATAATCTGGAATGCTTTAATTTGTGATAAAATAAATTTTCCAAATTGGTATTTAATGCGAATGCCGCAACGATTGTTGGAAACCAAGCAAATTTTCTAGCTGATGATATACAATGGAAAACTGCATGGTACACAATTTATAGTTTTATCTTTTACAGATTTTTTTTTTAATAATTAATGGGATTTATGGTTGTGCTAAATTGCCTCTCGGTCACTTGTGGTTCAGTAGAACTAAACCTCGAACTGCTTATATTTTAAACTACTTGTTAGAGAATGTTTGTCTTGCTTAAGCATTGTGCAACAGTTGGAATGACTTTGGCGACATCATCCACAAAGTATTTAGCTTGCTTAAACTTTCTTAAGGATTTTCAATCTTGTTTTCTATTGCATGCTAGAAGTGTTCATCTTTTTCTATACGATTGGACCTCCTAACTCGACCACATTATCTTCACCCAGCCTCGAGGAAACATCATTTGATATGCTGCTGATATTAGTTTCAATGTCCTACTAGTTTCAAGTTATATTTTGAATTTATTCGGTAGATAGAGAGAGAAGACTATTATTGTCAGAATTATCATGTCTCGATAGATTCGTTGAATTCTTGAGTTCCTATCTAACACGTGCGCGTCAACAATAGTGTCCTCGTTGGACGAAGCTCCACAATCCAACTGATGCACCAGGAGATCAAGTCAACGCTTACAAGTTAGCTTACAAGAGTACAGAACTTTGCCATGTTACGAAATCTCTCGGAAACTCGTTTGGCTGCGGATCAGAGAGCTCGCAATGTTTGACGTCAACCCACCGTTGGTACAGCAACACTATATGTACTGCAATCCCTTCCCTGTCCTCGCCATCCCAATTCCCAACTCGAACAATTCCTTTGGTTCAGCATCAGCCATGGCCACATTGCTTGCTACCAGAATTCTCCTCTTCTGTTTCCTTGCTCTGCTCGCCGGAGCCGCCAATGCTCAGCTCTCGCCGACGTTCTACGACAGTTCGTGCCCGAACCTGGAGTCCATCGTGCGATCCGCCATGACGCAGGCCGTCAACAGGGAGCAGCGGATGTCTGCCTCCATCCTCCGCCTCTTCTTCCACGACTGCTTCGTCAATGTACGTAAATTTTTCATGCATATAAATTTCCTCATTCAGAGGATTCTCCCTCTCTCTCTGTTTCTTCTCTTTTTTTTTTTACAGATTAATTTGTTACTTTTGGTATTCAGGGCTGCGACGGATCGATCCTTTTGGACGACACCTCTAGTTTCACTGGCGAGAAGAACGCCGGTCCCAATGCAAACTCTGCCCGTGGCTTCGAAGTCATCGACGCCATCAAGGCCAACGTAGAGGCCGCTTGCCGAGCCACCGTCTCGTGCGCCGACATCCTCGCGCTCTCTGCTCGTGACGGTGTCGTCCTGGTAAGCGATCGACGACTCTTTTATGATCGTTCGATAAGATTCAAGCTTGATGTTTGTCGATGAGCGATCGGGTTGATTTCTGTAGCTTGGCGGACCGACATGGACTGTGCAATTGGGGCGGAGGGACGCGAGGACGGCCAGCCAAAACGCGGCCAACAGCGACCTCCCCGGACCCGGCTCCAGCCTCCGCCAGCTCGTGTCCGCGTTCTCGGCCAAAGGCTTGAGCGCGCGCGACATGACCGCGCTTTCCGGCGCGCACACCATCGGCCAGGCCCGGTGCGCGACCTTCCGCTCCCGCATCAACGGTGATGCCAACGTCAACGCCAGCTTCGCAGCGCTCCGCCGGCGGAGCTGCCCGTCGTCAGGCGGCGACGGCAGCCTGGCGCCGCTGGACGTCCAGACTCCGGCGGCCTTCGACAACAAGTACTACCAGAATCTGTTGGTGCAGCAGGGCCTGCTGCACTCCGATCAGGAGCTCTTCAACGGCGGCTCTCAGGACGCACTGGTCCGGCTTTACAGCTCCAACGCGGCGGTCTTCAACCGGGACTTCGCAGCGGCCATGGTGAGGATGGGAAACATCAGCCCCTTGACAGGGAACAGGGGAGAGATCCGAGTTAATTGCAGGAGGGTGAACTGATCTACATCCGTTGGATCACAGGAGGAAAAAAAAAATTCTATTTTCACAAAGATTGTAACAATAAATTAAGAATGTATTATTATTATTTAATTCTATGAACAAACAGATCGACTCTTAAAATCCTCAAATTTTTTACCTATTCTTACCTGTCAAAGATTGTCCGGATATTAATTGTTATAAAACTAAAATATAATTGGGAATGGATATGTTTTGTATATTAATTTTACAGGTAAACGATTGATTATATGTCGAATAAATTTAAAATATAATTTATATATATTCAAAATTTGATCTCTAAAATATTCATTCAATTTGAAACTTAAAATTAAATTTTTTTTATTGTTATACTACACTAGATAAAAAATATATATTTGATAGAAAAGTCTTCCGGTTGCTATAGCATAATTTTATAGATTGATGCAAATGTTCATGAGGATAGCTATAGCATGGGTAAAATTTAGGCTCTTAGACGATTTTATATATGGAAATTTGAGTCAACGTGACTAATAATTAAAAAAAATTATATTGAAGAATAATAAAAAATTATATTGAATCTATTATACATGCATAGTTATAAGATGATTTCTATCATTAAAATTCATAGTGAAGATCAAATAATAATAATTTTTAATTTTAGAATAACTCCCTTCGAAATGGAACTAGATAGATTTGAAAAAAGATCCAACAACACCATACCATGACAAGGATTAATTAATTTATAAACTGAAAGTATGTAAGATTTTAACACTTTCCACAACCGTTTAACCTTCCCAACTCACCACATTTAATTTAATTTAACGACATTAATTCAACTCAAATATAAATATATATAATTAACGACCATCACCGATTATCACGCGCTATTCAGCGAACAAACACCTGATCACGTAACGTAATTAATGCATGCATGCAATAGAAAATTCAAAGCAAAGCAGATAAATCCGACGATGTACGACCGATCCTGCATGCCGGCGACGATATATATGATTAGCTTAAGACCTTGATCTTGCCCTCGTTGGCTTGCTTGAAGATGTCGGCCTGGGCCAGCGCGGTGCCGGCGGAGGCGATCGCGCCGGCGAAGGCGGACTTGACCTGGGGCGTGGAGAAGGGGAACTTGCTGTTGGTCATGGAGTTGAGTAAGGCGGCGGTGCCCTCGCGGAAGAGCTTGCCGTAGCCGTCTTGCCTCGTGTTCGTCAGGGCCGCCGGGAGGCTAGGGTTGCTGCCGAAGATGACGGCGCAGGCGTGGCCGAAGAGGTCGCCTATACTGCCCAGTGAACCCACGACCGCGGCTATGAGATCGGGGTGAGACCCCCAGTACCTGCACCAGATCCCATTCATTGAATAGCCACCCTCCACGAGAGACGAGACCACCAACTGAAATGGCAGAACTTACTGGCATGTGCCGGTGAAGAAGGGAGAGATATGCGGGTCGACCGCCGGCGTGGAAGGCGAGGGGTTGACGGCCGGACTACTGCCTCCTCCGGTGCTCGGAGGCGAGTGGTAGTAGCCGCCGCTTGGCGTACTCGGCGCTCCATGCGATGGCGTCGCAGTGTGGTGGTGAGACGGCGTGTGGCTGCCCTGGGAGCTGCCGGAATCTGCAAAAGGAGAAATGCACGAGTGATTGACTGCAAGCCAAGAACAGGGAACACCAAACTGTACAGCTAGCCTACGAGATGGAGACCCCCCAGTTGAAGGAGGATAGTAGTTCTTCTGCTCGGAGAACTCCTGCTCCGGCAGACTCCGACTCATGGCCACATTCTGAGAAGCCAACTCCAGTACAAGAAAGCAAACCAAGAAACCCTTCCACTCCATGCTCCACCAATTAATTCGAAGAAGAAGAAGAAGAAGAAGAAGAAGAAGAAGGTGATTCAGTGAAGAGGATCAGTGTGGCTGCATGGGCATAAATACCCGGACGCAGTGTTCAGATCTGGCGAGGAGCATTGATGAGCATAAAGTTTGGCATCAAGTAGTTGGAGGACATTAAAGGGTCCTTGCCGAGACAGTGCAAGGGAGGGGGAGCACTTTAAGCCATTGCCCAGCTGCAGGCCTTAATTTGCCTTAGCTGATAAGATGGAATGCAAGCCTTCATGATCATTACGTGAATGCAGCATTGATTCACATTAAAAAAATCTAAAACCTAATTATCTTCATATGTTATGGATTTAGAGATCACATGCAGTGTATAGTGCATGCATTTAATTAGTTGAAAAGAAGTTCAAGCAAGAGTAGAATGAGGAAGGCAAAAAGGAGGCATTAACTGCAGCAGTTGGGGGTGCGGTGTGGTGTTGTGTGGTGTGGTTTACAGCAGTTCTTTGAATGATGTGAGTTGGCTCTCGAGAGGTTCACAATGAGCAGCAGGAGAATGATGGACTTGTTTGTGCAGTAATTAACTTCCAACACTAAACTGATTCAGTGGGTCTGCTTTTATATAATCAGTTCCTTTATTGTGACATTTATTGTCATTTTGTGTTCTTAATTTGAAGTGCCCAAGCCAAAACAATCTTCACCTTGTTAACTAGCTGATATTACACAAACTATACAACTATCTTGGTTGATGATATGATTTGATAATAGGAGAGATACCCTATATCATAACTTATAGATTTGATTTTTAATTAGTTGTTTGGTGTTAGGAGATGCACTGTGACACTCATGATCGAGTGGTGTATTTTGCTACCATTTCATTGTTTGTACCAAATATGTGAAAATTGATTCCCACTCCACATTGTACATAATCAGATAACTATTAACAAAATAATGATTTAGCCTTCAAACTGTATATCTATCACCAACAAGGAGTTTGTGAAGAGTACAGTGAAAACAATAATAGCAGTGAAAAAGATAAAATGCATTCAATTAAGTTTACCATATATCACATTAAGCTTTCCAATTACTTTAATATCATTAACATATATCTTTAGATTGAAAGACTATAATCATGGTTACCATATTCATGATGATACATACTAAAAACTCTTTTTATAAGGCCTATTCAGTTACAGTAAGCAATTCTTTTAGCTTTTCATTCTCCCCTCCCCCAACATCTCGAATCCATATATAAAATTCAAAAACCAATTATGTCAGTTTCCTATTCTTTCTGTTTTCTATCGTTTCTGTTTCTACAATCAATTATTTAAATTTGGAATTTCAATTTAAAATTTTTTTTTTTGTTTTATTCAGTTCGATCTCGATTTTAAATTTTAAAATTAAAATCGATTAAGCTGAATCGCTATTAGTCTATTGTTATGTTGTGAACAATAGCCGACTAACATATATAAATCAATATTGTTTAAAAGAACATTTTCTAAATGACAACTTGATACCTGATTGGTGATTGATGGACTTGACTATTGAATATCAGTTGATTTGACTATTGATATATAATAATAATCTATTGATAAGAAAAATTCAGTTAATTTTATAACCGATTTTATATTGATTCAATTTATTTGATTTAAGTGATAAGATTCAGATTGATTCGATTTGTTCAAAATAAATTGATTATAGTTAGATTTTGATTTATTTGATTCGATCAATTTAATTTTAAATCGATTGCTCAGTTACATTACTAAACACCTTATTATACTTCTTAGAATTTATTTAGGAATTCTCTGCTTACATTTTTATTGATTTATTTTTGACAAGTTTAGGTTCATGGAGTAGTTTTGTTAAAATTGTTATTTAGCTGGGACCAAATTATTAAATTCTATAGATTAAAATATAGGATCGAATATGACCAGTCAACATAGGAAAGTTACAACTAAAATGCAATGATATCAATAATTAACCATGCAATGAAATAATCAAGTTAATCCAAATAAAACTGTAAATTGAAAAACTGTAATTGGCTACTACGGAGGAAGATATTATCTTAGCTTCGTCGAGATTCAACTCTTGTCTACTTTAACAAATCTGCTTCGTCGTAATCAACTCAATAATCATGTCTCAAAGATCTACCAAACCAAATGATATCTTAGACACTATACCTTTTAATTTATATTGAGACGATGTGGAGAAGGAGAACTGTACGTCATTGTCCAGTAGTGATTGCCTCACAGTTCGATCGGCATGCCAGCTCCCCAAACCAAACCAGCCATTATTTTTAAAAGTATATCTCCAGACACTTTCTGTGACCTATCTAATCAAACCCTAGTTAGGGTTCACGTGAATCCCTTCCATGCATGCATGGCCGGCGTCGAGCCATGTCACCCTTCCAGTGCAATCTCGCTGTGCATGGCCACCCTCATATTCCATGAGTGGCCCTCACAGGCTCTCTCGTGAGCCTTTTCCTCCATTTTTATCGAAACCTCTTGCTCAACTCGATGCTGTTTTGTTCCATCACGCACCAACTTTTTGGATATGATTGGTCAGGAATCTCGGGCACGCCCCAAACGATCACGTAAATTTTGATAAATATTATTATTGATTTAGTACTGCTATGTTTCTGTAAGGTTCCAGCAAAATCCAACTACACGATGCTTGCATGCATGCATGCATGGCGTCTATAAATAGGTCCTAAAGGGTTTGGGGTTATAGCCAACACTGTTTAGGGTTTATATGAAGTCCAATCCGATCTCAGCTGCTCAAATGGCGCCCAACGGGGAGATGCTCGTCGCTAATTCCTACTCCAAGAGCAACTTCGAAGGCCTGCAGCGCGCCATCTCGGACCTCTCCTTTCAAATCAGCAAAGAGGCGGCGGCAGCGGCAGTGGCGGCGTCGGCGGACGCGTCCAAGCTTCCGCCGATCGCCGAGGTGGAGGACGCTAAGTGCGAGTGCTGCGGCATGTCGGAGGAGTGCACGCAGGGGTACATCCGGCACGTGCGCGACAAGTTCGCCGGCCGGCTGGTCTGCGGGCTGTGCGCGGAGGCGGTGAAGGAGGAGGCGGCGAAGAATGGCGGGAGGCAAAGGGAAGCGGTGGAGGCTCACATGGGCATGTGCCGCCGGTTCAACCGAACCCACCCGGTGCAGCTCCAAGTGGAGGCGATGAGGGAGATCTTGAGGAAGGCGGCGAGAGGCGGCAGGGCGTCGAGAGGCGGCGAGGCCAAGAAAGAATGCCTCACCCGGAGCTCAAGTTGCATCCCGGCTATCACTAAGGAGATGAACAATAACTACGTACTGCAACTGCAAGAAGAGCATTAGTTAATTGATCATCAGGCAACTTCTGATCAAAGAATAACCTAATCAATTAAACATGGGGTTTTAGGGTTCTCAAGGGTGTTTTTTTTGGCTGGGAGATTATTTCTGTGGATTCTACTCTTATCTTAGAACAATTTCTTAGGTATGTTTTGAGGAATTGAAGAAATCAGTCTCCCAGCTAATTAGCTAAGGGGAGCCCTTAGCTTGTAGTATTATAATTAAGCAGTAGTTGAGGTTTCTAGAGGGATGAGGTTTGGAAATTATAGGATCCCTAGTTTCATGATACTCGTTGTGTGTATGTTCAGGGTATAGTGAAGAACCTCGTATAATAATTAAGGATATATGTTGGAAGTTAATTTAGTAATTAATAAGATTTAAGTAAAATTAAATATAATAAATAGATATTTATTTTTGGATAAAAACTCAAAATGTGTCCTTTAGTTTTTTTATCGGCAAAAGGGAGACCCAGGTTTAAGAAATATAAAAAAAACACTCATCTGATTATTCATCCAAAAATACTCTTATTTTGGCACTGTTATAGTAGTTTTGGCTAAACGGCTAACAAGGTAAAGCAAAATTAATCTACTTAGTTAAAACACTACAAAAATAAAGGCTATTTGCGACGAATTTTGCGACGAAAAAATAAAGATTTTTCGTCGCAAACAGCTTTTGCGACGAAATTTTGCGACGAAAATATTTTCGTTGGCAATAGCTCGCCGCAACTGATGGCGACGAAAAATTTAAAATTCGTTGGAAATTTGGCGACGAAAAATAAATTCGTCGCAAATTTCGTCGCCAAATTTTGCGACGAATTATCTTATTTGTCGCCAAAATTAGGGACGAAAAATTATTTCGTCGCCAAATTTGGGACGAAAAATTTCTTTCGTCGCAAAAAGGGGCGATTAAAACTAGGTATCTGCGGTAGAATTGGCGACGAATTTGAGTAATTCGTCGCCAAAATTGGCGACGAATTTATTTTTTCGTCGCAAGTTGGCGACGAATTCTCTTCTCCGCCAAATTGGCGACGAATTTACAGTAATTCGTCGCCAAATTGGCGACGAATCCTCAAATTCGTCGCCAATTTGGCGACGAATTTTGATTCGTCGCCAATTTGGCGACGAATCCAAATTGGCGACGAATTCGACAAATGAATTCGTCGCCAAATTCGTCGCCAAATCCAGTGAAACCCTAAGTTACGATACTACAGTGTATTTACGATATTTTTGCGACGAAACTGGATTCGTCGCAAATTTCGTCGCAAATAAAAAAAAATTTAACAGATTCAATTTGTTTCTTCAAAATATGAAACCTGTTTACAATTCAATATCCACAACCATGTAAAAAACATCCAAACACATTCACATAACATTCCAATACATCCACAACCATATAATCACATCCAAACACATCCAAATACATCTACAACCATATAAAAACATCCATATAATATCCAAACACATCCACAAACATAAACAAGTCAAAACAACAACTATAACAAACAACAACTAAATATGAAACATAACTATATAACATCCATATAAACAACAACTCCAAATGTAACTTACACATCTATATAAACAACAAACAAAACATCCAATAGTAACATCCATAATAAACAAGTCTACATGTATCAAACATAACTAAATATGAAACATAAACTCCAAATGTATCAAACTAACATAACATCCAAATCCATAATAAAATACATACATAAGAAAGTTTCAGGTGAATGACGACCAGAAAAGGAAAGTATCACCGTCCATGGAATCAACCTCAGGTAATACTTTCAGCATCACTGATTTTTTCTTCATCATAATTTCTTTTTCTGTTTCTACATAAAAAAACAGAAATATTAGAACATCATTTTGTACAAATAAAGCATAATATGTAAAATTTACCTCTTCGCCATCCTTGGTTTCATCAACCCTGTTAAAAATAATATAATAATATTAATTAGTAAATAAAAAAGAATTACAAATAGGAATAAGTAAAAGCAATATTAAATGTGCAAAAAATTAAAATGATACACAACTAGGCTATCAAGAATCGTCGTCTTCACCGGCATCATCGGGAACATCAGGAAGCTGACTCGGAGCGGAGCCTAACTGAAAATGCTTCATAATCAATTCCTGCTGTCTGCGCATTTCTCTCATTTCTTCAGTTTGTTGTCTGCGCATTTCTCTCATTTCTTCATCCCTTTGATTAATTATACCTTTTAAATGAGAGACTTCTTCAGTTAGGTTGTCTATTTGTGCCCTCATTGCCGGTTGGGTGGAAGAAGAAGAAGAGGTGGCAGGAACTCGATGAGTTCTGCTCAGAGAACCCAATCCCAATATCCTCCCCCCCTTCGATCCTCCAGTCACCTCCAACCAGATATTCAGGTCATTTCCTACGGAGGGCTCAGATCCTTCACTAGCACTTGAATTCCTCTGTGCTAGCTCGGCCTCTTCATATTTTTCCTGTATTGAAATATAAATACATTTAATAAGTTAAAAAAGATACATAACTATTAAAATTAAATTAAGTTAAATAATAAAATTTAAACCTTCATAGCTCTAGCTCTGTCCCCACTCCAAGTCTTATCTTTTTTTTGAAAAGTGCGGGTAAATGTCTCAATAAATAGTGGCTCCTTCCCCATCTCCTGAGTCTAAAAAAACATTGTTAGAAATAGATAAATAAGTTAAATTTAATTAATAGCATAATGTATAGAAGAATTTACTAATCTGCGCGTGTGTTCCTCGATGTTGATGGAGCCTCCCGCATATGTAGCAGATGAGTCACCAGAATTATATGATTGGTTTGTCTTGTTCTGGTGACTTTTTTGTTTACTTTCCTCGGTTTCCCAAACACCGAGGATCCTCGTCCAATTTTCATCTGTGATGCACGGTGGTTTCTTGTTTCTGGTCTTGGCATGATTCAATGTATGGCGAATATGATCCCCACATTTTTTTTAAAAAATTCGCTTTATTTCCAATTCATGTGCAGGATCCCAAGTAAATGCTCGCTGAAATAAAAAAAATCATTAGATATATTCAATTTTATATGATATATTAATTAAATTAAGAAAATATATACCTTAAATTCACTCCACCATAAATCCTTTGTGGGTCCTGGAGTGCTAGTATAAGTCAGCGAAGTCCCTCCCCAATGATTATTTACAATTCTATTAATTTGGCGAATAATTGATACCGAATTTTCGAACCTATAAAAAAATTTAAAAAAACATTATTAGTAATAAAAAAATGAAATCTAAATATAAAAAAACTCCAAATGTATACTTACGAATCGCCATGAGGGACTACAACCGGCCGAGTGTCGGTAGTGGACTGTATGGAAGGGTTTGGAGACTGTAACTGCGACGGTTGTGGTGGCGAAGGTGCATTTGACGGTCCTGCATCAGTAGATGGCGAATGTGCATGTGATGGTCCTGCAGAGGGTGACCCAGACTGGGCAGGTGGTGAAGCAGACTGGGCAGTAGGCATAGTGCGTCTATGGCCACCTCTGCGAAACTGTGAAACAAAATTTTTATAAGATAAAATAAGAAATATTCATTACATTAAAAGGAGAAATTAACAGCTAGAATATGAAAAAACTTACCGCCATATGTGCTAGTACGATAACTGAAGCAACTACTAAAAAAAACTCACCGCCATATGCAAATAATATCACCTGTAATAACAGATAAGAAAAAATACAGTGCATCAACAGTTAATTACAAATATTTATTAAGACGACAGTGTATAAACAAGTAAATAAGCAACATGTTATATAAATATGCCAAATAAAACTAAATTACTTATAAAAATTCCCTTACCATATATAAAAAGTGCTGATTTTTTATATAAAATCAAAGTCCTCATTTTCATTATCATTATCGTCGTCGTCGTCGTCGTCGTCGTCGTCGTCGTCGTCGTCGTCGTCGTCGTCGTCGTCGTCGTCGTTGTCATCATCTTCATTATCATTAATATCACTTGCATCAACATTAATTACAATTCCGCTGGGATCTCGTAATGTTGAAATAATATGTTCTTCAGTCTCAAATGTGTTTCTAACTTCCTCTTGTTGATATGCAATGTCTTCCCAACGTTCCTCAATTTTTGTCCGTGCTTTAGTTTTACATACAACCCACCAATCAATTTTGTCACGTCTCAAACTAGGATACGAAGCATAGAATACCTGAATAGCTTGTTGTGCCAACACAAATGGTTCATATCGTTTATAAAACCTCTTATGATTTATTTCAACCAAATTGTACTGTGGATGCACCTTCATTCCTCTGACTGGGTCAAACCAGCGACACATAAATAAAATAACTCGCATTTCTGGTCCGGGATATTCTATCTCTATAATTTCATCGAGCAAACCATAAAAATCATTGCTTGCACTGCCTCTGTCATTTTCTGATGACTGAACACATACTCCACTATTCATTGTACTTTTTCCCATTCCATATTCCTGAGTATGGAAAATATATCCATTTATGAAATATGCTGGCCAAGTGCGTACCAATGCTTTTGGACCCCAAGAAAGATGAAATAGAAATTCCTGCTCAAGGTGAGCTTGATTGTCATGAACCTAAAATCAAAAAAAAATGTGTAAAAATTTTTATATGTATATAACTGATAGTACAAGTTACATTTACTACTACTTACATATGATTTGAACCACGGTGCAAATTCTTGATCACAAAATCGATCAAAGTCTTGTGCCGACATTTCAGAATATAATTGTTGAAATATCCTTCAACAAATTTAAATGACAGTCATACAATTGTTGTCAATTATAAGAGATTAACAAAATATAAAATATATACTTACTCAAAATATGGCGTGACTTCTGGACAATTCAGTAAAATATATGTCTGAGCTGCAAGCCATTCTTCACCAGATAAATATCTCTGCTTACATTGTCCACTTGCTCGACCAAGATAGTTAAAAATTGAAAATGAATTTAAATTTGGATCAATAGGACCTTCATCATTTCTTCCTGGTCTCTGCCTTTTGCTTTTAACATGAGGCTCAAAATAATATGATGCAAAAGTTGTTACTTCCTCTACGATATATGCATTGACAATAGAGGCTTCAACATGTGCTTTATTTTTAATTTTTCTCTTCAAATGATATAGAAATCTGCATATCATACAAGTAAACATATTAGAAACCAAAACTGTTTAATAATTAAGATCAATAGATATTCATCCATTAAGCGAAATTCAAAATTGTACCTTTCAAATGGATACATCCATCGATAATGGACAGGACCTCCAACTTTTGCCTATGGCAAATGAACTAAAAGATGTTCCATGGAGTCAAAAAATGACGGTGGAAAAACCCTTTCTAAATTGCACAAAATGATTGGAATATTTTTCTCTAAAGTCTCCATATGTGAATGTCTCAAAACTGTTGAGCAAATATCGTGAAGGAAAATGCTTAATTCTGAAATTGCAGCCCAGACAAAATTTGGTAACAGTTCCTTAAATGCAACAGGAATAAGTCTTTCCATGAATATATGACAGTCATGACTTTTCAAACCAATTAATTTGTATTCTTTCAAATCAACACATCTTCCAATATTAGAGACATAACCATCTGGAAATTTCAAAGATTTTAGCCATTCACAAACAATACGTCTCTGCTCTCTATTTAATGTATAAATTGCCTTTGGCTTTGGCCCCCTACTATTTTCATCCACATCAAGACTGGGTCTTTTACAAATCAGTCGCATATCTTTTCTTGCATTTAAATTGTCTTTTATTTTTCCGGGGATATCCATCACTGTATTTATCAGATTATCAAAAATATTTTTCTCAATATGCATCACATCTAGATTATGGTGTAGCAAATGAATGTGCCAGTACGGTAAATCCCAAAATATACTCCGTTTAGTCCATTTATGTGTGCTCCCATATTCATAAATAGTACCATGTGGATCTTCAATAACAGAAGGCAAATTACAGACTCTGTACCAAAGCTGTTGACCTGATAATCTCAATGGTGGAGGTGTTCTTTCAACTCTATTTTTAGTGAATTCATCTTTATTCCTTCTGAATTTATGATTTTGTGGTAAAAACTGTCTATGACAATCAAAATAACTCGCCTTCCTTCCATGCTTCAATCTGAATGATTTTGATCTTTCCATACATATTGGGCATCCTAAAATTCCTGCAGTACTCCATCCTGATAACATGCCATAAGCTGGAAAATCATTTATCGTCCAAAGCAGTGCAGCCTTCATGACAAACATCTGATTAGTATGAATATCATATGTAGGAGAACCATCATTCCATAATTGTTTCAGCTCTGCAATCAGTGGTTGCATGTAAACATCAATTAACTTTTTCGGATTTTGAGGACCTGGCACAACCAATGTTAAAAACATATACGGTGTTTTCATACACATCCCAGGTGGCAGATTATACGGAGTTAATATAACTGGCCAACATGAATAATTTCTTCCTGATTTACCAAATGGAGCAAATCCATCAGCACATAGACCCAATCTTATATTCCGAATTTCCTTTGCAAAATCAGGATTAAAACCATGAGTCTTTTGTCAAACACTTCCGGTTTGAACTTATTTAATATCCGATCCATTATTTGTTAAGAGGTTTTCCTCCATGACCCACCCGAGCTTCTTCTTTCAGCTAAGTGTAAAATTATTTTTCCCTATTTTAAAGATTTTTTTAATGTAAAATTATAATAAAGATCTTTTAGTTAAATGATAGAAGGGAGTTTGATAAAATAAAATAGAAGGAAAGATTCGTCTTGCAAAGACGAATCCGACAAGACCAGTTTTGATCAATTCGGAGGTCGTTTGATGGTCGAACCAAGCGAACCAAAATTGAATCCGGTTCGCTACAGTAAGGGATTAGGTTTTAATTAGGTTTATTCCAAATAAAAAGGAACTGAATTTTAATTATAGGCAAGATTAGGTCTTGGAATTACTTAAGTCCGAGGCGGGATTTTCCGAAAATTAGTTTAGAATATCCCGAAAATTAGTTTAGAAATATTCTATGATTTTTCTAGAATTTTAAAATATTTTTCTAGAATTTTTGGATTAGCGGAAGTAGCAAATCTTATCCGTTAGATTTTATTAGATTTGTTCTAATAAAATCTTATAAAAAAAAAAGAAATTTTGTTAGACTTTTTCTTAAATTTCCTAGATTGCATAACTATATAAAGAGAGGTTTAGGGGAGATCTCAATAGATTTCTCCTCCCCTCAAGGGCCGGCGCCATCCGCTTCTCCTCACGCCTAAGGACAGCAGCTTCCGTTGCATGGTGCATGCAAAGCTTCCACGGCATTGTCTTCTTCCATGAGGTTCCGTTGCATAAAGTTGCATATGGTTCCGTTGCATGTTTTTTTAATTCGTTCCATTGCATGATTGGTTCCGTTGCATCTATTGCATGGTGCATGCAACGGAAAGGCATTGGCTATTGGAAGCAAGGATTGCTTGCATTTGCTATTGCTATTGGATTAAGGATTGCAAGGTTGCATGAAAGCATTGCTTCCTTTGCATTGTTAAAGGGTTTCCATAATGCATGGTTGCTATTGGCTTTGCATTGAAGAACTCCACGTGCATGGCAAGCATGGAAAGATTGAATATTAAATTGTTTCCTTAATGCAACGGATTGGAATAAGGATTAATTGCATGGCTTAACGGAATGGAAGGATTAAATTGCATGGCTTAACGGATTGGAAGAAGCAATTACATGACTAATTAATTGGAAGCTTCTTGAAGAGAAAGAAAGGAGGGTTCTTACTCCTTGCTTGCTTGCCATCGGAGAGAAGAATTTTGGTGGAATCATCTCGAAGGATCGTTGCCCACACAACGTTCGAGAAGAGGAGAGGTTATACAGTTGAAGATCAAGGGGTCATCCACTCCTTCAAAGACAATCCCACGAGAAAGGTCGCACAGAGAAGGCGCTAGAGCACTTCGGAGAAGTTCTTCGATTTCATTAACCCTAGCGTCGAAAACCTAGTGAGTAGAGAAGATAAGGTAAGTACATCTCTCACCTGCAGTATGAGTAGTTCCGTTGTTTTCTTTATTTTTCCATAGTATGATTTTATTATGCATAAAGTATTATGCATGATTTTATTAAAGCATATGTAAATTGTTTCTTTCCAAATTGCATGATATAAGAAGTATAAGAAATGTATTTTACTTTTAAGAGGCGGGTATCGGGCACAAGGTTCGCCCATAAGAAATGCAAGGCATAAAGGATTCCAGGCACAAGGTTCGCCCACAAGGAAAGGAATCTAGGGCACAAGGTTCGCCCATAATGAATTCCGGGCACAAGGTTCGCCCATAAGAAAAGGAATTCAAGGCACAAGGTTCGCCTATATAAGAGATGTCTGCATTGATACCTCGCTGGGCCCAAAGAAGGATGTTTATTTATTTTCACTTATATATAGTATAAGTTTTCCCCCATCATTTACCAGCATTTTCTTTCATATAATAGCATATGTTATGACGAAGTTTTCTATGATTTTTGTGAGTTAGATGATGTACTTACTAAGCGTTGCTTATAGTTTGCATTCCTCATATTGCAGATAAATAAAAGGAAAAGTTTTAGGAAAGAGGAGGCAGCTGGAAAAGTGTTTGATGTGTGGTGTCGGCGGAACCGCGGAATAAGATCAAGAATTATATAAATGTTTATTTTATGTCCAAGAATTTATATTTATTTCTTTTGCTTCCGCATGTTAAACAGAAAAAGAAAAGTTTATTTGAGTTATTTTATTTAATGAGTAAAAGTTAAGGAAAGTTTAAGTACGTAACGTCTCCCTATTAGTATAAGAAAGAGGGGGGGCGTTACAAATGGTATCAGAGCAGGTTCCGCCCTTCCGCCACACTCACATCAAGCATCGATCCTGCCGCCTCTCAAGTAAGAAAGTATACATAGGTTTTACTTTCTTTTATGATTAGTATAAAGAATGATTCTTAAGTTAGATTGCTATGTTATATGAAGTTAAATGTTGGGTAATGACTCAAGTATATGAGCAAAACATGCGAATTGCAAAGATGAGAATGTTAAGGTAAATGTGTACATGATGAAAAAAAAAAAAAAGAATTTCCTCCTAAGAGAATAGAATAGCTAGATATGGATCTTCTATTTGAATAAAAGGCTACCTAGTTTGCATCCATGTACCTTGCCATCAGAAGATGACCTTGATTACAAAACAAAATACTCCTGGAGCCCTTTCAGACGATAGGAATTTATATAGTTGCTTGCTTTTTGATGGTCATAGCATGAGTTCTCTAGAAATTGATTGATCATGCTAATTGATGACATACTATCATTTATGTTTTTATGGATTAGTTAGTGGATCGCCTAATGTGATTTATTAGCCTAACATTGGGTTTTATGAAACGTAGTTCTCTCTCTCTCTCTAAACAAGCTACTTCTCTTGAGTTTGGAAATATTGATGAAGATAAGCTTTTAGTTGTACAATTCCTTTAGTGGTATCACCATTAATGATAATGTCATCCACATATACAATAAGAAAATATGTGTCCTTAACTAAGATATAAGGTGGTTAATTAAAAGAAGGAAGAGATAGCCTTAGCCATAGCTTAGAAAGAACACTACAATAGGTAGACTTGAGAAGATCTCCTTTGTGAACTATTGAAAGTTCAAGTAGAAGCCTCTTAATATCTAGTAGAAGCATAAAGTATATTTAAGATCAACAAAGAAGAAATATTAGTTGGAGAAAAGATAATCTTGTTTATAGGACAATATCATTGTGATTCAATAGCTGATCGGAGAAGGAGGATGAGGTCTTTGGGTTGGAAAAGTGAGGCTTTGATCATGATAGATTTGAAAAGATGAGAACGTAAAGAGGATATGAGACAAAAGTATCTTGAATTGTTCTAAGTTTCGAGGACGAAACTTTTATAAGGATGGGAGATTGTAACACCTGTATTTTCCACACTTTTTTAAGATTTTTATATTGACTTAGATGTAAAATTATAATAAAGATCTTTTAGTTAAATGATAGTGAAGGGAACCAAGTTTTTGATAAAGAGGTTTTGATAAAATAAAAATAGGTAAAAAGATTCGTCTTGCAAAGACGAATCCGACAAGACCAGTTTTGATCAATTCGGAGGTCGTTTGATGGTCGAACCAAGCGAACCAAAATTGAATCCGGTTCGCTACAGTAAGGGATTAGGTTTTAATTAGGTTTATTCCAAATAAAAAGGAACTGAATTTTAATTATAGGCAAGATTAGGTCTTGGAATTACTTAAGTCCGAGGCGGGATTTTCCGAAAATTAGTTTAGAATATCTCGAAAATTAGTTTAGAAATATTCTATGATTTTTCTAGAATTTTAAAATATTTTTCTAGAATTTTTGGATTAGCGGAAGTAGCAAACCTTATCCGTTAGATTTTATTAGATTTGTTCTAATAAAATCTTATAAAAAAAAAAGAAATTTTGTTAGACTTTTTCTTAAATTTCCTAGATTGCATAACTATATAAAGAGAGGTTTAGGGGAGAACTCAATAGATTTCTCCTCCCCTCAAGGGCCGGCGGCATCCGCTTCTCCTCACGCCTAAGGACAGCAGCTTCCGTTGCATGGTGCATGCAAAGCTTCCACGGCATTGTCTTCTTCCATGAGGTTCCGTTGCATAAAGTCCATATGGTTCCGTTGCATGTTTTTTTGCTTGCATGCATTCGGTTCCGTTGCATCAAGGCGTATGGTGCATGCACGCCGCATTGCTATTAAGCATGGATGCATTGCAACGTTGCATGAAGCATTGCTATTGGCTATTGGATTAAGGATTGCAACGTTGCATGAAAGCATTGCTTCCTTTGCATTGTTAAAGGGCATTCCATGCAATGCATGGTTGCATTGGCTTTGCATTGAAGCAATTGATCACGTGCATGGCAAGCATGGAAAGATTGAATATTAAATTGTTTCCTTAATGCAACGACTTGGAAAAGACATTGGAATAAATTAATTGCATGGCTTAACGGAATGGAAGGATTAAATTGCATGACTTAACATTGGAAGAAGCAATTACATGACTAATTAATTGGAAGCTTCTTGAAGAGAAAGAAAGGAGGGTTCTTCTCCTTGCTTGCTTGCCATCGGAGAGAAGAATTTTGGTGGAATCATCTCGAAGGATCGTTGCCCACACAACGTTCGAGAAGAGGAGAGGTTATACAGTTGAAGATCAAGGGGTCATCCACTCCTTCAAAGACAATCCCACGAGAAAGGTCGCACAGAGAAGGCGCTAGAGCACTTCGGAGAAGTTCTTCGATTTCATTAACCCTAGCGTCGAAAACCTAGTGAGTAGAGAAGATAAGGTAAGTACATCTCTCACCTGCAGTATGAGTTGTTCCGTTACTTTCTTTATTGTTTCCATAGTATGATTTTATAGAGCATGCATAAAGTTTTATTAAATGACATCATTTTAAGTTAAAGCATGTGTAAATTGTTTCTTTCCAAATTGCATGATATAAGAAGTATAAGAAAGGTATTTTACTTTTAAGAGGCGGGTATCGGGCACAAGGTTCGCCCATAAGAAATGCAAGGCATAAAGGATTCCGGGCACAAGGTTCGCCCACAAGGAAAGGAATCCAGGGCACAAGGTTCGCCCATAATGAATTCCGGGCACAAGGTTCGCCCATAAGAAAAGGAATTCAAGGCACAAGGTTCGCCTATATAAGAGATGTCTGCATTGATACCTCGCTACCCCAAAGAAGGATGTTTATTTATTTTCACTTATATATATGTATAAGTTTTCCCAAATCATTTACCAGCATTTTCTTTCATATAATAGCATATGTTATGACGAAGTTTTCTATGATTTTGTGAGTTAGATGATGTACTTACTAAGCGTTGCTTATAGTTTGCATTCCTCATATTGCAGATAAATAAAAGGAAAAGTTTTAGGAAAGAGGAGGCAGCTGGAAAAGTGTTTGATGTGTGGTGTCGGCGGAACCGCGGAATAAGATCAAGAATTATATAAATGTTTATTTTATGTCCAAGAATTTATATTTATTTCTTTTGCTTCCGCATGCTAAACAGAAAAAGAAAAGTTTATTTGAGTTATTTTATTTAATGAGTAAAAGTTAAGGAAAGTTTAAGTACGTAACGTCTCCCTATTAGTATAAGAAAGAGGGGGGGCGTTACATCGAGTCAAACTGAGCTTGGCCAACTTTGACCTGAAATCGATTACACCAACATATATTACACATAGAGCATTATCTAACATGATCAAAGTTATCCCAACTTGATTCAAATCGCTCAAATTTGATCAAAATCACTTCAATATTATTATAGCAATTTAGTTAAAATTACTACAACATATAACAATGTTAACTTAGTCTCAAAACTACTACAATGTGAATAATTTTGTCTAAAATTGTTATAACATATAACAACGTAACTTTAGCTAAAACGGTAATAACATGTAGCAATTTTACTTGCAATTGTTACAACATGTAACTGACAGAAATCTTTAGGAATCATTTTAGCTTATGCAACTAAATTAAACGAAATGATTCAATATATAGCAAGAAGACAATAAGAACAATAAGTGTGAAAATTTCATAAACCGAATCTGAATCCAAAGATGCCATTATAGTTCTGGTTTTAGTTTCAGATGTCATAGACGAAGAAGATACAAGGGACGAGCAGATCTTCCACTGAAATTACAACAGGGGCGGGGTTTCTTGAGTCTCTCTCGGATGGGATGAGATGAGATTCTCCTTCCTACCCTAATCCAGTGGGGATGCCATCCCTTATAAATTTTAGATCCAAAATCCGTTATACAACCCATCATTATTAACAGTATGGGATTAATGGATTCCATACATATGATCCACACCTAATAACTCATAAACCTGCAATCAAGATCACTATCGGATTATATCTGCAACGACATATCCACATGTTGTTAATTAGCATGTAAACTCATAGACAGATGGAAAACAATCCAACAGTAGCAACTTCAGCCAAAGTTGTTACTTAGTACTTATGGTCAAATTGGTTTAAGTATAGTTGTTTTGAAGAAAACTATTATATGTTGTAGTAGTTTTGAACAAAGTTACCATAATAATACTAACACAAGAATATTTTTGAGATGAAAAATAGAATGGAGCATTGCTTTATAAAGTGCCCTTTTGATTTTTGTCCCCATTTAGTTAGATGTAGATTATCTATATCATGACTCAACTATTGTAAAATAAATTACTGGAACTAGTTTAAAATTAACATATGATCTATACTTACATTTTGATGGAGAATTCTATACGCATTATTATTTGGGTTTGAATTGATTTGCAATTAGAACACAAACTGGCTCATGGTTAAGCCTTATCAAATAAGGGGTTCATATGATATATGTTAGTACCGATGGAATTAAAATATCTCTATAATGGTACGATATTATCTACTTTGAAATTAAACTCTCATGATTTTATTTTTGGGCTCTACCCAAAAGACTTTATAATGGAGATATCTTCCATCTTATAAACTCATGATCTTTTTCATGTATTTCAATGTGGGACTTTGATTGCATCCCAACAATGGTACGCCTCTCTTACCATTGTCCTCATTGTCCGAGTTCGAACTCTCTCAGGAGCCCCCCTACCACCATCCGAGCCTCCCCTACCTCCTTCATTTTTCACATGGCTCTACATAGACCATAACTCTGATATCATGTTAATACCGATGGAATCAAAATATTTTCACAATGGTATGATATTGTCCACTTTGGGTCTAAATCCTCGTGGTTTTGTTTTTGAGCTCTACCCAAAAAGCCTCATACCAATAGAGATATATTCCTTCTTATAAATCCATGATATTTTCTATGTATTTTCAATGTGAGACTTTGATTGCATCCCAACAAATGGTGCATAAGCCTTATCTTTATATATTGGTTTGTACCTAAATCAACCATATCATAAATTGGCCTTTGGCTCTCCAAATTGTATTCAAGTATTTTGAGCCATTTGTGAACTTCTCTATTCTCATTTTCTCAAGCTTTAATATCAAGTTTGATTTTTTTTTTAATTTAAAATTTCTAACTCTAGAGTTTTTATGTCTACCTACCATGGGAAAAGAATTAACTTTAGCTTTAATTGTTCCACATTCATGTTCTATGGCCTTGGTTTTTTCCTAGATTCCTCTACTTGCATAAGCATTAAATTATGAAATTGAAACCTAGAGTAAGAATTCATTATCCCTTGTCCATCTTCTAGATGCTCTTTTATGACTTACGCATTAAGGTAAAAGAAGTAACTTTAACTTTAATTGCTCCTAATTCCCTAGATTCCTCTAATTTCATAATTTAATCATGCATTAAATAATGAAATTGAAAGTTATTCCTTTTCTCCTATCCGCTTGATGTCTAGCTTGTAATATCCACTTTTATTACAACCAAAACTACTTCGATATTAATTATTTGTCTCTTTCACATACCTACTCTTACATGCCTGTTTCTTAATTTCCAAGTTCCTTCTTTCCTCCACCTTCTCTTCTCTATCCATGGCCAAGCTTAGCTATCTATCACTGTTCCTAGACGTTGCAACCTGTTTGTTTCTGAGTTTTGACATCCCAACAAAATAAGACAAACTTCTTGTTCAGATATGAACCTTACAGCAAGGCACTGTTTGAGGTGGTTACTCCCCCTTGACCTATCTGCTACTAGTGGATATGGAGTTTGGATGCACACCACCCACTCCACACCTCACATTTTTGTGGAATGTAAGATCTATCATTTGGGAGGTCGGACTCAATCCTCTTCAACCTGAATTGGTTCTCTACGTTCGGATCAAAACAAACCAGCAAAAATCTTTGGCGACGAGCATTCAACCATTGCCGTGGCAATGAACAGTATCCATCATAAACATACAAAGTTAACAGATCAATTAGTCAAAGAACAGATCAGTACCAACATTGGATTGACTCGTTTAACGACAAAGAAAGAAAAGAGAAACTTGCTACTATATAATGATGCTTAACTCAAAGCTTGAGCATATCATACCAAGCTTTCTTCATATCAACAGATTATATATATTTCAAGCTTTTATTCTTGCCATATAACTATAATTTTAGAAACAGCTCTGCCTGATACAATTTAGTTTACTAATCGCAAATTTTCAGACCACCAACAATCTCGAAAGGATAATTGTTTAGATCTTCAACATACTTTTCAGTACCTCATAAAAGAAATAGCTCAAAGCTGTAGATGGGAGTACCTGCATATGCACAAACTATGACAATTAGTGATCGCGATTACGGTAAAATATGACATCCAAAACATAATTATGAACACAAAAGGATGAGAACCTGCAGAGTGCTGGGGACTAATCCTGCAAAGAGAGACTCAACTCCTTCTTTTCTGACAAGATCAACGAAGGCAGAAGACAACCCTAAATTGTTGGACTGCTGGAGCTGCAGCTGCCTCCTTATGACTTCTAGAGGATAGGTAACTGTCTCAGACACTGCCCCTGCAATTGCACCATACAACAAGGTCTTCATCGCACCCAACTCACTCCTCTCGCCATCAGGGTTCTTCTTTTTCGCCCTGGAAAGGTGTGAGTTCTTAAGGATATCATAGACAAGGTAGAAGACTGCACTCGATGGCCCCATGCTGATAAGGGCTGCATTCAGGCCCTTGTACAGTGAAAAGAAGCCTTCATTCTGAACCATATGGCGGAAGCACCCTGCCACTCCTCCAAGAGCATCGCCGCCCGGAGCCGCCAGTCTTGTTCTTAACTATATCAAAATCAAGACAGAAGAAACCAAACATAAGAATTCAATGTTAAGGAATCATGACAAATTATCTATTGCCACTAACTGTATCCAGAGGAATGCAAACACAAGTAGCCAGGATGCCAGAGATGCCACCACCAATGAGCCTGTCATGATTTGTGACTCTGTTCTTCCCCGCCGAGCGGAGCAGCCAATCCACATACATGTCGTAGGCAATGAAATTGATAGATTTGAAGGGAACCATGCGCAAGAGATTAAGCCCATTGCCCTTCCAAAACCCCCTCAAACCTTCAGAAACCCAGATGCACTGGACAATCTTTAGCCAGGAATGCTTCGACCCCTGCACGATACACTCCAACTTTATCCTCTCCAGCGGAGCAATGCATGTCCTGCACACAATTTTTCGTTGGGGAAATACAACAAACAAGGCGCGAGCACAGTCGTAAAGCAAAAGCTTAGGGGGCGACGAGACCTGGAAATCACTGTGGACACTGCGCCTGCAACGAGAAATTTGGGCATGTCGTTCCACGAGCCCTTCCCTTCAGGTTTACCTGCATCCGAACTCAACCCGCCGCCGCCGCTCCCACTCTCCTCTCCTCTTCCTCCCTCGACAGCGGCAGCCACTCTTTTAGATTTGAGGACCTGCGCAACCCTCCTGGTCGCATGGATCCTGGCGTTGGCGGCCGCGCGCCTCACGTCGATCAGGAAACTCAGTCCTGAAGCGGAACCGGGCCGGATGGGGAGATTGGCGAGGAGGACCTTGGACACCCAGTGGGAAATGGAGAGGGATTCGGCGAGCCCTTCCCGTGGGGCTTCGATCGCAAGGTAGGAATCTTTGGCCATGCTGACGTCTGACAAGCACAGAGCCGACATGTCGACTGCTCCAAGCACTACCAGCTGCGCAAACTGTTACAATGTCTGGGTGTTTAATACTGATCAGGGCAGTGCAAAAGGATGAAACATGATTCCGAAGCTTGTTCCATGGCGGAATTTTGGAGCTTTGACGAAGACGAAGTTCGACAGATCCTGATGCCTCGAGACATTTTGGGAAACGAATCGCCGTGGTCTGGGAGCATACCAAATCTGCTGCCGTACCTACGGGCGAATAAACAACAGATCTAATATTTTCAGGGGGCGCTTGGTAGGCGGGTTTAGGAGAGGGGAATGGGAATGAAATCTATTTCATTTCCATTCTTAATGCTTGGTAGACGGGAATGGAAATCAAAATAAGGATATGATATCCCTGATTTCATAATCTACCCCTCCCCCGGTTATCGCTAAACTCATTCCTATTTGTTCCTGTGGACAGCGATACCCCGCGCCCCGCCGTGATTCTTCCCTCCCCTCTTGGCCGCCCCCTTTGTCTTCTCCCCCGTTCATCTAAGCTCTCCCATCTTCCTCCTCTTCTTCTCTCAATCGGTGTCGGCGGCGACGTCGGCGACGAAGATGGCAGGAGGCACGCACTCGGCCTTGTGCGATAGCTGCCAATCGAGAGCCTGGCACGCCGGAGCAGTAGCTGACGACGCCGCAGACCGAGCACCGCCGGAACTCGTGTCGGCGGGTCTCCGACCACCCGCAGTTGCGCTGCGAGCAGAGGCGCAGGTCCTCCAGAAGTCGCGTTGGGGAGGATTGGGACCAGTCGACGAGGAATGGGTTGGCTGGGTGCGGCTCCGGAGGGGGCAAGTTCCAGCAAAAGTCGCCGAGGAGGGGGCTTCCTTCGGCAGCGGCGGTAGCAGTCTCCTCAGCGATTCCCTCCGTTGTCGCCCGGCGATGCGGCCCATTCTTCCACGCTGGCCAAAGAAGGTCGCGCGGGCGCTCAACGCGACGTCGACGCGGAGATCCTTGGCGTTTTTGGAGCCGCCGCTTCCGTCGAACTGAATGATCACCAGAGAGTACAGCGACCACGGATGCAATCGAATCGCTGCCTTCGCCATCAACGACGCTTCCTCTGTTTCCCAGGGCGTAAAATCTTATACTCATTTCTCTATACCAAGCACCATCAATTCAGTAATCATTCACATTACCATTAACCCCTCAATGAAACCCGTTACCATTCCTATTACCGAATTTATATCAAGCACCCCTCAATATGTAGTCTTACAAGATTTCGATATCTAAATTATTAAAATAAATAAATAAATTTAAATTTATTTATTTAGATAAAAATCAAAGAAAGTGATCAAAAGGCATCCATTACCTTTATTCTTTTGACGGATAGATTTCAAATTTAGGACTATTACAATTTATATTATAATAATTATCAAATTTACAATACGGACCTAACTTATGTATTTAATAATTATATTATAATAATTATAAAATTATAGCGGTTAAAATACAGACTTATTCTATCCATACCATTCACATGGTATATTACAATATAGACGGATCTTATTCACTCTATTCTGAATTTATATTTTGACTTATTAAAAAGTCAAAATTGATCGAACAGTATATTTGAAGATACCTACGTAATTAAAAGGGGCCAATAGAATAAAACACCGTTTTGATTAAAAAAAACAAAGAGGATCGCACCCGACGATTCCAACATCTCTTCTATTTTTGTCCATATAATTTATTTATATGGTGAATTACCTAAAAAGCCCCTCTTTTTTTGCTTATTCCATAATATGTCCATGCCCTTGTAAAATAACCTACTACCAACCCTATTAACCTTTTTTGGTTATTTAAAATTTGTAGTACAATTTTTAAGAATTATTTAATATGATCAAAATTTGACTGGGTATCAAAAATATATTATTTTTTAGGTGGCAAAGATAATTTGCATAACTCATGTTATGTAAAATTATATAAAATGTATTGCGAGCTTTCACTTCAATCTTTAGATGCTCAACTTAGTGCCTCCAAGGCAACCTTGAATTTGTCCCTTTTTGGACATTTGAAAGTTCAACTTAAAATGCCCCTTTCAACAATGGTGGAGTCTAGCCTCGAATTAATCCCGAGTTGATCAAAAGTTCCCGAGATACCTTCTTTTTTTTTACCATCATAAATTTGAACTACAACTCTCCTCAATATCGTGAGGCCCGGGGTTAAACCTCGGGTAGGACAATACATGACTCTATCTTACCTCTCAAATTAAATATGGTTGCATAGCGCATGTTTAGATTGCACTATAAAAAATAATAAAAGATGTTCACAAGTTGGCTTATAAATCAATTTATGATATATATATATATATATATATATATGAGAATTTCTATATGAGAATTCCTATATGTATATATATATATATTGGCTAACTTTATGCATGTGAAAGATAAAAAATGAGAAGAAAAAAAAATCAAGTACAAGTCTAAATCCATCTAATATCACTCTATTTACTTGACGCTGATGCATGCAATAGAGCTTTTAATCAAAAATATATATTTTGTAATCACATGGCTTGACGTTTAATTAAGTATATGATCTACGATTAAGTGTTCGAAAATAATGGGAAACATTTGAGACCATAGAAGAATTGTAAGGGAGAAATTTATTATAAATTAATATGTAGTTGGTGCTTGAACTGACCGCTTGTTTAGAGGATATCAAATATTTAATTTAGTTTTGAGTAAAACGTGACTGAAAATTGAAAATACGATCATAATCAGGATGAAAAGTTGATTTGGGGATTTGTGAGTTTGACTTCTCCTTTATCTTCTTTTTGGTTTTTGGACATCAATTCTTGTAATGTTTTTCTTTATTGCACTCAAAATATTTAATGTTTTTCTTAGTAGATGTTTGGACAATCAACCTTGAAATATCTAATTTTGTTCTTAACTTTTTTTTTTGTTCTTGATTTTAACTTTCTCTTTTGTAGTGACTTTTCTTATTGCATCTGAATATGAAGTGTATAATATGCTGTTGAGATTTGAAAGGGTGTTAGTCATATTTCTGCCTCAATTTCTTTGATCTTCACTACTCACCATTGATATAGGGGAACTTGTGAATACGGATCTTTTGAGACTATTTTGATCTTAAATTTTAAAAAGTCATAATTTTTGATTCAGATTAAATCATAAGGTCTATAATATATCAAATCGAAGCTCGTTTAGAGATCTACATTTGTTATTAAGTGTAACTATAACAGCCTAATCTTAGGCCCAGAAAAATATCATTTAAAGTATTTTCAGAGATTCCGAATAATTTTATATTTTTTATTAAAGTTATTTTTATCTTTTGCATAGTTAGAGTTTTCAAACTATTTAAACATTTATTTAGTTGATGTTGAATTAATATTATCCAATTAAATTAATTGAAGAATTCGAATTCTCTATGTTTGAGGATTCCATGTGTCTTTTCTAAAAATTCACTATTAGAACTAACCTATAAAATAATCATTATTCTATTCGATATCAACCATGCCATCTATAACTAAGGCATGGTGATCTTCATGATTTTTCTCAAGTTGTAGTTCTTTGAATTCATCAATTTGATCTTTTAGTTACCAATTCGAGCTCCTACTCTTGTAAGGATTTCTTGTGATAGTCGTCCACTTTCCTGTAAAAATTCAGCGATGTTGCTCAAAATTTTATTGCCTTTTTAATCCTTTAGTGTCTTCATTTCCTCACTTTTTCTTTCTATCAAGGATCACAATGGCTGCCTACATATATAATTGTCGGTTCAAAAATAAGCCTTCATTTTCAACTTTCATGCTCAAAAGCATTCATTCTCCATTATATTTTACTGATGTCGATTGAAAGCCACCCGCAGCTCCAATATGTTAATCTTGTTCTAATACCATTTTTAGTCTTTGTTAAAGAATGGTTGCGATTGAATGTTTTCATGCCTTCAGAAATTAAAACAAATTAACATTGGGTGATGGATAACATGATAAACACATCGACAATAAAATATGAAAGATAGTTTCAGTTCATTTTTGTGCACAAACATCACAAAAACCAAGCTTAGCTTGTATTTCCATTTCTTACTATGCAAATTTGGAGCATACAGCCTTATTCTAAACAGCTTACTACACAATCATACCTACATTAGCTGCTATTGTTATTATACTTTTTTCTCTCTTTTTCATTTGCAAGCTATTTACACTACAAATATTTTCTCTTTTTTTTTTCTAAAAAAGTCAACATCCAAACACTCTATTTGATTCAAAGAGGCGAGAAAGCTACCTGCAACTTCCATTCTTGTATGGCTGAACGCAATGAGAGATTTGGGATTATGGACCTGTGTGAAATCCTAAGTTTGGTCACAGGAGATGTATCACATTTCTCAAGCCATGCTTTGATAGCTTTGTATTCGTACGTATAACCATCAGCAGCAACATAAGGGTCGACCATCACCTCCTGTGTAGAGATTGCAAACATTTCTACTGAAAACTGAAAAAGGATAGGTTACAGATGCATGAGAATTTAAATGAGAGATTGAGTTATACCAGTAGTATGGGACAGAAAAAATGCTTTGGCACATCAATGCTGTTTCGTTTCAGATTGGAATAAGTATTCCCTTTGTTCAATATATCTTCAAGCTCTGGTAAAATCTCAAGATCGAGATCAGGTCGATCCCTGCACCTTAATCGTGTGCACTGCAAAGCAAGTTTAGCTAAGCTCTCTGCCTCGGTAGGGGCCCAATCTGTGATTGAGGGGTCAAGTACATTAGAGAAGGTTCCTTGTTCGATAGCATTTTCCACACTGACTATCAATCCATTTGGATGCTTCCCCGTCAGCAATTGAAGTGCAATCACGCCCCAGGCATAGATATCAGACTTGGGGCGGATTGTGCCGGTTCTTTGGTATTCAGGATCCATGTAAAAGAATGTTCCAGCAAGAATAGTTTCTTTGTATTCAGTGAGTCCATCGGGCACGACATCATAGAGGAGTTTAGCTAGTCCGACATCTCCAATCTTGCTCACGTAGTTTCTATCCAACAAAATGTTCCCTGGTTTAAGATCACGGTGAACGATAGGCTCAGGCTTGTTACCATGTAGAAAAGCAAGGCCACATGCTACTTCATAGAGAATCCGGAATCGAATAATACAGGGAAGTGGCTTCTTGCCATGACCGAAAAGCTGATCTTCAAGGCTTCCATTTTCCATGTACTCATACACAAGACAAGCATTCTCGAGGCAGACTCCAAGCAGCAAAAGCATGTGAGGATGATGTAGTTGGCTAAGAATTTCTACCTGCAGAAGATTGAAACTGATTTTATTTATCGTCGCTACTTAAGAGTTTATATGTGTTTCGTGATTGAAATTTACCTCTCTAAGAAACTGCTCTTTCTTGTCTTGTGCATTTTGAAGAAGAACCTTGACAGCTACAGGGGTATGGTCAAGGGTGCACTTGTAGACACTGCCACAGCTTCCCTCACCTATTTTCTTGGCTTCAGAGAAGTTATCAGTGGCATATTCTATTTCATCCTTTGAATATCTTCGGCACCAATTGCTATTTAAGAAATAAGCATCTATTATTTCTGATTTCTCGAACGACACTTTGCCAGCTAGTTCTTTGGCTTTCTGTATTTCTAGGGCCTCATGCATATGTGAACTAAATTGTTTCACTTCCTCAACTTCTTTCACTGCTTCCAAATGCTCAGCTCTTTCTTCTGCAGCAATCCGTTTCAAAGCTTCCTCTTTCTCCGACGCATCCTCTACTTTCTTTTCAGCTTCGGAGCATTCAGTAGAAAGTAAATGAGCCTGCATAAAGGATGTGTTGAGTTGTTTAGATGCAATAAAGTATATGAATTGATGGAAAAGCTATTTAATTACATATCCCTTTAAAAACAAGCCAAAACATCCCAATCATCTAGAAAAGATAAACAATCAGAAAGAACATACAAAATGGTTTTGAAGAAGAAACTATATGAGGATTGATGGAAAAGGAATAATGGAGTGCATATCCCTTCAGAAAAAGCCAAAACATCCTAATTGCCAGAGTTGCAAGGGCTAGATGTCCATTTATCGATCAAAACTAAGATAAGTCTATTCCAGCATAACTAAGCAATATGACTTTTTTTTGTACGAAAGACTCATTATATAATTCAATCTTTCATTAAAATAAACAAGAAAAAAACTCCAACCTTCATCTTTGCATCAACCAAATCATCACAAACTTGATGATACTTTGCGATAGTGTCTTGTAACTCTTTCTTTAACTTTGATACTCCAGCCAAAGGTTCACTCTGAAGATTGTTTTAGACGAGAACCCGTTATTGGATATAACATTTACATGCTAGTCAGTAAGCACAATTCATTAGTGACAGTCATAGAAGCTCTAAAATGCATACTTAGATACGCTGATAGAAAGAGAACCTTTTTCGTTGTTCGGAAGACTGCCAAATGTATGCGTTTAATAGATGCCAGATAACCGTATTTCTTGCAGGTTGGAACTGATAGTATTCTATTACTTTGTTCTCCTTCATGTACTGCACTAAATTGAGTAGTTTCAGAATATGTACTGACAAATGACTTCCGGTCGCTCCAAGTATAAGAGTGTGAGCCAACAACTGTTACCAAAGGTGGTAAGGAATTAGTAACAATTTCCAATATATACAAGCAAGATTAAGCATCAAGAAGAGAATTCCTATCGCAACCTCCTCGACCAAGTAACTTATGGCTGATAGTTTCTGTATGGGAGCTACATGTAGGATCTGCAAGAAACAATATGTCAAGAATGATGCATAACATCAAGTATAGTTTCATTGATAGTCTTTTACACCTACCATCCGAGACTAGTCGATTTGCAAATTTAATAATGAGCTTGCTTCGTGACACAACAAAAATGTTGCAGAAATTGGACGAGTATTTCAGGATTGTCATTGGCACATCCAGTCCTTTTAATATCCTAAGAAGTAGCAATCAGTAAGAACTGGCCTAAAACAACCTAACAATTTGAGTGTATATTTTAGAAGAATCATAAGCTGTGTGTAACAGAAAAGAAATAAACCTTCTCAACCAATTTGACGAAGATCCCAAAACCAGGTTCCTAGTTCCTGATTCCGACACATATTTCTGTAGGGCAGAAGCAGGATCTTTTCCTTCCAAGACAATAGTATCAATCTACAGAAAAAGGTCCAATTTTTAAACTAACTTTCCCAATTCCAATACAGAGGAACGCGCAAAGGAAAGGCAACACAGGGAGGCGAGGTAACAGTCACATTTCTAGTGCCGCAAAGCCTTCTGAACTCGAAGAACACTCGCTGGGCTTTCGATTTCTGATCTTGAACGTACATCTCAACCACCTCTCTCCCCACAAGGTCCACGGGAACAAGTTCCCCCGCTGCAAAAGCAGGATAAAAGACTTAAAACCCACATTTTTAGGGTTTTAAGGAAGGAAGAAGAGGGGGGATTACAAGGAGAGGGGATGGAGGCGATGGCGGGGATGACATGGACCAGGACGACGCGGCGGGCGTAAGGGACGAGGTGGTCGGCAGCCCATCGGACAGCGCGGCGGCTACGGCGGCCGCCGCCGAGTCCACCGCACACCGCCACCGCTATCGCCGCCTCCGAATCTCCGCCGGTCGGTATCATCCAGCGGCGCGGTGTGCACTGTTCGACGGAGGAGGAAGAGGAGGCGGAAGAAGGGGCGCCCCGTCGGTCTGCGTGTGGTTGAGATTGAGGCTTGAAGAAGAGTCGCTCCGCCAGAAATTGACTGAAAATCTCAAAATCACGTCAACGCTTCGAAACTTCCGGCGGACGGCGGTTTATAAATTCATAAATCTTTTTTATTTTTTACATAAACTTCCACCATTCACACTAATCACTATGACTATGAATATTTAATACTGCTATTTCCTTAAAAATTAATTACTAATAAAAATTAATTCTAAAATGATAAATCCGATCGAAAAAATTTATTTTCATCAATTAGCGTAAATCAGAAAATACACAATATTTTCATCAATTATTAGAGTAAATGTGAAGTCCATACGAAGCCAAAAAAAAATTATTGGACACTAATAAAAAAAAAACATTACAAGAAAAATATAGCATCAAACTCAACATGACACACTCAATTACATAGATGTAGGTTCTACTACATGGAGTGTGTCATATTAAATTTCATACTATATTTTTCATGTAGTGTATCATTGTTCCTAATAAAAAGAGCACTTATTTTATCAGAATCATTAACGAGATGTTTTAAAAAAAACAATCATCAACTTAATATATAAATCATAATTATTACCATTCAAATTTATTCCATTCTATAACATTCACAATTTAACCATTATAAATAGTAATTATCTTATTTAATAATATTCACATAACAGTTAGAGTTTAATACAGATTTATCTCGAATAATATATAAAGGTAACTGTATTATTTTATAGATGATTGATAGGATGAGATGTTTTTTGATTAAAATAAAAAAAAATATCCGATTTTGGTAAAATGGGACGCCCTTTAGATTTTTTATCCAAAATTATTTGTGGCTGAGTCGACCATTTTGTAGTCCGGTAGACTTTTCTCCTCGATTGATTCTCTCCTCGAAGTCGACGTCTCTAGCTCGTTCCGACGCGTCGGGATCGCTGATCCGCCCCCGGTGAGGCTGAAGCATCGCTCAACCAGAACCGGCATTTCTTCTGGTCGCCGTCGTCGTCGTCTAAGAAAGAGTAGAAGAAGAGGAATAAGGGGGAGGAGTGGAGCCGATAAAGACAATGAAGAAGACGGGGCCTGGAAATCGGAAGCTCAAGCTTTCCCTCCCTGGTCAGGAGGAGTCTATTGGAAAATTTCTGTAATCGATCATCTTTTCCATCTCTGATTTGTACTTGATTTGTTCTTTCTTTTCATTTGCGAGCGTTTGATCTTTCGGTTACTAGAAATTTTTTGCTTTGGAGTGTAGGACACAGAGTGGCACTTTCAAGGATGGGAATCTTCTTGTCAATAAAGATGGACTTCGGATCGTCTCTCAAAGCGAAGAAGGAGGGGTAATATTTCCCTTTGTATTCTCTTTTTGTGTGTGTGTGTGTGTGTGTGGGGGGGGGGGGGGGGGGGGGGGGGGGGGGGGGGGGGGGAAGACTGTAGTGAATTGCGACAGGGTTCATATAGGGAAACAAGAAGAAATTTTGATCACTGAAACAGTGAAACGTCTCATTGATGGATTAATGTAGCACCAACTCTAGTCAGAAGATTAAAAAAAAATTATAAAGGAACAGAATGAAAAAGAAAATGAAAGGACTTTGGTAATAGTAGGCCATTGAGAAGCTATGATTTCAAGGTGCTCTCTAATATCTATGAAATGTTGAGGTGTGGTATCAGGAGTTTCTAGTGACAGTTTTGGATGTTGTCTGATTTGAATATTAGTTGTGTAGGAACTGATGCCTCTTTGTTTCTTACCTTGATCTTGTTTACAAGCTCTGGTAGACTCCTTGTATAGACTCATGAAGGTTTGGATGTTGTCTGATTTGAATATTAGTTGTGTAGGAACTGATGCCTCTTTATTTCTTACCTTGATCTTGTTTACAAGCTCTGGTAGACTCCTTGTATATACTCATTAAGGTAAAATTAGTGTTAATTGTCATGTATCCCTTTGTAGTTCTAATAGTCCATAAGGTCAATTTTCTTTGAGTTAAACTAATCCCTAATCTAGACTCATAACCTTTTATATGCTCATAACGACCTAAATCATCTTGCTGTTTGCTGGCTCTGTTTCTCCTTGTTACATAACCTAGCTGAAGTCGGTCTATCAAATACTTATTTAGATGATTTTCAAATGGTTAGTTGACTCATGTTCATTACTTGCTGGCCTCATGCAAGCTATTGGACAGTTTCAGAGACGATTAGTGGAGAAAGAAGGTAGAAGAAAGTGGAGGAGAAAGAGTGTAAGAATTAATGAGAGATCCATCAGCTTATAACTTGGTGGATATTGCATAGTTCATACCATCTGATGGCATACTAATCTAATAGTGTAGTCATAATGGAACTTTAGTTTCTGATTTCCAAAAGTATTTAGACCTTAGCAAGTAGCAGTTAGCCTATGTAGTATCTGTTCTTTCATACTATTTTTGCTCCCATCCCTGTCCATTGAGTCTAATCAAGGAATTACATTGCACCAAGTAGATGGTAAAGTCTTCTGCTTCATGGTAATGCATGTCAATCGTTAACCTTTTTTTGCATGTTCATAATTAAGTACTTAAGTTTTCTGTATACAATTGGTTCCTTCTGCTGAATCTGTAGCTTTGACTCACAGTATTTCTTGCATTGTAATGCAGCCACCTCTTATCAAACCATTGGATAATACATTGAGTTTGGATGACTTGGATGCGGTGAAAGTAGTTGGAAAGGGTAGTGGTGGAATTGTTCAGCTTGTTCGTCACAAGTGGACCAGCCAATTTTTTGCTCTTAAGGTATAAAATTAGACCCCTAGACATTCTAATATTGGGTATGTTTATCTTATGATGCTGATCATTGAAGAATTTATTTTCACTTTTACCATTGTCATATATGCCACTGAAAAGTTTCCTCTAGTATTACAAGTGGTTGGCAATGCTTCCGTCTTTTTGGAGAGATTATATAGCTGTGTTTGTGCAACTGTGTTGTTACTTGGCAGTGTATATTAGACACTAAATGACCTCTCTTATTATATATACATTACACTAAGGTTGCATCTTGCCTTCCTTTGTATAAAAAATGATAATTTTTAATCATTGCCCCTTTTATTTCTGATTGCTACTCTTTTATAAACTCTGGCTTGGGGTATTATCTTTAAAATGTAAAGGTAGCTTCTTTATCTATGCATCTTAAGCTTAAGTTCTGTTGGTTGAAAATTAGGCAAAAAAGAGCCCCAATATTTGTCTGTATTTTAGTACAGTATTTTCGGATCATGACTGTCTTTAGAGGGATAAGATTCATGTGGCTGGTCAATGAAATGATATGAACAAAATATTGTAATTGCTGTTTTCTCAATCAGTCTCTTAGAATTCAATTTTTCGGTGTACGTCTTCATTCAGCAAGCATCCCTGTTGTAAGGCTGACCTGAATGATATGCTTGTTATTAGCAAGCCCAATTTTTTGCAAAATGATTGTAAAGATTCATCATTGATAAAATGTGGATGTATAGATCTGCAAATGGACAGGAAATTCAACCCTTCCAAAATGATGATGTGTATAAAACATTGCTCACGTGTAGCTACTACAATCAATCCCAATGTTGCTAAATTTGGCTCTACAAAAAACTGTAAAACATCATATTTCTCCTTCTTTAAATAATCCAACTTGACATTGCAAGCATATTGGGAGCACATTTAAAGATAGATGTGCTTGAAATATTTAATCTGAGGACATGAATGCATTTTTAATGTGTTTTGTGCTAAACTTGCAAGAAGACAAAAAAAAAATCAAAGACCGACAGTTGAGGTAAATATCTTAAGGAAAGAAAAGAAACAAGTGGAATTAAGGGACTAAGAGGTAATTTTCTGTAATTGTAACTTTCTAAATAATTCTTAACCAAGTAATGCAAATTAGAAATTTAATTTTCAAAATTTTGAGATTATATAAACGTTTATTTTGGTAGAACCTCTTGTTTGTCAGATAAGTTATTTATGTTAGTTTTTAAATTAGTAATGATCTCATCAGGATTTCATTGAAAAAATGATGAACACATTCTACTTTTTGCTTTGGAACATTTATAGTTGATACATGGATTAACTATTGCAAAAAATAATAGTTTGCCATCTTTTTTTATGAAAAAGGATATTTGGATACCTATAGGTACTCTTTCGGAGAAAGATGCATGACCATATAAATATGTACCGAATATTCTGTCAAAGCTCAAGTTTTCTCCATCCTTTGGCTTATGTTAAACCAATCAAAGAAATGTTTGCATATCAAACGGTTCAATATTGTCAAACTTTACAAGTTGAAGACAGATCACCATCAATTTGCACATTGGATCAGTTTGACAATTGCTTGTGTCAAGATATTAGGTTTTCACTATCATCAAATGTTCACACAATTTCAAAAATTTCCATGCATCAGTCCATATTTTATTATTTGTGTTTCTTTTCAATTAAAATTTTTCATTAGTTTCCTAATTAACATTCAAATGCAACATGATGCTTTCCTACCTAGCATTCAAATGAAATACATGATGATGTTCTATGATTGTGTGACAAACCAACTCTGTATTCAGAAGCTCTCATGACTTTTAACATCCAGGTTATACAGATGAACATTCAAGAGGACATACGGAAACAGATTGCTCAGGAACTTAGGATAAGCCTATCAACCCAATGCCCCTTTGTTGTCCAATGCTATCAATGTTTCTATGATAATGGTGTTATCTCTATAGTTCTGGAGTACATGGATGGTGGTTCGCTTGCAGATTTTTTGAAGAGTGTAAGAACAATTCCAGAGCCATATCTTGCTGCAATCTGTAACCAGGCCAGTGCTCATTGTCTTCACAAGTTATAATTTGTGATTGTATGGGGAGGAAGTCATCTCTGGGTAAAGTAATTTATTCTTGCAGGTGCTAAATGGCTTGATTTATCTGCATCATGAAAAGCACATTATCCATCGTGATTTGAAACCATCAAACATTTTGATCAATCATAGAGGCGAAGTCAAAATATCTGATTTTGGTGTTAGTGCGATAATTGCAAGCTCCTCGGGTCAGCGTGACACCTTTACTGGTACATACAATTACATGTCTGTAAGTATCGATAAGTTCCATATTTTTAGTCTAGTTATGCTCTTTTAATAGTCTTGTGGACCGAATTTCTAAAGCTTTTATCTGCATTCACACTGGCACATTTGTCTTGACAGCCTGAAAGAATTACTGGAGAAAAACATGGTCATGTAAGTGACATTTGGAGCTTGGGTCTCGTTATGCTGGAGTGTGCTACGGGTCAATTTCCTTATCCACCTTGTGATAGCTTCTATGAACTTCTTGAAGAAGTGGTGGAACGCCCCCCACCCTCTGCACCTTCTGATCAATTTTCTGCAGAGTTCTCCTCATTTATTTCTGAATGGTAAGGATGGTACCTTAATAATTCTGTCATGTGCTTTTGAACTTCAGGTTTTAAATATTCTATATTGGATAACATAGCTTTTAGTGCTAAATAATTTTTGTTGTTTGCTTCTTTCTCAAATTGATGTTTCGATTAAATCATAGCTTGACATTAGTTATAATTGGATATTTGGTTGGTCAAATTTTGTTGTTCCATTAGGCAACTGTTTTAACATTTTAGACTTTGTTTAATTTTTTTTCATAGGTGAAAGTAATTTCTTGGTGGAGTATTACCAAAATCTGATTGCTCATGATCTGCATTTAACCATCTAGTATATTAGGCACTATGATCTAGTTGAAACAATGGTCAGAAGCAAACTTGACTTGCAGGTCTATTTGTGCTACTATGGTTTTAGAAAAAGATACTTTGTTTATCTTCAAATGCATATTATGGGATTTGTTAATTACGTTTGCTTGGGTAACATTGAAAAGTTACAACATTTCTCACTCAGGAACACTAGATTAAACAAAGGTTATTAAAAGAGCCTTTGAAAACTATTTGTGGCTTCTCCAAGTTTAATGAAAATTCCTCTTCAAATCATCAATATTGGTACATCCAAGAAAATTTTTCATGATCATATTCACTCTAGTAGACCCTCTATTGTTGATATATCATTTGAGAAATATCTACACTTCCTCCAATAGAAGACTACTAAATCTCAAAAAATTCAGCTTAGTCCATCTCATCTTTAATTCATGAGGATGCTACCATCAGTTGTATGACAAATTTTTATGGTATGTCATACATACAAGATCTTATAAGCATGTCTGGTAAATATCTCTTTTTTTCTATGATCTTAAACCTACATCTTATCATATAAGTACCGACCTATAGCAGATGTCATAAACTAATTTATGAAATATGTGAGTACCGACCTATAGCAGATATCATAAAACTAATTTATGAAATATGTAAGGATTATTTTACTTCAGACTCAATAAATCCAACTAATTTATGAACGATGCAAGGGCTAATTTAAAATTAGTTTTTAAATTTGGAGATTGCTTTTGCAATATTAGATTTAGGAAGATAAAAGAATAGGGCTTGTAAATTCACATAATATTTTGATAATTTTGAAACTTTGTATGATATTTCTAAAACTAGAACAATCTAAGAATTAAATAATTCTCTATTTCTTTTCCACATGGACTTGTTCCTTCTTAATTGATTGTTAATATTTTGTTAATGATATAACTCATTTGATGTCCATTTCACAAGTAGCATTTATGGTAAACTTTGGTTTCAGTTTACAGAAAGATCCCAAGGATAGAAAACCTGCACAGGCGCTCTTGGTATGTAGTAGTCACATATTAGTTCGTTTTTCTTTTGCTTTACAAAGTGGCAGAATCATTTTCCCTTGATCTCTTCATTTATTCTGAACAACCCAGGCGCATCCTTTCTTGAGCATGTATGCTGACCTGAACATCGATCTTGCTTCCTATTTCACAACGGCTGGATCACCCCTAGCCACATTCTAAATGATTTCCGTAAGTCCATGTCTCATATTAGTTCTCGCTTATCTGCACCTTGAAGTGGCAAAGAATTACAAATTTTCCTTTTATTTCTTCTTGCAGTGTTCTTAATCATCCGCCTACTGATCTTGCTTTCTATTTCACTGCTGCTTGTTACCGCTGGCCATATTTAGTGTATCGAATTGTATGCTGATGTTATCTTCATGTATTTGGTAATGCCATTGGATCATTTTTGTTTTTGTTTTTGTTTTTGTTTCAACTGGAGATCACGTTATTTGTGCCTGCCTGTTTAACTTCGATATGTAATGACCGTACCACACTAGATTTATATCAATGTTTGATGATGTTTCAAGACACAAGTCTGGTTGTACTGGATGACCCATCTTTGGTGCAGGAATATACAATGGATGGTTCCCCTGGTTTACTTGAATTTCTTGTCTGGTTTACCTGAATTATTAGATTGAGATTTCTCAACAACCAGTCCTTAGTCCTAGTAAACCAAATCCATGCCATAGAGGAGTGTCAGTTCCCCTTGAATAAAAAAGGAATTGAATCTGCATGCTAAGAACAGTATGTAGCCAAGAAGGTAGTACTACAAGATCTCTTCTCGTGTATTAATGGAAGCTAGCTAACTAGTGGAACATAAGAGTTGTCGGCTTCCTTGTCTGCTCTTGTTTCTGAATTCAAGTTCAACTCTACTTGTTCTTAATTAATAAAGAAGATCTAATCTCAGAGAGATGCTAACTGTTATGCATGCATGTGTATATTAATTGCTCCAAAATTTTTAGATAGATACAAAATTGGACAAGGAAAGTTACAATAAGTGCATCATTAAGCCTGTGGTGCAGTGGCAATTTGGAGCTTTGTTATCTTTGGGAATCGGCCTAATTGAAGCTTTGTTAATTCTCTTCTGTTAATTTGCTTGTGATCGATGATTCATGAACTGTGAATACATCACTTGCGAAGCTCAATGCTTGAAGATGATCCAACTGTATCTGCCAGTTCATCTGACTGAATCAGGCACAAAAATTGAATGACCATCTTAGACATGTCAACTTTACGACTAATGAAATTGACTTTTCATGTAAATCTAATGAAATTACTCTCTTTTAGAATATCTAATGTTAAAAATAGATTGATTTTGTAAGCAATTACTTAGAAATACCAAAATGTCAACGGAGATATTTGGCATATCTCAACAGATTGCAAAATAATCTATAACTAAATTTCCTAACTAAAATGAGATCGCAGTTAAAATACGCAACTAAAAATGGTATTGCGTATGATATGACTCGTACAAGATCCAATTTAGTAATATAGTAATAGGACCCAACCCTATCTATTTTATTAAGGCACCCAAAATTGTGGCAATGCTTACATAATATTCCGAATAGGGTGGGTGCAAATGAAATAAAATAATATGAAAATATTAATATTTGAATTCAAATTTAAAAATATATGTGATATTTTAAAAATAAATAATTTTAATTCAAATTTAAATTATTCAAATCTTTATTTAAACATAATCGAACTAAAATGATTTAAATTCAAATTAAATTGAAATTATTTTAAAATATTTAAATTAAAATTATATAAAAGTAAATAAACTTCAATTCAAATTGGATTCACCAGCAATTTATAAACAATCGAATAAAACATGTTCAAATTCAGCTCGAATTCGAAAATTTCAAATGCAAATCAAATATATTTCAAACCGACACGAAACATTTGATTTGTTTGCACCCTTAGACCCCCATTAAGACGACCTGTTAAAACTAAAGCATCTTGAGAAATGACTCCTTGCTAGTAAACTTGTATTCAAGAGCAACCAGATCCCAATTACACATTTGGAACCATCAAGACAATATTAAAAGAACCAAGATAAATAGATTTACATATCTGATGAAAGCAACTAAACAAACTACTTTCTTTTCTGCAAAAGGTGGAATCCGCCACCTTTGCGGTCCACATGGTCAGCTCCACGACCATCTGTGAGGAATAGAAATGGATGAAAATTCAATAGAAAACAGTTGCCACTCATTGCATCATTACTATCTAGGCAATTAACTATCAATCTTCAACCAAATAAATGTTTCAGGGTGATAGTGGGGAGGGTATCACTGACCGGGACAAGCTCTTCGGCTTCAAGTTGTATCGTTCTGTATGATTTCGTCAATATTAGATGTGTCATAATTTTCAGTTTCGAATGCCTCTACTAAGTGCTGCAAACCCTGTAAAAATGGTAAAAGCATAAGAGTGATTGAAACGTTCATATATTTCTACAGGTCAACTTAGATCATTATTTTAATTGATATGAATTATGTAAATCTTGCTAGCAAAAGGATCAGGTGTTTTCTACAATGATGATACGGGCTTGTATATTGAGCGTATGGACTAAGATAAGAAACAGAAACAGAAACCTTCAATTGTTTAGCCTCGCTAGCTCCCAAAAAACGTCGTTTCCCACCGCTATCCAAGCCAGCCTGCAGATGAGGAAAAATTATATAAAGAAAGAGAAGTAGAGCACATCATTTGAGTTGAAATGCAGAGAGACAAGCACAAACAATAATTATTAAAATTTTTGTCCAGTGCACATCTATAGAAACACAGGAAACAAGACCACATGTAAATCCAAGTGAAGTGAATCCAAAGACTTCCTTGGGTTGTCGGGAAAAGATAACTAAATCTTAAGTGTGAGAGAAGACCTCAGGTGGCCACTCTCGAGAAGAGAATCCACATAACTATTTGAATTCATTACACACACCACAATGACGGCTTCTAATTGTTGTTTCAAACACAACTATTAATTACCAAACAGAAACAAAAGTTTGTTTCTTGCCATGCATATGATTTCCAGACTGAACCATTCGATAATTTGCCTCCAACAGCCACCACCTATATAATCGGCCACTAACGTGGCTCATATGATGCAACACGTTTGCCTCGTAGATAAAGTGTCAACTCTCAGAAACCAAACAGGGCCATCAATCTCTATCATTATTTTTTTAGAAAAACAATCTCTCAATTCCTCATGAAGGCCAATGATATACCACCACACAGCCCGACTTATGTAAATTGTTCGTGATCGCAGAAGGGTTTGGAGCATGATTATTCAAACGGATAAACGAAACAAGGATCATCTGAAAGTGTTGGTTGTATGGAGTTGCTATGATCAGAAAATTATAAATAATAGGGATGCATTTTTTTTTGTTTCGTTAAATATCAGATCATTAACAATACATACTATAAATATAGCATAAGGTCCATATTGATAATAACAAACAAAGAACATAATCGCAAAATGATATAATCGTCACCATCTTACCATCAAGAAATCTGGCATTTTCCCACCTTTTCCTTCTGCAAACTGGCAGAGGTACATAATGCCATCACAGGCAAAATTCTGTAATCACAAACACAGTCAAAATGGCTCGAATAGCATGCAGATACTGTATTTATTTGGCAATAACAGAAAACAAAAGATAAGCTCTTGAACAACGACTAAAGCACAACAATTTCAAATTGCTCACCTGCTTGTCTTTGATGGAACTCACCCTCCCATTCTATTTAGAAAATTATGGAATCATTAAGTAACTGCATAACCAAAATCAGCTAAACTGAAGCTAGCAAATTGCTCACCACACTCCAAAGCAGTTGTTGCAGGTTATTCAATTCAAAGCCAAGATTATCAACTTTGCCACGAACTTTAACTACCTATTTGCAGAACAAGAAAAGAATTGAGGGATAACAACACCTAGCAGCTTTGAGAGCAAGAAGAGATGTAATATTTATACTTATCTCCTCCATAATCAATAGCGGTCTTAATCTTACCAAGTATAGAAGATTTGATGGTAGATGCTACAACTAGTTAACATTAAGACCAGGCATGGAAAATTAAAATTGGAAACATGACTCAAAAAGCTATTGTAAATCCTGATTGTAGTAAAGAATCAAAGACATTTTATTTTCATATTAAAAGAAAATGTACCTGCAGCCCCAAAATCACTAAGCTAATAGTAGTAGTAATAAACAATTACCTGATTTTTTATTTCTCCAGATATCTCCTTTTGCTCATCCACTTTCCCATCCAAATTCTCAATTCGCTGGGTCAGATGTTTCTTAGTTTGCTGTAAATAAATAAATAAACTTCTTCAGTATAATGGTAAAGTTCTTTCATAACTAACATATAAAAGGGATTAAGTGTCACAAAGTTACCAAAGAGAACAAATAATACCAATTAGAAAAAAGGGCTTACATGACAACTGAAATATCAAATATTACAACAAAACATATCAATAAAACAGTAACCATATACCATTGAGATTAAGGAGAATTATTCCTCTAAAAACCTAGGTAGCCACACTTTACCAATATATAGATGTTATTAGGGATATGGAATATTACGATCGAATTCTCTACCTTACATATTTAGAAATGGGCTCATTTAGCTTGTTAACACTCTCCCTTAAACTAGTTCGAACATATTGTAGAAACTCAATTTATTACAAGCGTATTCAACTTTAGGCCTATAGTAATTTAATAAGTAAATTTGTTAATTGAGCATTAAGTCTCGCAAAGAAAGAGATGATTTTTTTAGATAGCATTTTCTCTAATGAAATAACAAAATGTGCAAATAAAAAAATTGATACTCACCGCAAGGGCAGCAGAGACTTGATGTAGATGCTTCGTCATACTTGCTACAGCATTTGCCATGTTTCGCTTAGTAACATACATATAGTCAGAAAAGGAGATACCCTATCAAAAACATAAAAGGGAATTATAAGTATACTAGGAGGCCACCTAAATTATATAAATCAAAATTCACCAAACAAATCACAAAGAACCACATAGAAATGAGGTGTCAAGATAGCATATATTTTAAGTTGATATTTAAAAATAAAGAAAATTAGGAAGAGCAACTAATCTCTATTTGACAGAATTACTTTGCATAGGTAAGTGAGAGATTACTTCAATAGAAAACAGAATTTCCACAGACAAAATAAACTAGTAATATGAAGAAACATACTTTCCACCACATGTAGCCATAGCCGCCTAATGCTCCAAGTGCAACAGCTGGAATCACAAGTGATGTCATATTCCCTGGTACAGATAGTAAATGTAGTTTTCAGCAAATTTTTTCGATACAAAGGGAGTTTTTATATATATACAAGAGAAATAACTAAATTTTTAAAGTACGAAGCAATATAAGAATAACGACTCTAAGAAAATTGTCTTTTTGCATCAATCAAAATTGTGCACCTCGTGATAATTGCTAAAATATGCATAGCGTGATGGCAGAATTTAACTTTTTGAAAACCTATACTATGCTCTTTTTTGAGGTATGAAAAAGAAAAAAAATGTCTTGACTAAGAAAACCTCAACGATTAAAAACATAAAAAGAGGACCTTCGCTATACCTTTCAAACATTTGGGTAGGAGTGAGCAAAAATTCGGTTAAATCAAATAAACTGATCGAACCAACCGAATTAAAAATTCGATTTGGTTATTCAAGATTTTGATTATTTTTTCTAAAAAAATCGATTAATTCAGTTCGATTTTGATTTTAAAATTTCTTATTCGGTTAAACCGAATTAATCAAAATAAAAAAATAATTTATAAATTTCTAAGTAAGTAAACTTATAAATCCCTAATTAAATGGTAAATTTTTTATAATATTTAAAAATTTTGGTTATTTCGATTAATTCGGTCGAAAACTGAATCAATTGATATTTTATCGGTTCGGTTTGTTCAATTTTTATTTGAAAATTCTAATGGTTCGGTTAGTTCAAAAAGATTCGGTTCAGTTCGATTTCGATTAATTCAGTTCGGTTCGATTTTAACCGAATCCTAGCCCTACATTTGGGAAAGCATGTAAAATAAATACCTGCTACACCCGAATTTCCATTGAGAACAGTTATTGGACGTGCTGAGGCAATTTGGCGCATCTCCATTGCCAAACGACGTACCTACATATAATTGATACGTGAGGTTTTTAAGTAAATACAAAGAAAATAAATTTATCTCACTTGTACAAGAAAACTACAGTAAATACAAAAGCGAGAAAGAAATCGAAAAACATAACAGCTATCAGAGTTTATAAATCAAGTGAAAGGTTTACAAAGAATCTCCATCAACATTACAAACAAAATAATGAAATCAAAGTTGACTGGAATGACGATGAAAATAAACAAAATCCAAAAAGCTTAAGATGAAATCTAATTCACTTCAAAAATCCAATAGGTACGTTAACAACGCCACGCCAACACTGCTAACTAATGAAATTGATACCTGTGATGCAAGTGCAGCATACTCTGAATCGACAGATCCTTCTTCTGCAGATTTCTCTAAACCCTTGACCATGCCCTGATTACCAATCAAATAAAATTATCTAAGAATCTCGAATTCATCCCTGAATCAAGGAGATAATAGAAAACAGCACAAAATTAAACAACTCGAACCTGAAGCTCTGATAAGATATCAGACAGCATGCCATTGCGCATCAAGATCGAGCCTGTAATATTCCAAAAAAAAAAAAACACGTATAGAATCAAATAAAGCGAGGAACATATATCCAGCCTGATGAGATCGAAGAGGAAGAATTTAGTCACCTGCTCCTAGAAGAAGCGCGATTTTTGAGAGCCCCATAACAACCTGAGTGGCCATCAATCTAATCGCCGCCTGAACAACTCTTCGCTTCTGAGACAGGAAATACAAAAGGCGTCGGCGGCAGCGAGGATATCGAAGAGTACCTTACAGTTTAAACTAAACGGGCCGGGACTGAGTCGCTTGGACCCGGCTCTAAAAATTTTTGTGTTAGTTTAAAACCTAGTAATTTAAATTAAAAATATTGTAATAAATTGAAATTTTAAAAATATAAATTATAAATATTTGAAATATATAGATATATATAATTTAATTAAGTAAAATTTATACTTTTTGTTTTATAAAACTATAAAAAATAATTTAAATTTTCTAAAGTAGAAAAATAATAATATTAAAATACTATTTAGAGTAGTTAATATTTATGATATAATTATTAATTTATAAATAAAAATGTGGTCAAACTCAACTTCATTCTACTCAAATTCAAGTAAAAAAATTATTGAATCGGTCTTACTAGTCATTCAATCAATTAAACTCCTTGTTCAATTGATTTTAGTTAACTTATTATTTGACTTAATTTGTTTAGAGATTTCATTTGTAAAAAAATATCTAATTTAAATTGAATCAAACCGAACTAAATCAAAATGAAATAATAATAAAATTTTAATTATTTCATCAAACACTTTTATTAAAAAATCATTGACGATCTTAAAAATTTTAAATTTATATCAAATTAATACCCCTTAATTTATCTATCATATATAAAAAAAGTTGAGTATTTTAAGTATACTAAAAGTTTTGTTACTATTACTAATAACACAGGAATATTTTAATTGGGCGAAATTAGAGACCATGGAATTCCATGATCTTTCCTTTTTGTTTTTTTTTTCTCACTCTTTAGTCTTTTCTCAATGTCTCCGAAAGAGAGAACATGCACCCTCCCTTTCCTCGCACCACCATCGTTGATCCTTCCATCCCGTCGTTGTAGTATCATAGATTTCCCCATCGGGCCACACTGCCATGTGGAGCCACCACACCAACTGAATTCAATTCCAATCGTCTCACTTCCACTTCAGTCAGTGGTCAGGCTCTCAGTGTTTCCTTCTGGTTTCAGTGAACAAAACTGAAATTGATGTAATAATTGAGGAATAAATTAACGTTGTGTTCTGACGATTGTGATCGAGAGAGAGTGCAGCAGAGGCCACAGAGCTGCCCTGCCCTGCCCTGCCTTGAATTCGATGCATGCAGCCAAAGGAGAGGGAGGTGTGTGTGACAGTGCTCCTTGGAAGCTTTGGTACGTTTGTGAAACCCCACTTTAACTCCACCTGCTGCCCTTCTTTTTCTTTCTCCACTGCATGGATCTCTCACACTCGCATTTGAGTGAGGGAGAGGGCTCAAAAGCTGGTGTGTTTTCCCTTTCCTTTCTCATTCCTGTTCTTTTCGTCTCTTTCATGAATTATATTTTTATGTGATAGCCTTTGATCATTCATGCTTTGTGTTTGATCTTTTGCCAGTACTAGGGATTTGAAGATTAGCAACTACTTAAGGAGCAGTGTTTATAGGTTGGATAAGATCATGTTGAGGAAGAGGAGCAGATCAGTTCACAAGGATCCAAGTAAAGAGCACCTCATGCCTCAAACGACCTCTTGTAGCCCCTTTCCTAATGTCCCTGGCCTGCTTGTGGGATTCATCAGCAAGGGCTCTTCAGACTGTGGTGCAGTTTGGAGCCCTACACCTGCAGGCATACATGGCAGGCTTAAATGTTGGGACAGCAGCAGGGTAGGCCTTCGCCTTCTGGATTGTCTCATTGATGATGAGGAAACCAAGCCTTGTGGGAAGGCCTCAGGGCACTCTGGAAACAGGAACATTGTGTTTGGTTCACAGATGAGGAACAATGCCTCAGCCCATGACTATGGTATCTTGTCACAGCCACAATTTGGATCATCCAAACCTCATTCTTGTTCTTCAGGGCTTGTTACTAAGTCTTTTAACAATGCCAAGAACTACTTGAATTCGGAGGTTCGACCAAATTCCAATTTTCAGAAGGTTTTGGGGTCCCTCCCAATAGCTTTTGGCTCTTCTCATAGACTTCTTAGCACACTCTCTTCGAGTGAGATCGAGCAATCCGAGGACTACACTTGCATTATATCTCATGGTCCTAGCCCCAAACTGACTCACATTTTTGGAGATTGCATACTTGAAAGCCACATCACAGGATCACCATCTCTTAAGAAATCCAGTCATAAAGAGGAAGAAGATTCACTGTCATGCTCTTCTTGCAAGAAGGAATTCGAAGAGGGAAAAAACATTTTCATGCGTAGGTTAGTCCCCAAACATCTCCAATTCATCTTCTTGTCCTTATAATTCGACATTAGCTTCTTTCGATTATAACTCCTTATGCATTGTGTTTGCTGTGACCAAGAAAGATTGATGGAAGAAAAGATGGAGAAACCCAGGATATTTTCAGCTGCCTCTTCTGGTTCATCATATCATGAGGAGATATTACTTGATGAGATGACCTCGGCTTCGTAAGCTGAGGATTCAATTTCAGAAGGTAAACAGCTTGATCATCTGTTTATCAAGAGCCATGCCGGCGTTGTGAAATCGATCTTTTGCAAAGTCAATATCACCATGTACATTCATTTCTTTGTTTCAGGATTCATAGTACTGTTAATGGGATCTTGCAGGCAATTGCTCTACCTGTCTTTTTCTTCTGTTCTAAACCTTAGATCAAAGATTATGATAGGTTTTAATCGTCTCACTTAATAGTTTGTTTACCAATTTCTTTTGGTAAACATAGTTAATAGAGAACAAAGTAATTGAAACTTGATTTTCACATTGAGGTACAACGAGCGAATGATAAATTGATATCTAAAAACTCTTTAAATAAATTAATTTTTATCCATTGATTACATTCCAATAAGACTCTCCAATGAATCATTCAAGATATATAGAATTCAAGCATCGTTTAGTTTGCTGAATTTATTGGCAATTAACTTTCTCCTTTAGTAATTTGTAATAGTTCACATACATTATGATATACTTAAGATTGTTGAAGTAGATAGGATTCTCTTGTTCTTCATATTGAATTATGATTGAATTATAAGTGCTCAAAGAAAGATCTTATCGAACATCAATTTTGAAGCATAATGAACAAGAAAAGTGAGACTATTTGAGGCAACAGATTTAAATTTTCTGTTCTTTTTTTTTCTTCTCAAAATCTCTTACAACAAAAGCTTGAAGAATAAGGCAACATTTTAGAATCTTGCCACTGCTTGCTGCAGATGGCACACAGTTGGCTTGTCTTATTACCTATCCCTTTTGTCTCTATGTTAGATTAACGTACTGTTTACAGACAACCCAACCCTCTAGATCATACATTGACCTTGTGCGAGGAAGCAGCAATGGCCTCCCCAATTGTCACGAAGATGTGATCGGACCCAAAAAGATCCCAAATTCCTGATTGAGACAGCTTCTGTGCTACTTCCCCAACTGGATTAACCAGAACAAGCTGCAAACCATTTTTCAGACATGTCTAGTAAGATATGAACTAAAGATTCAAACTTTAAATTGCAGTGATGGTACAAAATACTTGCCTCAAGAGATCTTTTGTCGAGTATCTTCTTCAGCTCCACAAGTGCTTCTATGCCACTTGTATCCACAGTCGTTACAGCTGTGTAAAATTTGAAGCTTATCATCAATGACAAAGTAGCAATTAACTTTTTTTCCCATTTGTCATGGTCACAAATGTTGAACTTACCAGCCATATCTAGTATGATCGATTTGATGGAATTCTCATTCAACTTTGTGATCCTTTCTTCCTCTTCGCGAACCCATCTCAAGATCCTGACATAGAATCAAAGATACTTATATCCTAAAAGGATATATCTGCAATTCAGTATCACTTGTGAAATAGTCATCAAGATTTGAAACACTGATTGAGAGAGACAAGGTAAGTCTCAAATTCAAAGTATATTGTTAGTGCTTATATTGGCACTACTAGTCGAATCATCATGAAAATGTACAAGTATCGACACTAGAACGAAACGAAACTAACCTTTCTTGCAGATACATTGAGTTGGTGAAATAGATAGGGGACTCAATGCCAAGAATTAGAAATGTTGGCATCCTTGTGGCCTCCCTGTATTGTGCCACACTCCTGTAGCTGTTTGTTCCTGGGATATTCCCCAAGACAACTGTGTTCGGCCGAGTAACCTGTATCAAAATCTTGAATAGTGATACCGCGACCTGCATAGAACAATATAACAGTAAGTAAATGCTCAGCTAGTTGTGAGTGCAGAAATTTCAGTAACAATAAACTTAGTGGTTCTTATTGGTTGAATTGTAAAGCATTCTTACAGCTATGGCTAGGCCCATCTGCACTGAGACAAGAAGAACACCAAAGAACGCGCTCATGCAAGCGAGAAAATCGAACTTGTCCAATTTCCACAGCCGCAATGCACCACTGACATCGATTAGTCCAACCACTGCAGCGATAATGATTGCAGATAACATGACATTGGGAGTGTAGTAAAATAGTGGCATCAGAAATAGCATTGTGAAGAGCACTGCAGATGCCATGACAATGTTTGATGCTGCTGTCCTGCATCCGGCATTGTAGTTCACTGCCGATCGGGAGAATGAACCTGAAATGTCAATTGAGGTTAACTTCATATGTAACTTGCTATTTTTCTTTTCCACAATAGATATCAAGAATAACAAGGTGTGGATTACCAGTTGTAACATAACAAGAAGCACAGGATCCAGCCATGTTCATGGCTCCTACGGCCATCATTTCTTTGTTACCATCAATCTGATAATTCTTGAGAGAAGCAAATGTCCTTCCCACAGCTATTCCTTCCTGCAAATCCATTGTCGATTAACTCAACTACTCTCTGTTAGCCATAAATCTGAATGAGTCAAAAAGGTTTAGCAGGATTACTGTGAGAGCCAAGATTCCTGTAACTATTCCCGTTTTAATTGCAAGACTCAAGTAGGGACCTTCAAAGTCCAACATATTGGCTGAAGGAGGGTTCAGCCCCTTCTGTAAATGCCCAATCTGTTTGAACCAGCAAGTCAATTAGAACAACAAGAACCGAACTTTTTTTTTTCTTTTTCTTTTTCTTTTTTCATAGAAGAAAACTCTTACTGTTTTGATGCCATGGTTTGGAGCTTTGAAGACAAAGGAGAGGATGGTGGAGAGGATCACTGAGGTCAGTGGGGCTGCTGCTGACACCCAAAAAAGCTTGGGTCTCCTCATGCTCTGCGCCATACAAGTTCAAGAATAATTGGCCAAATTTTATATGTATAAAGAGGTCTATTAAGTATGAAGATGGATTTAGGTCTTACAATATGTCTTGCAATCAACAGGAAAGCAAGGAATGAGAGTCCCATAACAACTGTTTGCCACGCCCACTGCTCAAATCATTAGAAAAGATCAATCGATATAGGACAGCAAAACACAATGATCTCAAATATATAGCTCTTTCAGAAATTGGTGTTTCTTAATTACCTCTCCTCTATTCTCAAACACAGACTCCATGACTTGAATAAATCCCATCTTTGTAGTGAAGTGGACTATTCCAAGCAATCCCTTGAGCTGCTGAAGTGACACAATGACTGCTGCTCCCCCCATGAATCCTGTCAATGTTGGCTTTGATAGGAAGTCGACTATGAATCCCAGCCTGCAAGCAAGAACCGAGATTTTGAAACCAAGAACTTATGGCTTGTGAATTATTTATAAAGAGCCCGAAAAGTGTCACCTGAAGAGCCCCAGGCTAAATTGGAAGACACCAGCAAAGAAGGTTGCTGTGAAGGCTAGTTGAAGAAATAAGGTAGGTTCCTTATCAGGGGAGACCACCTCCCTCAGCATGGATCCCATCACTAAAGATGCAATCGATACCGGGCCAACCGCAAGGTCTCTCGAGCTCCCGAGGACAGAGTAAATCAATGGTGGCACAAAGCTTGAGTCTGTCCAAAAGTCCAGTTCAATTAGTAGTCATTTCAGTTTCCACAAGTTGTTAAATTTAAGCATTCAGACTCACAGAGGCCAATGATGGGAGGCAAATTGGCAAGCTTAGCATAGCTAATTCCCTGTCGAAGTAAACGAGAAAAAAAACAGTCGTAAGGCAATTTACGAGGAAGTAAGAGATTCAGAAATGAAGTTTTCATACTTGTGGGATGGCCAGGCTTGCAATGGTGATGCCTGAGATAGCATCAGACTTGAGGAGGGTGAGGCTGTAGCCCGACCCCCACTCGAAGATCGGAAAGACGTACTGGAACGCCAAAACAAGCTTCCTGACGAAAGGTTTGTTCTTGAACTGGTGGAAAGGGTCATCGGGGAAGAAGAACTCACACAGCCTCTGCCTGAGGGACTGAAAGGTGGAGGTTTCAGGTGGCACAGAGACCTTGTGGACTTCCAAAGGCGCCGTGAAAGGGCGTGAGAAGTGCATGGGATCCTCAAGGTCAGTGCCATCTGGGAAATTCTCTACCCTGTTGGAGTTTCCAACCATGTTTGGAATTGAATTGGAACAAGGCACACACGCAAGGCTGAAGAAACCTGTGTGAGAATGATGGCTACTTATAGCGGAATTGAGGATGAACACTACTGTTGATTCTGCTGCCTTTCTCTCTTATTTCATTTTTAATTTGTAATGGAGGAATCAAATAGAACTCCATTTACCTTTTTGGGAAGGCAGCAGGCGATGAGTGGGGGGTTTATGATGCGATACGCATAGATTTGGAGGCGCAGAAGAGTTGGGACACGGCAGGGCAGAGCAGGGAAGGAGAGGACAGGCAGGGCTTCAGATTTTGAATGGGTCGTCGTTAACTTAAGCGAAATTAAAGCATTTTAAAGTTTCTTATAAATTATTTATAAATATTAATTGATTATCTTATATCTCAAACTTTTTGATATATCAATTCTAGATAATCTAATGGATATAGTTTATAAGAATCGGTCTCTCTAATCTTTACAATTCCTCTCGAGATAAGGCTTTTTTTAACTTTGAGTTTTTACTAATGTATTTATCTAATTAAAGAGTATTTCTATCACATAGATAATTAGTATTTTTAAATATATAGATATATATAAAGGATAAGTATTCCATTAAATTTAAATCAAATTAAATCGAATTAATTAAAATCGAATCGAATCAAATTTTTTTGAACTATCGAATTTATCAAATTTTTAAATAAAAATTGAACAAATCAAAATGATAAAATATTAATTAATTTTGTTTTCGAGAAATAATTAATTTTTTTTAAATATTATAGGAAATTTAATGATTAATTAAGATTTATAAATTTACTATATATTTAAAAATTTAAAAATTATTTTTTATTATAATTAATTTGATTTAATTAAATAAAAAAATTTAAAATCGAAATTGATTTAAATTAATTAATTAATTTTTAAAAAATAAATTTTTAGAATTGCTGAACATGAATTTTTAATATATATATATATATATATATATATATATATATATATATTAATTAGAATGTAATGGAAAGTTAGTTTCCGGACAGTTTGAACCCTTCGAATTTAAGGTTGGAAATATTAAATCTACTCAATCTATTTAGTTTCCGGACAATTCAGATTAATCAAATTTTTAATTTTATAATTGAGATCAAATCGAATAAATCAAAATAATTAAGATTTTTTTAAAAATAATAAATTTACAAATTAACCCAATTGAATTTTAAAAATAAATCCATTCAATTAATTATTTTAATTTAATTGAAATTTTACTCATCCTACTCCAAGGTACTCGTATTAATTAAGAAAAAGGAGGATGAGAGAATTATAAGGTAATATTAACTATGAGTACAAGCATTATAGCCAAGTTTAATTATATCATCTTTAAAGATGGCTAAAAAAAAGATGATGCCAAGAACTGCAACAAAATTTTTAGATCATACAAGGATTGTTGGCTGCAAATTCACATGTAATTTCTCGTCTTTAGATCAATACAAGGTAAAATTTGACACTAAAGAAGACTTATTAGAGGAGGTGACGCCGAACAAAATAGTGATTATTCCGAAGATGGAAGATTGGAAAAGAATTGAGAAGGGATATAGATCGAATAAAGGTCTCTGAAAAAGCTTCGAAACACATTCGACCATGCTGCCTCATTCTAATTCTCGAGTCAAAAGTTATGATCTATTAAAATTTGACTCATCATGTGTTACCCTTGCATTAGGAGGACTCAATGATATTGATGTTGTTAATTTGTTTATATTAGTTTTAGCAACTAGCCTAGCAGTCCTTCTTAGATGCTTCTATAGTGACTTGAGTTAATATATGTGAATGAATCTTCCCTTACCTAGTTATGTCGATGGATTCTTAAAGAGCTAGGGATGGATTATTCACATACACTCATTCTTGTCTTTGGTTTTCTCCTCCAATCGAATTATATTAGACATGAGATTATTCTATATCTCTGATCTAGGAGGCAAGCGATTCCTTTCTTTATAAGAAGAATACTTTTTTACAATAATTCGATCTCAAATAGATTCAAGTTCAATATATATATATATATATATATATATATATCCATTTAAGAATACATAAAATAATTGTTATTAAGGCATTATTACTATGCTAAAGTTATTCAAGTAAGAACCTTGTTTTATAGTTAATGTTGAAGTATTAAAGTATTGATTTTCATGTTCATTAATAAAATATATATATAGTACTGTTAATTAATTGGCATATTGATTCTGTTTTGTAAAAGGTTATTTTTGATATACTTCAACTCATCATTTCTTTGAAATCACATGATAATAAACCACCAAGACTCCTCTTCTATTCGATCTCAAAATCATATGTTTGAAATTTAAAATAATATATATATTAAATATATATTTTTAAAAAATATATATTTATGCATTTTAGCAAGGGGTATATATAGCCCATTATTAAATAGGTGTTAACAGCAAAATAATGCATTCACATTAAGGTGATAGTAACAATAACACCAAATGCACATCACTCACATTATATACACATCCCAACAATATTTGCAAGAATAATCAAAGTGTAATTTGTAAATAAATATTTTAATTTCATGTTAGTTCAAAATTATTGATGCCGGATAGAATAATATCTGGAGGCTTGGTTGCACAACATAATTATAAAGAAAACATCAAAATTTGTCAAATAAAAAGCAAGAGTTAGGTTTAACCAAATAGGTTGATTCAAAATAAAAGTTAATAATCATCCCTACCAACAACTAATCAAAGATTTAAATAGTTTCAAAATCTTATGAAATAAAAGACAAAAATAATCTTAATTATTCAGAGCCTCCTAAAAGACTTTTAAATGATACTTTTTAGACCTAAGATTGAGTTATTATGGATTACATTAGATAATCATTTGTAGATCTTTGAATGCAAACTTCGATTTAATAGATTATAAATCCTGAGATTCAATCTGAATAGAAAATTATGACCTCCTAAAGTTCGAATCCCCTACTGTTAGAATTAGTCCTTAGTGTCAATTCGGATTGAGTTGGACTCGAGTTGGACTCAAGTCACACAAGCCAAATTCGAATTCATCAAAGATTATCATGTATGAGATGCATGATCATAAAAGGTTGCATGATCTTCTTTAAAAAAAGAGAAAGATTATCATGCATGAGATGCATGATCTTTATTAAATGAAGAGAAAGATCTTCATGCATGAGATGCATGGGAGTTAATAAAATATTAATTCCTTAGATCACTAAAAGACAAAACCCTTCATATCCCATGGTGGGATATAAAAAGGGGTGAGGGACTCTTGATGAAGAGTTGTTGGATGTTTTTGCTCTCCCTCTTCCTCTTCTCTTCCACCTTTGGCCGAATCCTCCTTTGTGGCTAGCACCACAGTTGGGTTCTTCTCCATATCAGTGTTCGTGTGGATATCGTGGAGGCACGAACGCACTGATCGTGCTGAGATCCGTCGACCTTGAAGGCAAAGAGTTGCTGTCGGGATTGCGAAGGGCACGCATCGAAGGTAACCTCGATTCTAGTAGGTAGAATCGTCAAACGAGTATGTTTTTCGCATGAATCTTCTGGAGGGATCCTGTTTTCCGCTGCGTTATATGCGGTTTAATCGGTTTTTCGCGCATATAGATCCCTACACCTACATCACAAAGTATTCCAGATTCGGGGCACCACCACGATGCCACAACCGTATTGGTAGGCAGTACGGCTTGACTGTGCTAGTTGTTGGACGTCTACGATTGATCGAACACGATCGTATTGGGAATTAAGCATGGTCAAATCGTGTTCGGCTCTATATTTCTCTTTGTCATGTGGCTCCAAGGGATACGATTGTCATGTTTGATACTGAAAATCTTAATTAATTGTTGCTTCATTGCTGTATTAATTATTATCTAGCAAGAAACAAAAGCAAGAAAAAATTGAGGCTCTAACTCGAGTGAAGGCGATGAGATGGTGATGCTATATATGATCGGGTGATGATCATGAGGCATATATATGGAGTAGGATGCATGGTGGATATTTTGAGGTGGTGGTCGTTGAGGCACTCTCGTTGTCACAATTCTCATTGCAAATTGTGGCACATATATAAAGTATTAATTATCTTTGCAAATTATTTGTTGTACCAAGTGTACGTACGTATACGTACCTTGAGCTATACCTTCCTTTCGAGCCAAACCTACACTCATCTCGCTTGACCAAACCAAACCAAATCAAACCAAACACGATCGACAATATTTTGTTTGCCAAAGTACCCAAAAAGTGCTATGGAGGTGGGGGAAAAAAAAGGAGAAAGCGGTTACCATCTCAAAGTGTGTCCACCCAACATGCAATTAAGCCCACAAACAGTAGTGCAAGACATGAACAGCTGCTGCACATGTGCCTGCCCGCCTGCCTACCTTCTTCCTTTTCTGCTTAACGACGACAGTGATAGGTGATTCACTGAAAGATATCTGATCGATCGAGCAAGTAAAGAATGGCCATCAAAACTAAGGGATACGATTCCTTTGCTAGCTTGTTACGCGGCGACGGTGTAATGGTTCCAGTGCCTTTTTCTTCTCTCTCTCTTTTTTGTTTTCTTTTTCTTCTGATGGATTTGATTCATGGAGGTGGTGAAAACTTGAACGGCGTGTGTTGGTCCACCGATCGCTCTCGATCGGAGAATTCCTACTTAATTCTTCTTCTCTTCTTTGCTTTAATTCATGCGCAGGGAATATAATCAAAACGCGTGGCTTGCATATAAATAAATGTTCAGAAGCTGCAGAGTGGAATTAAATATAATTTTGATTTTTGAAGAGGTGGTATAGTAGCTTGGTTTAATTTATGCATGGACGTGGATTAAATATCACTAACTAATTTGTATGAAGAATTTTGGATATTCCATTGCATATTTGCATGTTCCTTTCTTTTTTCCCAGGCATCGCATCTTAATCATTAATCAAGAACCATTGATATATCGAATTAAATGCTTCTTACGTACGCTAGCTAAGAATATATGATGTCCTTTGAATGCTTATATATCGATAAGTTCAAACGTGACTTTAGAATTAGGTAGGGAGGGGAATCCATCCATTCTCGCATTACTCCAATCATTAATTCTTTCGACTAATTCTTAAAGTAAGGTCTTCTTAATGATATGACGGGTCTTTGTTGGTCTGACAAGGAAAAAAAGGTCAATAATTGATCCGACCTGGTATGTCAATAGTCAATGGTCAAACTGTGCTTTGACTGACCCAGTAACGCCTCGGACGACCCAATTATAGTAACATTCGGCCTGGACATTCTCATTCGATCTAACCCATCAGTTAGTTCAGCCATACAGCTCGATCACATGCTCTCACAGCTTGGCCACTCAGTTATGTATCTCACAGCTCGGTCACATGCTCTCACAGTTCGACCGCTCATGTTATTCATCTCACAGCTCGGCCATATGCTCTCATAACTTGACCATTCAATTATGCATCTCACAGTTCGGCCACATACTCTCACAACTCGAGCGCTCAGTTATGCATCTCACAGCTCGGCCGCTCAGTTATGCATCTCACAACTCGACCACATGTTCCGACAGCTCGGCCGCTCAGTTATACAACTCGGCTACTCGTTTCTAGACAGTCCGACCCATCTACTCGGCTTGGGTTCGGTTTATCTCTTTCGGCCATCTTTGGTACTAGAAGGCAATTAAGCGTGTGAACTCTGTCAAAAGGATAAGGACAGCTACTAGATTTTCAAACTTGGTTTCCTATATCCCCGCGCACTTGAACCTACAGTTGTCAGATGAGAATAATCAGTTTTGCAAAGCTGTTGAGTGGTTAGAGACCGTTATATATGGTGTCCTTAATGGCACATCATCAACTCATGTGACAGCGGATCACATAATTTGTTTCCTAAAACGTTGCATAATCTGCTCTTCTGACAGAGGAAACGTTCCCTTCAGTTACTATATAAGCCCTTCGTAGGTACGAAGAACTCTCTCTCAAATTCTCTATATTTTTCATATTGCTTCTTCTTTCCTCTTTAGTGCGCTCTTTGCTGACTTAAATGTCGGAGTGACCTGTTGGAAATCCTCGGTGCCTTGCTGACCCCTTCGCTTAGCTCCTTCTTTTCAGGTTCTTTCATCGGCGGGACCAGCAAAGGTTGAGGTGGCATATCCTTGACTGATGACTTGATCAACTATGGCATCCAGCCGAAACACATAAGGAGGTCTATTTGGAGTTGCTACCTTTAAAATTCTTGAATTTCAGTTTCTCCAATTTACTAATAACACCTTACTTTTCTCTTAACCTTCATTTTTTTTCTAATAATCCATCTCCGTTGGTATATATAGGAGGGGAAAAAATTAAGGGAAGAGCAGGAAGCGAGAGGAATGAATTAATTATAAAAATATAAAAAATTAAGAAAAAAAGAAAGAAAGAAAAATTTACATTTGATTCTATGGTTTAAACTAATCAAACTTAGAGCATAATTCATATGCACCTAAACAATCTTACAATAGTTTTACTTGCTTTTAGTTTTTATTAATGATGCAAATTGTGATATTGTAACTAAGAGAACACGTTTTTATATCATCAATGGTGGACTCCGCATTGACCACTAAGACTCGGGCCGACACCAACGAGATCTAAATGAAAAAGGTCAACGTTTTGCTTTGGACTTTCAACTCCCTGCCGCGCGTTATGATCACTTATTAGTCCTTTTGATTATAGCGGTTGACGTGCGTCAATAAAACGCAGATAGGCAGTCAAATATGTCAGACAGTTACATCAGCCCACACCTGCCCACTCACATGATTCCTTAGAATTATTTAGTAACACATTTAATTTATCCTGACTAAAATAATCTACACTTTATCTTTTTTTTCTCGATAAAAATCAAAAGATATCTCTCTTTTTTTTAAAGATTATATTAACGTATAACAATTAATAAATACTCTATAATAACTATTTAAATAATAGTCTTTAATAACTAGAATTCATAAATATAAAATAATGATTGGATTTCGATAGACCAAATAGTTCATAATCGGTCCAACCGATCGATCCAACTACTTGAACAAGATTCCAATCTTTTTTTTTCATCAAAAAGAATACAAGAAGTCCTCATCCATCTATGAACTTCATGATTAACTCTTAATCTCCTTTACTAATGATAAGAAAGACACAACTGGAAATTTCAAAGGCAATCTCTTTTTTTTTCTTTAAAAAGATACATAGCATACTTCAGCAGAGTATATGCCAGGAATATCCCACACCATTGGACGAAGTTTCACTTTTTTTTTATCTGATCTGAGAGCTGTCATCATAAGCTAATTGACTTGTCTTTTGCCATCTTCCTCTCCTTTGCCTCTGAGCATGACAAGCCAGCTTTCTATGAGGCTGCAAAGGGATAATAAAGCAAGATTGGATTTTTCAAACCCTAAATTTGAGCTTCTCTTTGCCTTTTCTTGAGTGGCTAAACCACTACCTGGAGAGAAAGTGGTTAGCCCTATCACTAGATGAAAGATTGGTGTGGACCCACTGTGAGGGATATACTCTAAACCACCCTTTTGGGCCTCACACGGGGAAACCATGCTAGTTACTAGTTTACGATATTCACATTCGAGGTGATGTGTGTATCTTTCTTTCATAGTGTCATTTTGTCGAACATCATATCGAGTAGCTTTCGGTCGCATTTGATCAAGTGTGGGAGTACCCATCACCGGGTGAATGCTAGGAGTCAATAATTGTATGTCTACTCGAACCCATTGCACCAATGCAAGCACAACCAATTGAATAAACTATAGGTTCATGAACTTCCTAAATGAATGCATTTGCATCCCTAAAAAGATAAGGTGGACTTTGGCAAATGGAAGCTACATTGCTCTGAGAGGCCAAAAGAAACAAGCTCAGTGCTGCACGGAGGGACAAGAAGAAGTGGAAGGGGTGCCTTAATTCAATGCATCATCTCACCACTCTGTGAACTTATTCCTCCACCGGGGAGCTTTCTGGTCCTCACAAGTCCCATGAGATGAGAGTGAGGAGGCTAATCCTTTGTGGATCACTTTTAGTGGGAAAACAATGAACTTCCAACTCGATCTTACCCTACAGAAATGGCTAGGAAAAGGCCCTAGTGTTGGGATAGCACTAGCCAAAAGCTCACTAACTCATATCTAATGGTGAGCCCTTGTGCTGGGTTATCATTTAGCTGAAGAATGATTACTGAACCACTTATAATCAACAACTGAACCTTCAAGTTCAACCTGAAAAACTGGTCCAGTGAAATGTGGTTTATTGACTGAACTGAAAGAATACAAACATGAGCAATGGCACACTTGGGGAGCATAGGTTGGCACAGGAGACTGGAACAGTAGGTCCTCAGGTTTTTGGAAGGGCAGTGAGTTGGAGTGCAAATAGAATGGTGGCACTCGACTTGGGGAGATAGATCTCTACTCTGGGAGAATAAGTATAGACATCAGCAATAATTTGACAAACTTAGGTCAGAAGATCCATACCTGATATCATTGGGTTGAAGACTCATTTGTGCATGTCAAAGAATGAACAAACTCCACTGCAGGGAGAATGGGTTCAATGGTGACTGCAACTTCGATCGAATGTGGAATGATCAGAATTGAGTGACAGCTGTTGCGGTGTTGACTTCATGTAAAGCAAGTCATGTAAAGGTGATTCGTGCACCACTTGCCAGTGTCGATCCCAACTCCAGAGAAAAGCCTTTTGGCCATTATTAATTTCAAGGAAATAGCTATCTGCAATGTAGTACAGGAAATATTTAGTCTAATAGGAAGAATTTTGATTTTTTTGGATGATAAATCATGGTCTACTTTTTGTTTCTACCAGAAATATGCAAGAGAATACACTCCAAATTTGTGAGCTGTGATAAAAGCAATTGATCTTGAGAAGGCTTTTAAGAGAGTATCACCATAATTGGACATAAACTAAGCATAAACCATATTCTATATACGATCAAATAATGAATGAACAAGTGCTATCTCGGTTCAATTTGAGCTTAATACATGAAAAAGAATATCATGTTCTGTAAATAAGAGGACAAATGTGCGTGAAGGGTAACATCAGTCTAAAAGCCCTACTACAAGTTGTCGCCTCGACCATGTTCTCACACCCACAGAGAAACTGTAGGTTATATCACAATCAAGAACACCTTTTAAAGAAGAGAAGCTTTATTTCCAAATACGAGCTATGTGTAAGTTATTGGGCTGTATTTTAATTCTACACTTGGACCTCAATAGGTCTAATGAGGACACAATGTAAGCAATGTCGAGAGCTTTTATTAACATCTAGAATAGTGTTGGGCAGTATTGTAACATCAATTTACCGCAATCTTTGTGGTTCTTTCGAAATCTAGTGCGATCTTTAAAATTGATCAAATATAGCACATCAGAATATGGATACCATACTAAAATATAACATTCATCAAGTATGCATCTGATTGTCATTAAGATCATGACATGAAATTCATTTGACACTAATCAATTCAGCAAGTTGTGCACTAGATATTCTACATGGCATCTGTCCAGTTTGTGTCACTTCATAAGATTTATCATATCTAGTACAATCAATATATGTTTTATTAGATATAGTATAACCAATATAAGTTTTATAAAATCTGGTTCTACCAATATAAATTTTATCAAATCTAACATATACATAAGGTTATGTGAGGTGAGAGATGTGAACGGGAAAGAAAGACAGCTTTCTAGCATTTTCTACAGTATGTGAGATTTTGACATGCCTACATTTTTGATCTAATGATGCCTCCATTATAATCTATGAGAATGACAATCCAATGAATTCTATTCTTTCTTTCTTGGGGCCGCTAAGGTGGCGGATTCCACCTTTGGCAGAAGAAGAGAATGGCAATCCAATGAGCATTTGCAATTCCTTGCTTTTGATATTTTGCAAGACCTGTTGTATGTCAATAGTAAGCTTTCTTCTTTTCCATGAAATGGTAGTGATTAGCATTAAAAAAAAAAAACTAAGAAACGATACATATGAATTATGTTTACTTAACTGATACACGAAAATATACCATAAGAGTATTTTTAATCAAATCTAATAATTTCTATCATTTAATACGTAAATATAGTAGTTCTGTTTTTTGTTTCCTTTTTTTTAGTTTAATATGCAAAAGATAAATATGTTAACTTTTACAAGCAGATTAGGAAGATAAGATCATGTGTTTTGGCTCAATGAAAATAAGAGGCATCTAATTCGAAAATCTTTAGAATAGTAGGTTTGATTTAAATATTTCCCAATATTAAGTGCTCAATTTGGATAATTGCTTCTCCAAGAATCCACTATCCACCTCTCACCTCTTCTCTTTCTGTAGGGAAAATGGAGATTTGGGTCCTTATGATTGTGTTTTTTCTTCAATCATTGTATTAGTTAACAACATGAATATTTGAGAAAGGAGGAAAACCACAATTGTATTAGAAAAGTATTGCTTCTTCACAAAGATTCGATAAGCATGCCACAACTGGAACAATTCAGTGAAGAATTCTTGAATAAAGATCATCAAATTTCAGGTTACCAAGCAAGAACAGAAAATGTTCAAGACCAACGATATATAAGCTTTGAAGTTAACTTTCCTAGATAGTTTGCGGATAAATACTAGCAACATATTGATGCACAAAGAAGTGAGATGAGCTAAAATTTAAAGAATTAACTCACAAGTAAGCCACAGCCTACCAGATCCAAATATGCTATGCTGTTAGTACAAATTCATCTCTGAAGTTAGAATACGAGCCAAAGTCCTTTTCAATCTGCTAATTTTTGGAGAAAATACTAAACACCTACTTACCTTGGTAAAATTTTGAAACCGATGTAAATGTTTCTTCTGTGGGTGCAATCAATATCAAGTTTTCAAAAGTGCCTTGCCATGTAAGCTAATGGGAAAAAAGAACTACAATTGCATTTGGAGCAGTTTCTTTTCATCAAATAAATGGAGCATTCTAGTTTGAACATAATTTTCTCAATTAAAACTTCTTAGGTCCAAACAAAAAAACTCTCTTTCTGCAACTTATCACTGAGATGTTGAATGAAGCCTAAAATTAAATACTCCAATCTTTAGCTATGTACTTGAGAAAGACTAAGGTCTTTGATTCCATGACCTCATGAAAAATGTTTTGATTCTCAAGTGGAACTCGAAGTGTTTCCCTATTGATTAGTGAACATGTAACTAATTTTGTTTCATGAAAGTATTTTTAGTCTAGGGAACTGTCAATTAGTCAAGCTCCAGTGTATCCTGTAAATTTAATAGGCTAAAGGATCGATGAAGTTGAAATTTTAGTTCTAAGATGATTAGCTAAGCTTGGTATCAAGAACACAACAATCACTTGGTCTCAAAACAAATGCCAAAAAAAGCATGCTATCACCAAACTACAGACTAACCTTAATTTTATCAAACTATATAAAGGGTTTCTTTTTAAAATGACAATCAACCACCACCCAAAACCTGAACAGATATGTCCAGAATGACTGTTTTCTAGATATCATTCAGTACTCATCTACATTTGTATGGAAAAATAGAGCAAGAGTGAAGTGACAAAGGAAGACAACCAATGAAATTGGAAGGCTATTAAATGCCTAAACCACCGTAGCCTTAACAAGAGTAAAATTACTTCCTTTTACTCATTTGCCAATAATTTTTGCACCAACTGAAACGTAAGAGCTATGATTAAAAGAACATAGGATGCAGACTAAAATGCACACAATCTGAAAATACATAGGATCATTGAAACAAGTCTAAGACCAAGAAACAAAAATACATCATAACATCTTCCTTTTACTCTTCATTATCAATTGCTGAATCAGCCCAAGAAACAAAAATACATGATAATCATCTTCTACTAACAAAAAAATAGTGCTATTGCCTAATTCATCTATCCGAGTATCTAATGAAAGCCACAGGATCAACTTGCACGAATGTTTTAGTTCGGCTCTATTCTTCCAAATTAAGCACGCATCGGAATTTCAAATTCAGTTTAAAAAGAAGAGATTTTGACAGCACAGCAGGGTCATAAAGAAGCATTCTACATTGCTTTAGCTTACCTGCTTTCACTACGCAAGGAAGAAAACACGATGAGATTGAACTGGAGTTAGACACTGACACGAGAGAGAGGGGCAGACCTGCTAACGATGGAGTGGATTTTAGCATCCTGGCGGGAAGAGCAGGAAAAGGGCTTGCGAGGGAGGAGGCGGAACCGCGAGAGAGCGCGCCATGGCTGAGACGGTTCTGCAGAAGAAAAGCCATTTTTTACCTTTCTCCCCATCATTTTTATCGGATTAGAATTTTATTGTTTATTAAATTTTATATTTTTTTCGTCTGAAAATGATAAAAAGTTAAAAAGACTTAATATCTTAATATGAATAACCTGAATGGTTTTTTTTCAAATATGACGCCTTTTTCATATTTCCTTTATCAGACAGGTACATGAACTTTTAGATATTAATTAAATTAAATTAATATGAGTATATTAATAATTATTCCTCAGTTAATATCTCTCACTGTAATTTATGGAAAATAAAAAGTTTAATTTTAATGCACCTGCTATCGACCATCCTCATCAGAATTTATTTATATTAAAAGGAAAAAAAGGGTCCAAATTGAGAAATTGTAATTTAATTAAGAGGGCTAGTCAAATTGCCTTTTCACCCTGTTCTTGATAAGTATTTACACATTTACCCATTAAGAGGTGATAAATGCAAAAGAAATAAATATAACCCCCCGATGATGATCTTTGCCCTAAGGCCCCTTTCTTTCGTACATCTTCCAAATCCCCCCACCCAAGCTGCCGCGGCCGCCGCCGCTGCTTCTCCGGCCGGATTCCCTCCGCGTCCAGGTTTTTTTTTTTCTGTCTCTGTTTCTCTTCGTGTAATCGATTTGGTCATAAAGGAACTGGTTGTGCCTTCTCCTTTGATTGCCATCTCCTTGCCGTTTGTCACGAAATCGATGAATCTAGTGTTCTGCGGAAAACTTGATTTCTAACTTTTTCTATTTTTCTGATTGCGAAGATCTCTATTGGGCTTGACTTACTTTGAAGGACGATTTCACAAAAATGATTTGTGACGGGAGTTATCAGATAATAAAATATTGTGAACCATAGTGAAAGCTTATCTTTTTATTATTGCCTTTGAAATTTGTTTGCCTATGCTTTTGATTCTTGATCCCTCTATTTTTCCTCTTTGTGAAGTGTGAATGGAGTTGGTCTTAGCTTTGAAAGAAATTTGTCCTATTTTTCTATCATTGAAAAAAACTTAAAAAATCAAAAAGGAAGTTTTTACAAAGCTCGTTTGCACAGTGACAAAATCTAGCTTTACGGAATGCCATCTCCTGCAGCATAACCTGCTAAATTGAGTGGCATAATTATTTATTTGGGTATGGTGATTCTACTTTCACTGCTCAAGTATTGTTGTGATCTGTTAGAATTTCATTTGAAGATCCTTAATTTGCCTACATTGGTCTTAAGTCATAGGTTCTAGGTTAGTATGTTGTAACTGATCTATTTTTGCTGCTAAAATACTCCATGCTATTGCTAATCATGGTCAATCTCACATGGGAACTTTGGATTTTAAGTATGTGTCGGTTTCTACTGCAATGGTTATATTATTAGTATATTGTTTATTGCTTTTAGTCTAACTGATGTTTGATGTGTGTTAATATGCAGGTAGATAGAGAACAGCATGGATGAACAGCGAAGAATAGTCGCTATTTGCCAATATGGTGGTGAATTTGTCAATAACGGTGATGGGTCTATGACATATTCTGGTGGAGAAGCTCATGCACTTGAAGTAGCTCATGGCATGAGCTTTGATTCTTTTAAGTTTGAACTTAGTAGTGTGTTCAATGTTGATATAAGTGGTATGTCCATCAAATATTTTCTCCCGGGCAACAATAAAACACTCATCACAGTGTCTAGTGACAAGGATTTAGCCCGGATGATTGATTTTACTTCTAATGTTTTGACTGCCGAGGTTTACATCATAAATAAGGTTGAGAACAGGTATGTGCCTTACAATGTTGATGTGGAGAATACCATGTTGCCTAATTGGTCTGCACTTCAAACATAATTTAAACTCACAAGAGAATGTGTTCATGTAGGATAGCTGTAGCTGATTCTGGAACCTCAAACATTGGCGCAGCTGCAAATGCTCAAGATGGGAAACGAAAAAGGTTAAATAATGCTAATGTGTACTTTCTCATAGATTGTTTAGTTTAAATATATAGTGAATAACATCAAAGACTTTTGCTTCTTCAGGACAATTAAAACCCGTGTGAATGTTGTTCAACCCAATATTCCAAATTCTATATCTGGTGTGGCTGGAAATATTGCCAACAATCTCCAAAAGCAGCCAATCATGACTGAAAATGATGACCACAGGTAAACTTATCTTTACAATTTTTAGAAGTTTGGCTATTTGACGTTATGGAACTTTTTTTGCATATCCTCTCCTTTAATGCTTGCGATTTAATATCAAGATTAATTATAGTTTACTATCTCGTGGTTATATGCATTTTAATCATTTTGCCACCTCGTCATCATCAAACCGTGTATCAGAGTCTCCCAATTACCTACCATTTGAGGTTGGCTGCATAAATCAATCCTTCTATTTAGTTCTTTGCAAAACTATATCACTAATAAATATCAAATTAATTAAATCATTTTTTGATCATTTTACTCGCCTATGGTTGATAATGTTATCACCTTACATTCACTGCAACCTACCTTCACTTCTATAACTGATGTCTTTGAAAATAAAAGTAGTTCAATATGGAAGCACCAGAAGGGACATGATAAAACATGGTAAAACTATCATAAGATCTATTTGTTTAATTCTGGAAGTTGACGCATGTATAACTGTGTTCTTTTTAACAAGGTGATTAATTGTTGACTGAAATTGAGCCTTCTTATGTGAGAGTAAATTCTGTTTAGCATATGTAAGTGTGCATATTAAGTTGGAAAGATAATGAATGGCCTCATATGTTTCATTTAAAGCATCTATATCTACAATCCATGACCGGTTATTTCATTGATTATCTCCTAGAAAATATTCTCTACAGATCCATTTGTTGAGTTCCATCTTTAACTTCACCTACTTGTTAAAAGTGCCCAACAGGACATTGCTTTGTAAGTTTTACCCATTACATAACTTCATTTTGTATCTTAACGATCTTCCTTGCAATTGATATGATGCAAATGTAAGTTCTTATGATATACTCAATTACTATTATTTTTATTGGTCACAATTGTCTAGGATAAATGCTGACGGTTTTCTTATTCCAATTGTTTCGCCGACGGCTACTATGGATAATTCCAGGCAAAGGATCATGAATTGTGACATTGTTGATGAAAGGTACTTGCCCTGAGTGGATATATGAAATACATGAAATGAATGATAGCTAAAATCATAGCTAGTTCTGATGAGCTGTGATTTGTAGGGCAACTGGCAACATATTGATTGATCCAAGTACACCTCTTTTTACATCTCTAGTTGCTACTGAAGATGTCAGACCTATTAATTCAGGCTCCCACTGGGACACCATCATAAGCGGAGTGGGACAGGAATTTGATAATGCCAAAGACTTTCGATCTCAATTGTGTAATTACGCTATTGGTAAAGGTTTTGCATATAAATTTGTTAAGAATGAATCCAGTAGAGTAACTGTAAAATGTGCTGAAGAAACTTGTCCATGGCGTATTCATGCTTCGGAAACATCAAGTAAGTTGAAGTTCATCATCAAAAAAATGACTGATGTTCATACCTGTGATGGAGGAAATGGTCAGAGAAAGGCAACACGGCAGTGGCTCACCAAAATTATCAAGGAAAGGTTACATTGCAGCCCGCAGTCAAAACCCAAAGACCTTGTAAGAGAGATATATGAAGATTTTGGTGTGAATTTAACCTACTCTCAGGTTTGGCGAGGAAGAGAAGTAGCGCAGAAGGAGCTTTATGATTCTATGAAAGAGACGTACAGCCAACTGCCTTGGTTTGCTGAAAGAATATTGGAAACCAACCCAGGCAGTGTTGCATTGCTATCTACTTCACTTGATTCAAAGTTCCGTCGGTTTTTTGTGTCATTTCATGCCTCCCTTCATGGCTTTGAGCATGGTTGTCGGCCTCTCCTTTTTCTTGATAGGATTCCTTTGAAAGCAACCAATCAACACAAGTTATTGGTTGCTGCGTCAGTTGATGGAAATGATGCAGTCTTTCCTGTTGCCTTTGCAGTAGTAGAGGATGAGCACTATGATAGTTGGTCTTGGTTTCTAGTACAGTTGAAATATGCCATAACTACCTCTCGAACAATTACCTTTGTGTCAAACAGGCAGAAGGGTTTGGATGAGGCCATACCCCGAGTATTTGAGGATAATAGCCATCACAGTTATTGCTTGCATCACCTTTTAGAGGAATTTAAAAATGAACTGAGGAAGAGTCCATGGTCTTCACAAGTGAAAGATGCAATGATTGGAGATTTTACCCGTGCTGCGCAAGCCTGCAGTATCGAGGATTTTAATGCTTCTATCGAGAGCATAAGAAATGTTTCACCAGAAGCTGCTGAGTGGATTCTGGCTAGTAAACCAGAAAATTGGTCTGATGCCATTTTCAAAGGGTTTAGATATGATCATTTCTCGTCAAACATTGTTGATTCATTTATCAATTGGGTACCTGCAAAAAGAGAATTGTCAGTAGTTCATATGTTTGATGCAATAATAGGCAAGTTAGGAGAGATTATTGAAGAAAGGCGTGCAGCATACAATACATGGGCAGGCCCCTTAACACCAGTTATGGAGCAAAAATTGCAAAAGGAGATGGTGAAGGCTCGAAAGCTAAATGTATTATGCTCTTCCGACACTGTGTTTGAGGTTCGTGGCAATGCTATATTTGTTGTCAACATTGGAAGTTGGGAATGCACTTGCAAGAGGTGGCAGATTTCTGGTCTTCCTTGTCTGCATGCCATCGCAGCCTTTAATCGGGTTGAAAAAAATGTTTACGACTATTGTTTAAGATATTTCAGAATCGAATGCTACCAGTTGGCTTATTCAGAATCTATCCATGCGATACCAAATATTGAAAGCATAGATTTCTTTTCTGGTGCAAGTTCATACCCTCCCCCTACTCGTCGTCCACCAGGAAGGCCAAGGAGAAAGCGATTTAATCCCAACAAGATTACCACTGCTCTTCGACTCTGCAGCAGGTGCAAAATAGCAGGTCACAACAAGGCAACTTGTGAAGCCTTTCTCTAGTCTTCATGGAGACATCAGGTACAGTATAGCCTTTCTCTAGTCACAATAAGGCGAAGTGTGTACCTTTTTTGTTTCCAAAAATAATGAACATAGTTCTCGCATGATATCTACTAACTTATTAGGCCTCCGAATAGCTCCCACATTTTTCTTAAGGTCTTAGATTCCTTTTTGGTTGCCACTAATCTGCAGTATGGCTTCAATGTAGTAGAAACCTAAAATTTAATCTTTCAGTTGCTCAATGAAGAACTTGCTAAACCAATGTAGATGATCAACTTGGGGACGATAACCTCAAGATATTCTCTAATTGACATCGACGAGAACAACAACCAATCTGCAGTACATAATGTTGAAAGGGAAAGGGATTAGTGTGATATACATAAGTTATACATTTTGCTATTTTCTGGTTTGCCATGATGTAAATTCATCAATATTCCAAAGAGAAGAATAAGTGTGAATCTCTGTCACTTTCGATATGCATAAACTTTAGGGGTTTGCAGTCATCCAAGTTAGTAATTGCATGAGAATTATTAAGAAAGTGAACTTCTTTATGTTGCACAGAGTCTAATGAGCCATTTTCCTGCAGTTTTTATCTGTTCTCAAGCACATCTGCATTCTACCTTCTTCTCAATGCCTCCAGCCGCGATCGGCCTGTGTTCATGCAGTTCACAACTCTGTAAGACTTTGTTTAGGTTTCTTCATTAGCTGCTTCCAATTTCTCAAGCTCTGATCAGCGCGAACAGCGTTGTGTTGATACATGTATCATGCTGTTTCATTTTTGCACGCATTATTAATATTAATATTAATATTATTATTTTGTGTGTGTTGTATGATCGATGTCATGTATCAAGGGACAATGGTTTTGGTTGCTGCCTTAGTATGATCAATGGATGTTTATGTAGTTGTATCTTTTGCTCGACAACTTTGGTACACTCATTGCCTGTATATTACTTTGAAGTTCTCAATTAGCTTAGCAATGATCCTAAGTGTGCCATTGACCTTTTTAGTGGTAATTTTTATTTATGTTTTTTGTGTGTGGAAAGGATCATATTTGCTGGTGGAATTAGAAAGCCAGACCAATATGAGCAATTGGGTTGAATCAATCAAGCAATGATGGGAAGTCAAAAATGAAGTAATCATGAACTGATTTATATTTTTTGTTTTTGCAATTATGATCAAGCAATCAGATGAAATTATTCATGTCGACTGTTTTACTAAATAATATATATTGATTTTTAAATATGCAGAATTTATAAAGATCGTCTACTTTATGATTTTTAATATTTGTGGTAAAACGTACAATATTATGATTTTTAAGTATTTTAAGAGAGTTTTAAAAGTGAACAAAAATGTTTCACCATCATTATTACTAAAAATAAAGGAAAATCCCAGGAATAGAAACGTGAGCGACGAGGAGATCGGGCGCCGAAACGCCGTGGCTTCTTCGGCCGCAGGCCGCTCCCTCGCTGGCTAGCATCAGTCTCTGATATGCTCGAACAGGACTCCCACTCTCCCCTTCGTTCTCCATCGGATCTCTTCAACTTGTCAGTGTTTGATCCTCCCACGTCTCCACCTTTAGACTCATTCATATCGTCAATTTGGTGAACCAATAAAGATTGGATTTTTATATGCACAAGGGGAGTCGTTGAGATCTCTGATGTCATTGGTAGGGAGGAGGGGCTTGGTGGCCGGAGCTTCCTGCCTAATATCTCTTTTTAAGTTAGTCGCCCTTGGTCTTTCCTAGGGATTAGGCTTCTCTTGCTGTTCTTTTGATTTCACACCTGTGCCCTTCTTGATTATCACAGGCGTTGTAGGTACTACTGCTGCAGTAGAGGACGCGGAATGGGGACAAGGGCTAAGCTTGCGAAGAGAGCTCTCGAGACGGATATGCCTGTCATGGTCCAGGTTAGTTAACTCGCACCCCCTTTTCTTCTTACTGATCGGGTAACGAAGTAAGAGGTCTATTTGGCTCAATCCAGAGGTGTTCTAGATTGTAGAACTCTGATCTTTTCTTCCCATTCTTTTGCAAAGCTGCTGCAAAAAGAAGGAACCTTTGCTATCTCTTATGTATATGTTTGTTTATTTTCATGAACAGTGGGAAAGTAATCTTTGTCTTCTATTGGTATTTGCATTAATTCCGATGGTTGTGGTTCTTTTGGGAGTCCTATATTGCATTTTATAAGTTTCTTAACGGGATTCTTTTCCCCCTTCAGATTCAGGAACTGATGCGTGGAACCAAGGAAGCGATCTCACTAGCTCAGGTTAGACCAGTTGAATCTTTATGGACACTCAGTTTGCGCTGATTGTTTGCTTGATTTCCCTGATGCATTTTTTCCCCATGCGAATGCAACTCGAGAACATGTTTCCCTAAAAATTTGGAAGCTAACCTAGTTTTTATAATTAGTTATTGTAAAACAGAATTTAATTACAATAGTCATTTTTTGAAGTTGCTGCTTGCCATCCATTATCTTCTTAAATTTTAGTTTGATGTTGGCTTACTGTTTTGTAATTGCAAACCCAACCAAACTGAAAAGCTAAAAATTTATTTGTTTATGATTAAATATATTTATCATGGAGATTTATTTTGAATAACTCAAGATATATAATGTTTATGCCAAAAAAACAGTATGATTGCTTGATTCAATATAATCTGTTTTCAATGAAAATTGGTTCATAAGGAGCTGTGATCCAATTCAAAAGTTAAAAGGAAAACTATGATATCTAGTTGAAATTTTGGCTGAACTCGAACTCAATCGAACCAAATCGATAATTTGGGTGGCGATTACTTTGACTTATGCTCTGATTCAGTTCAATTTGGTTCAAATTCTAAATAATCAATATAAAAGTTTGTTTGGTCCAATTAAGTTCGATTTGATTCACTATGAATCAAATGGACAACCTTGTTAATATTTGTCAAAAAATCACTGCTACTTTGCAAATCATTCGCAATTTCTCCTGCAGGGTGTAGTCTATTGGCAACCACCTGAACAAGCTTTAGAAAAAGTCAAAGAACTTGTTTGGGACCCTTCAATTAGTAAATATGGTGCTGATGAAGGTCTTCCAGAATTAAGGCAGGCTCTCATTGAGAAGGTATTTCCTCATATTTACAAGATATAGCTGACAAGATTCATCTCATCTACTTAAGTTCTAAAAATTCAACTTTTTGATTGTGATGCAAGTTCTCTAAATAGATGTAAATATAATTGTCTGTAAAAATAGTTGATAAATTGTTTCTCCTCTCTATAAAAGATGTAATTACTGATAATGTAGTAGAACCTTGAAAATTTCATGGAATTGAAGTTTATAAGAGGTAGAAGGGGCCAGAATTTCATAGATGATTATTTGAAATGGTTTCTTTGAGGTAGACATGAAATCCCAGATGGGAGCAAATTATTGTTGAAGGATCCCTTATATAAATACTCTCTCTAACTTAGTATGTGCAACTTGTGAAATATACTCTTGTTGTGCGTGCTCCAATTTTAGAGCTATTGATGCATTTGGTTTACAGGAAGGTTCTTGGTGCCTGGTTATTGATATAAGAGATTTTCCTTAGTTTGGTTATATGATTTGTTTCTTCAATTGATACTAGGGGTGTCATAATATTTTACAATTTTTTCATTCTATTTTAACCAATGTACTTATTCTTCCAGTATATAGGTACTCTAACTTCACATGTACAACTAGTGAAAACTAAAAAGACTGATAACATATGCATGTTACATTCACTATAGAAAGTAATCCTACTAATATTATGAGTTGGTTGCAGTTGCGAAGGGAGAATAATCTGAAGAAGTCTGCAGTTATGGTCACAGCTGGTGCAAATCAGGTTATTACCTTTCCATCAGTGTTTTCATCTTTTTGAGTTTTCTGTCATCTTTTGTGAGAACACCCAAGAGAAGTTGCTGATCAATTTGTTTCCATTTGCAATTTGATCATCTTGGTTGAATCAGATTAAATTCATATATGAGTGTAAGATACCATAACCTGACAAAATAATACATATGAGAAATGTCTTTTGATTTGAGGGCAATTTGCCTGTCTGAAGTTTCATCCTCAGTAAATCAGATAATGAATTTACATGGTAACTAAGTGGACTCCATTGTCACTAATATGAATTAGTTCAATAAGCAATTTTATATTGTTTGTATATGCTTTACTGCTTTACTACTTTTGGTTAGTATGTTAGAGTGTTTAGGAGGTAAAATTGATTTGGTTTGTTCTTATTGCGTCTTTTTTTCCTCCACACGTGAGGATTTATAAATTCTAAATTGTTCAATTACCTTCATAAAAAAATTGTTTAATTATTTTTATTTATTAGTATATTAGAGCATTTGCAATGTTACCATGTTATAACATTAAAAAAATAAAAAAAAAAGCATGTGGGGTGGGCCAGTCAGAGGCTGGCCCACCTCACTGCACATGAACGCGTTCAAAACATTGAACGTGTTCATGTGCCACATCATTCTTTTCTCTCTCTTGGGGTGTTATTAACACCCATTAATGCAGCGTTGCGGCTGCTGTTAGAGTGCTTAGATGGTAAAATTGATTTGGTTTGTTCATACGACGTCTTGTTTTGTTCCATGTGCTAGGATATATAAATCCTAAATTGTTTGATTACCTTCACAAATAAATTGTTTATTTTTTTATTTACTCTGTGTGTGTTTGGCAGGCGTTTGTAAATGTGGTGCTTACCCTATGTGATCCAGGGGATTCAGTCGTCATGTTTGCACCATATTACTTCAATGCTTACATGTCATTCCAAATGACAGGCATTACCAACATATTGGTTGGGCCTACTGATCCCAAAACACTTCAACCAGACGTAGGTAAGTCTCTTGTTACTTGTTTTTCTAAAGTTAAACGACCATTAGAGGTGTTGTCAGTCATTATATACGTGTAGCGGGTTGAGTCGCACACTGAATGATTTAGGTTTAGGGTTATGTTGAGTTCTGTATATATCATGTAAGACATCTTTGATAATACGTCAATATAATATCTCTGTGATCCCATTTAACATAGTACTGGAACAAGGGCTTTCAAGGTTAGGGTTTCTATAACAATAGTTAATAAGGTCACGAGTCTTTAGGAGGTGTTTCAAACCTTTGGAGTGGATGAAGACATCGAATTAAGCTTGGGTCTGGATTTTATAGTCAGAATTGGAAATTATGATTGAAAGTCTTGCCCTAATGCTCTTTTCTTGCAAGTCTCACTCTTGCCTCAGTTGGTAAGAGTGTTAATCTTCTTATCTTTGTTCTTTTTAACAAACATCTCTTATCTTAGAGGTGTTTATTATTTATCAATTAGCCAGTGAAATGATAATATTTTTTTCCTTGAAATGCATAATTGATGCAGAATGGTTAGAGAAGACTTTATCACAAGATCCAATTCCCAAGCTAGTTACTGTTGTGAATCCAGGAAACCCATCAGGGGCCTACATCCCAGAGCATCTTCTCCTGGTACATTAGATTCATAGTCAATATATGTAATTCTTCTATGTCTAATATATTTATATGTTTTCAGAAACTGTCAGATCTTTGTAAAAGAGCTGGTGCTTGGTTTGTCGTAGATAACACATATGAGTAAGTGTTATGGCTGTATTTTCTTTCATTAACAACGTCATATCATATTATTACTTACAAAACCGATATGACACCACAAATAACTGATCCACAAAAATTCCTTACTTTACATTAAACTCATTACTTTCTTTTTGCTGTCATGCAGATACTTCATGTACGATGGTATGAAGCATTCTTGCATAGAAGATAACCACATTGTCAATCTCTTCTCGTTTTCTAAAGCCTATGGAATGATGGGATGGCGTGTTGGATATGTAAGTCGACCGCTGGTATCGTCCTTAGTTACTGTCAGCTGACATTTTTCTCCATCTTGCTTGCACTGTTTTTACGATCCTTTGGCTCCATTACACCCTTTTTACTTGAGCTAGCTAACTGCTTCCAAACTCTACGGTGCTTGCATACAATCTTACAGATAGCCTACCCAGAAGCTGTGGATGGTTTTGCAGCTCAGCTTCTCAAGGTTCAAGACAACATACCCATCTGTGCTTCCATCATAAGCCAGCATTTGGCTCTCCGGTCCCTCGAAGTTGGTCCGGAATGGGTTCGCGAGAGGGTGCAGAACCTCGCGAGGAGCAGAGATATCCTGGTGAAAGCTTTGGCTCCGCTCGGTGAAGAAAATGTTAGAGGGGGGCAGGGAGCTATCTATCTCTGGGCAAAACTTCCTGAAAAGTTCGCCGACGACTATGAGATCGTCAGATGGCTGGTGAGGAAGCACCATGTGGTCATCATTCCCGGCAGCGCCAGCGGCAGTCCAGGCTATGTCCGCATCTCGTTCGGCGGCCTCAAAGAGGCCGACTGCGAGGTTGCTGCCTGCAGGCTGAAGAAGGGTTTGGAAGAACTGGTGAAGGATGGCATGGTTGGGTAACATACGAATGCACTTCCAGAGCTCCTTTCCCTTCTTGACTGACTACCAGTAAAAAGAACGTCGTCTTCGTATTCTTTTTTCCTTTTTTTTTTTGTTTGAAATATCATAATTATTATAATAAAGGTATTTTTAGATAAAAAATATATTAGAATGTTAAGAGAGTTTTTTTTTATGATAATCTGGAGCGCTTATTTGATTTTCGTTCAAAATTTTTATAATATAATAATAAAATACAGTAAAAAATTTATAAAACTATCGAGCCGTAAAGTTCAAAAATAAAAGTAAGATAAAAATAATAACATAAGCGAAAATGCTATGCTGCGCGTTGGCTTCATACGCGCTCGTGCGCGACAGCGGGATCACCATCCATCACGCGTGATCGTGAAGATCAGGATGGGAATATGTATAGTGCCGTGAGCGCCTGATCCGTCGCTGTTCCCATCGTTGTTGTTTCGTCGTCCGGCCATCGTCGGCCGCTGGATTGAGCCCGATCGACGTGCCACTCGTCGGCGCGTCGATCGGCGTCGGATTCCGATCGGATTGTGGCTAGAATCCGATCGAATTCGGCCGGAAATCGCCGCATTCAGCAAGCGGCCACTGTGGGCCAAATTGCGATCAGTTTCCGGTCAAATCGCGGTCGGAGATCGGTCGAGGAAGGATCGCCGGTGGTCGGCGGTCCTTCCTCGGCCGGTCTCCGCCCGCGATTTGGCCAGAAATCGGCCCTGATTTGACCCATAGTGGCCCGTGCGCTGGTTTGGCGGTTTCCGACCAAATTCGATCGGATTCCGGCTACAATCCGGTCGAGAATCCGGCGCCGGTCGGTGCGCCAGCAAGTGGCGCGTCGACCGGGCTCGGTTCGCCGGCGGGTGGTGGTCGGACGGCGAAGCAGCTGCGGCGGCAATGGCTGGGTGTCGGAGATGTCGCGCACGGATCGCGTAAATACCCATGGCGTAGCATATCATTTCTCGTAACATAAGTACAATTATTACAGAAAACTAATAAAAAAAAGAGCACTTTTTCACAATTTGGATTAAAAAATTTGTGCTGTCTAAAATTTGGATTAAAAAAAATAAAAATCTTGAGACAGAGTCTTCAAATTAACACACGTGCTGTCGCCTCTGATCACCTGAGGCGACTGATTCCCTTCATCCGGCGGCCGGAGACGAAGGCGGTGAAGGAGGCCATCGTGTCCCCCAAGTAGACATCGAACAAGTGCAGCCACGTATCTGTGCTCTCGTCGAAGATGATACTCTCGCTCTCTAACTTCGTCACCTCCAAAACAGTCCGCTCTCCGGACTCCACCACGTCGCCGCCGGGGTTGATGACCACAGGATCAGAGCACAGCTCGGCGACGGCGAGATTGCCATCGGCGGTCACGGTGAAGTGGATGCCGGCGTACGCCACGCAGTGGAACCAGTCGAAGCCATCTGTGTATCTCGGCATCGTCGATCGCAGCAGATGCAGATGATCAGTCGATCGATCAAGAGGAGGAGAGATTAAGCAGATAGAGAGATGAAGGAAGGCGATGGTGTGCTTTCTCTGTTCTTGGCAGAAATATTTATAGTTTCTGAATCAGAATTTCTAGCAGTCAGTTAAGATCGTTAGTTAGTCTCGCGCGATTAATCAGATATCTGAGAAAAAATTGAAACAAATTTAATTTTTGGCGGTTAAAGGAGTAATTAAATTCTTTATTTTACTGAAGCAACTTTAAATATTTAATCATTAAAATTTAAACTGAAATATTATTAAAAATTATAAAAATAAAAATATTTTTAAAACAAATAATTTAAAATAATTTAAAAAATAAAAAATATGACGAGCACTGAACCGGGTCCAAACCTTGTCCCAGATGGCCAAGTTCATTGAATATTAGCCCTAGAGAGAGACGCAAAGAGGCGAACCGAAGGCAGAACGAATTCAAGGGAAAACGAGACGCAGCGAGGACGGCGGGGAAGTAGGAGGAGGAAGACGATGGCGTCTGCCGCGGTGGAGAAAAAGCAACCGGCGGAGGTGGAGGGCGAGATGTGCGCGCCAGCGGCGCGGGTGAGAGGAGGCGGAGGCGAGGGGTTGCGGCAGTACTACGTCCAGCACATCCATGATCTCCAGCTCCAGATCAGGCAGAAGGCGAATAACCTCCAGCGCCTCGAGGCCCAACGGAACGATCTCAACTCTCGAGGTTAGGAATCCTAACACTCGATGTGTGTTTTTGCACCATTTTCCACGATGCCCTAATCCTGAGAAGGTTTAGGTTTTAGGCTACTCGATAGAAGTGGTTCCCAACGTGATTGTACCTTTTCTTCTGGAAATTTAGTTTCGGATTCTTAACAATGATTTTAGCGATAAAAAGGGACAGATCCGTCACGGTAATTTTTCTAGTTGTCTGATGTTGTACGCTGTGGTTGCAGTCAGAATGCTCCGAGAAGAGCTGCAGCTGCTTCAGGAGCCTGGTTCGTATGTTGGAGAGGTGGTGAAAGTGATGGGGAAATCCAAGGTCCTAGTCAAGGTAAATCATCTGGCCCATTGGTTCAACTACAAATTAACAAGAATCTTGCATTTTTTTTTTGTTAATTTCTTTTAAGAAGTAAAGACATCTTTATCCTGACAATTTTTCTTTGTACAGTTTATTCCTGCAATATATTTTGCATATGCATCTGTGTCAGCATTATCTTGTTCTTCTCCTATCTAATGTCCACAACGGAAATGCTCCCTATTGTATTAACCTAATGAATTCTCCCCATGATCCTTCTAATGAGACTCAAATGACCTTCCTGGTCAATCAGTTTTTTCCAAAAGTTGAAATGTCTAATATATTCTATTTCCTTTGTTTCTAGTTCTCACATAATTGGATCTCCTCTTCCTCCTCATTGACGCCATTAAGAAGCATTGCAATGGTTCCAATAGAGGTGGCAAACAGGCTAGGTGCCTGTAATCTGATACAGTCTAGCCCAGCCAAAAACTAGGTCGAGTCATGCCTATCTCAGCCTGGAAATTGGGTCAGGCTAGGTGGCAGGATTTGGGCTGAGCTGGGCATGACCCAGGCTCGGGCGTGTGCTTGGCACGACCCGCAACATGAGTTTAATGGTTAAAAACACATGATATGTCTAAATTATTCACCGATTTTTAAAAAACAGCTATTCTGGATTTTTTTTTTGTTAAATTAACCCTAAATTTACCAGAGTAACCCAAAAATTTTCAAAAATTTCTCTATAAAAATCAATTTTTTATTTGGATTTATTTTTCTGTTTCTTATGATTTTTTCTATTCTTATGAAAATGGTCTATATTACTATAATTTTGTAGCACATTTTTGTATGTATTTCAGACATGAAACCTAGTGTAAATAAGCTAAGTTGTGGCTTGAGCTTTTTTGCTTAAATTCTCTTGCATTAACTTGGGCATCTTTAGAATTTCAAAAATCTTGAGTAATTTTTGAAATATTAGCTATGATATATACAGTTGATCATGCTTGTTGCAAATAAACTTGCACTTATTTAATGCATTCATTTGGACATCAGAACTGGCACAACTTTGGTTATTTAAATAGTGTGGGTGCTAATGCAAACAACATTATGTCTGCTTCAGGTTCATCCAGAAGGCAAATATGTTGTTGATATTGATAAGAGCATTGATATCACTAAGTTGACACCATCAACCAGAGTCGCACTTCGCAATGACAGTTATGTTCTTCATCTTATCCTACCCAGCAAAGTGGACCCTCTGGTCAATCTAATGAAAGTGGAAAAGGTTCCTGATTCAACCTATGACATGATTGGTGGTCTTGATCAGCAAATCAAAGAGATTAAGGAGGTCAGTGAAGTTTCAAGTGTCCCAGTACTATTTCAATTTAAGATATTCCCTTGGTCTATTGAAATATTAAGGCCCTGTCATAAATGTCTGTGTCTCTATTCAGGTTATTGAGCTTCCAATCAAGCATCCGGAATTGTTTGAAAGCCTTGGAATTGCTCAACCAAAGGTATAGTCACCTTATCCATGGTATATCAGAATGTTTGTCTGATATGTGTTATTTTCAGGGAGTCTTGCTTTATGGCCCACCTGGCACAGGGAAAACTCTGTTGGCAAGGGCTGTTGCTCATCATACTGATTGCACCTTCATTAGGGTTTCTGGTTCTGAGTTGGTTCAGAAATACATTGGAGAAGGCTCTAGAATGGTTCGTGAACTGTTTGTTATGGCTAGGTATGTTATGTTCTATTTTTTACTAATAAATTCCATGAAAATGTCTTTTGAAAAATATGTTTTAACCATAGAATGGTCTTTGGCAATTGCAATCTTGTTACAGATAGGAATTTGGATTTATATCTCAGTCCTAGGACTTTGTATCTATTAATCCAAAAGCTTGGTGTTCGCCTTTGGGGAAGGTATAATTGTTCATGAGAATAACAAGTTGTCTTTTATGATGCAAATATTGTTCCTGCAGGGAACATGCTCCATCAATTATATTCATGGATGAAATAGACAGTATTGGATCTGCTAGAATGGAGTCTGGTACTGGTAATGGTGACAGTGAAGTGCAGCGGACAATGCTAGAGCTGCTTAACCAGCTTGATGGGTTTGAGGCATCAAACAAAATTAAGGTGCATTTATATTTTCATATTCATTGGACTACATAGAAACAGATCTCCTTGGTGCATTTTTCTATACCTTTCTTGACATTATTTCCCCCTTTTTTCAGGTTCTAATGGCTACTAACCGGATTGACATCCTAGACCAAGCACTTCTCAGGCCTGGTAGGATTGACAGAAAAATCGAGTTCCCAAATCCCAACGAAGAGGTAGATAAATGATCTACACATCATAACACTATCATTATACAACACTATCATTATACATACGGCTTTGTGAGAGATTCTAATATAAAATATCAAATTGTATTGCAGTCCCGCTTTGATATCCTGAAGATTCATTCAAGGAAGATGAATTTGATGCGTGGCATAGATCTTAAAAAGATTGCGGAAAAGATGAATGGAGCATCCGGAGCAGAACTTAAGGTAATTATTGCATCATTGCGTGTGCTGTGGCTAACCTTATCTGAAACTTTTATTATCTGTAAACATTTCAACAATGTTTTTCTATCATCCATCTTAATAGAGAGTGGCGTGTATCACATGAAAACTCAACCTCTTTTCTAGATTAGCTCTCTGACGAGATCATATTTTTATTCTAAATACAATTATAGAAAGTAATAATTCAAGTATTTGTTATTATGATTTGTTTTGCAGGCTGTGTGCACAGAAGCTGGGATGTTTGCGCTCAGAGAACGAAGAGTCCATGTTACACAGGAGGACTTTGAGATGGCTGTCGCTAAAGTCATGAAGAAAGAGACCGAGAAGAACATGTCCCTCCGAAAGTTGTGGAAGTAGTAGATCTTTGTTACTCGTCGGCTTAATGTTTAAACTCTCAAACTTGTTCAATCGCGGGACCCACAGAGCAATCTTTTAAATTCTATAAAGCCTGCAACTCCATGCTAATACGCCAAGGGTAAAATATGTTGAACTACGTGATGCTTGTGCACATTCTCAAATCACATTCAAACCTTTCTTTCTAACTTACATTAAAGGACTAAGTTGATGCGTCAACTAGTTTAATTGACGGGCAGTGACATGGTTGTGCTTATGATGTACGATTATCTTCATAACCATCAAGTCTTGATTGCATGATATCTGATTTCTTCGTTATTGATTCGGTTCAATTATATCAGATGTATATTGTGACTTGAACAGGATTCTGGTATCAGATTATGATGCACAACATTGGCATTGATTTTGCAGAGGATGAACACGAGGCTTTGTGGTTTTGGCCAAGTCTTCTTGTGCTGTGTAGTTAACACACAACATCCTTCGGTTTAATTTTTAATTTCCCTGGTATCAGTTCTTGAGGTATTCTTTTGGCCTTTCTAGTCCATTATGCAAATAGTAAAGGCCACATTGGACTCTCCATTCTTTGTTTTATCAATATTGTATTTTTTTTTTTGTCTTTATCGAACTTGTCGAACAGATTGTCTCAATTCCAGTGATATCGTAGATTACTACAATGCAGTTGATCATGGGAAGCAGCGTCCATTTCACTGTTGTTTTACGTTAATTTCAAGTCAAATATAGCAGCAGCAGCAGCATGGTGTTAACTGTTAAGGCTGAATTGTGGTGGAAGAATTAAGACATGGCTAGCGAAGCCGTCGACGCCATTGCAGAATGCCTGGCTCAGGCGGAGTCGGAGTCGGAGGAGGCCCGCGCCACCGCCCTCCAGACTCTCTCCGCCCTCACCAAGCTCAGCAGTCACAACCGTGACCTCGTCGCCCTCACCGACGGCTCCCTCCCTCTGCTGCTCTCCCTCTCCGCCTCCCCTCTCGCGCTCTCCACCCTCCTCCACCTCTCCCTCAACCCCAACCTCAAGAAGCCAATCGCCTCCGTCGACGGCCTCCTCGGTCGACTCAGCTCCCTCCTCCTCTGCTCCTCCGCCTCCCCGCAGGCCGCCGCGCTCGCTGCCTCCCTCGTCTGCAGCCTCGCCATGCACGACAAGAACAAGGCCCCGCTCGGCGTTGCCGGCGCCGTCGAAGCCGTCGTCCAGACGCTCGTCATCGCCACCACCTCTCCTTCAGCGGGAGCGGCGGCGCCGGCGCACCACCTGCTCAGCTCCCTGGCGGAGCTAGCGAAGTTCCACGGGAACTGCACCCTGGCCGTCCGCACCGGGGCGGTGCCGGTACTGGTCCGGATCCTCGACGGCCAGGCGGATGACCTCGCCGGCACCGCCTCGGTGGTGCTGGCGAGGCTGGCGTGTTTCGAGGAGGGGATGGGAGCGATCCGGGAGGTGCCGGGGGTGGCGTGGGTGCTGCTGGAAGCGGTGCGGAAGGGGTGCATTGTTGGCCGGGAGAGCGCGATGGAGGTGCTGGTAAGGCTGCTGGGGGAGAGCCGAGAGCTGACGGAGGAGGTGGCGGCTAGCGAAGACACGCCCTCCCTGCTCGCCGATTTGTCGATAAGAGGATCGGCAAAGCTGAGGGACCAGGCTGCCCTGCTCATGAAGCTGATGGACCCCGCAGACTTCAAATTCGCCATCTAAATCCTCAACCCAAACCTAAACCCTAAATTAAAACCCTTTTTTTTCATTTTGCATTCGGATAAATAAAAGCATATTTGAAGCTTGACGATAAAAATTTAAGTGGAGAGATCAGTCACCAATTTTAGTTGAAAGATTCTCTGGATACTCGAGAAATCACGTGGAGATTTTTCATGAAATTTATTTCTTCAAAAAAAATCAGATTTTAGGGTAGATTGAAATTTGGGGGTTTAGGGTTGAGTAAACCCTAAACCCCAAAACCAAAACTATTTCACCCAACCCTAAACCCCAAAACTATTTCTGCCCATCAATTAATTTCTCAGCTTAACCATATTCTTCATCCTCATTTTTTTTTATAATTTGGGTGTTAAAATTTTTCCTCACTAATCTTAGAGGTGGACGATCCTTTGTCCTAATTCACCCATCGGATATATCTAAAAATACTCACAGTAATACATTGACAGTCATCTTCATAGTCTTCGCTTTCCTATAAGACCGTTCATGCTTATTGCAGGAGGGCTTTCATGCTCAATAACTAGTTGATTGTGCAAATAAATTTATATATTAAAATGAATCATAATTTTTTTTTAAATTTATGATTAAAAGGATGCTTTTTTATTTTGCCAATTTAGTCCTTTAAACTCATCTAATTAAACTGACAAGCATCTAAGCCGATCATTACATTTAAGGACTCCGATGTAAAATAAAAATAAAAATATGTCATCAATTTTAACCAAAACTTTCAAATACTCATTTTCCTTTTAAAATTTGAATTTAAATACATAGATGTACTCTAAAAAATTATGATAATTTATAATTTATGAATAATTTTTAAGTGATCAAACAAATTCATATACTAATTTTGATCAAAACTATTATATAATTATTTAAAACTTTTTAAATCTAAATTAATAATATAATAGTTATGATTAAAATTACTACAAGTGTATTTTCCAAAAAAAGCTACAGATCTTCTACATGCGACGGTCGCAGCGCGGCGTCCACCATCCATCTGCACCGTCCGCGTGTGCGCATCTAGAAGCACGTAAATGCGGTTCCATCTCTCGCAGGTTCCTGCGAACGTCACACCAATGTATGCACCATATTTGGAAGATATGTGCCATCTGCACCGTCCACGAGTGCGCATCTAGAAGCACGTAAATGCGGTTCCATCTCTAGCAGGTTCCTGCGAACGCTCACTTTGACAAGTAGACCGATGTATGCACTTCCCTCGCATCCTCCGACCGAAGACGCTTGCGTTCGCAGGGTCATATCTTCCATGGTTTCCAACCTCCATCGTTGACTTTTTCAGTCGCCGTGGAAGAAAGATGGCAACCATGGCGGCCGCGAGATGCTGCTCAACCTAATTCCAGGGCGGAGACGACCTTCTCTGACGGCGCTAACCCTAGTCCTCGAAGCCTTTGCTCCTCCTCGTCCTCGCTACCTCGCAGCCATGGCCATCAACCTCGAATTCCATACCTTTGCCGGGAACCCGCTGAGATCCTCCAACTCGGACTCTACGTCTTCCCCCAGATCCTCCCTCGAAGCCCTCAAGTCTTTCCTCTCCGGTGGAGATGCCGAGTCCTCCGCCGTTGCTAGGGTCTTGCCTTTCAGAAAGGGCAGAGCTTGGGTCCGCTCCACCGACTCCACATCGGATCCGGCCCCAAAATGGAGCATCGGATGGGTTTCTCCCGCAAAGGTGAGCGGTATCCCGGTGGAATCCTTTGTCTACTTGGGATCAGATCCCGAGGAGGAGGCCAGCACCGTTTCTTGGGCGGTTGACGTTTCTAACGCAGAAAACCTTCACTTGGGACTCCCTGGGGATGGATTTGGCTTCGTCGACCTGAGGACCCTAATGGTTGCTACCAATTGGGCTGATTCAGATGCGATGGGGGCGTTGGCCATTGCCGGACATGTAATAACCTGTTCTTATCCCTTGATTCCACTGTTTTTTGTAGGAGAATTGATTACAAAAGAGCTAACCTAATGATAGCCAATGCCCATCTGTTTCATCAACCAATCAATCTGATGATGGAAATCGTTGTTCTTGATAATGCTTGTGCTATTCCTCCTTTTTGAATGCTTGTAGATCTCTGTGAATTTTGGTAACAGATCTTGTTAGTTTTTGCTATCTGTTAGTTTCTATATGCTGTCATGACATCTTGCAATATAACATTCAAACTGTTCTTCCTTGTGTCCTATCAGGCTGGGGCACTGCTGGAGTGGCATAGAACATCACGATTTTGTGGGCACTGTGGATCTCCCACTGCTTCCATTGATGCAGGAAGAAGAAAGCAATGCACCAGTGAGTCCTGCAAAAAGAAGATATATCCACGAGTTGATCCTGTATGGTTTCACTTTCATCCATCTACTTCTGCCATTATTCAACTGTTTTATTTGCTGACTAATGTGCATATGGATTATTGCGTGGAGCAGGTTGTAATTATGCTAGTTATTGACAAAGAGAATGATCGTGCATTGTTAAGCGACCAATCCAGGTTGGCACCTCGTCTATGGACTTGTCTTGCTGGCTTTATAGAGGTATTGATCCCATATTTAACCAACTGATATGTTTTGCTTTATTGATAAATTAGTGTGATTGCAATATGAACTACTTTTCATTCAGTTTGAATAATTTTTTGTTTGTAAAATTGGCTTGAATGGGTCTTGTCTGCGCTACATCTTAACTGCTAGATGTTATTAGCCAGGGGAGAGCTTAGAAGAGGCTGTAAGAAGAGAAACTTTGGAAGAGACTGGTATCGAAGTTGGTGAAGTGGTTTACCATAGTTCTCAGCCATGGCCTGGTACCTACTTGTCTTCATTTTGATTTTTTAGTGTAACATGTTTTGACAGAGTAGACTAAGATTGCATTTCATAAGATTTTTATTTATTTTTTTAATTTTTTTCTCACTACTCTCTAGTTTGTGACATACTTCCAAAACTTAGGAAACAGTCTACTTGTTTGGTTACAAAAGGGAAATACGGATTCATTGCAACAGTTTTAAAAATAACTTTGAGAGAAAGGAAAACAAAATAGGTGTAAGAGTGGATTGATAAAACTTGTTCTTGCAACTCCCCCTTTCTCTCTTCACTCCTATTCATCATCTTAAGTAAGCATGCCACTATAGTATTTTCTGGCACATTCTTGGTCCTATTTGCAGGTTTGCATTTAAATTTTAAACCGGATATGTGTGAGCTTTTATGAAAATACCCCCATTATTTTCCAGAGAAGGTAACACAATAGATTCCCTCAATAAGGTAGTTCAAAGAACCTCTTATTGAGAGGGCAAGTAGATTATTCAACTTGTTATCCTAAGCAAATCATTTGTCCTAAGTAATCATGTAATCCTAAAATATTTCAGAATACGAACAAAAATAAATGCAGAAAGTAGCTAGTTTAAGGTTATCCGGCCAAAAGAAACAATTCCTTGAACTAAACAATGCCATAAGGTTTAAATAATGGTTCTCATAATGAAAATGATGTAACATCCTAAACATTACCTAACTGTAAACCTTTTCCTAGTAAATATAATTTGAACAAGTAGGCAAAAAAATTCTGGAGTGAAATTTTATAATTCACACATCCAGACAATATTGTGAAGATAGAAAGCCAAGTGAAAGGAGATGAAGAAATTTGAACACAGAATTTGAATGTATTTAGTAAATAAAAGGGAAGTTGTATATCTTTCTTGCATCCAACTATATGTGGTTTTATTTGAAGCACACACTCGTTTAAAATTTTGACAAATGATTCAAGAATCTTTTGAATTCTTTTTTTTTTTGTTAAAAAAATATTCATTAGAACAAATTAACATAATGTGCTTGCAATTTGAATGTATTTAGCAACTAAAAGGCATGTTGTGCATTTGACCATATTTGATTTTGTTTAACATTTGAGCACTTGAATAATTCAGTCACATGGCTCATGAATCTTTTGAAACCTTCAATTTCCTTAAAATTTTTCATGATAGCTAATAAACAAAATATGCATGCAGTCTTTTGCTTCTGCCTTAATCAAGGAACAAACATGAATGTCCTCACTGAAATGTGAATTTTCTGTTTTGTCTCTTAACTCTTAACTTACTACATAAAGAATAGGCTACTTGTATTGATGAAATCTAAGATTTTCTCAGTTGGGCCTGGCAGTATGCCCTGCCAGTTGATGATGGGGTTCTTTGCCTATGCTAAAACATTTGACATTCATGTCGACAAATCAGAGCTTCAAGGTAACTACAATCAGTAGCTTTCATGCAAAATGTTACAGTAAAACTGGTTCATAATTTTGTTCTTGTTCTCGTCTCACTAGATGCTCAGTGGTATAAAAGAGAGGATGTGAAGAAAGCTCTCACTTACAATGAATATGAGAGAACTTACAAGACAACTGCCAACAAAGTGAACCAAATCTGCAAGGGTCTCGAGAGAGGTCAGGTTTCCGCTGTAGAGTTGATTACTGGAAGTGGAGATCTTGTGCCGATGTTTGTTCCTGGACCCTATGCCATCGCTCACCATCTCATATCTTCATGGGTTCATGAAGATACACATTCTAGCAATGGGTTGCAGTCTAAGCAACTGAGTTCTCTCTCTAACTTATGATTTAATGATTGCCTGATCCATGCCTTGGAATAATGTGGCCAAATTTGTGACCTTGTCCACACTACAACTACTTCATATACAGGATGATTTCTCATTGTCTTCTATCAATTATTCTGGTGGAGGTTTTAAGAGTCAAGAACTTTCCAATTGTGTTTTATCTGGTATGTTCTGTGAGCATATTTGTACCTGGAAAATAGTTGGCAACTTTGCCAATTATTTTTCATGGTGTACTTGTAATTATAGAATTAGTCAGAATTGTTTTTAACTTGCAAAAACAATTTTAGAATTAGTCATGATATACCAATTTCATATTAGGATGACCTGTTTAATATCGGAAACTTTTCCCTACGATAAATTGAGTATTTGAAGTCGATAACAAAGACAAAGCTCATTTCATTAAACAAAAAGTATCATATGTGTAAACTATATCGTTGGAGAAAGTGGAGAGGCCTAATTTTGAAGCCAACTTTAGTGGTGTATTTGTGCATTACTAAAATGCTACAAACAAACCCAATGTGAGTTTTATGATTCTTTTGATCGAAGAACAATGCTAATTACAAGATCACTTTACATTTTGAATTTCAGAAGCAATTTAATATGCTTGTATGACAACTACATAGATTGCATAGCTACAAAATTCAAAAAAAAAAAACATGTGATTTTTGCCTACATGAACAAAGCAGAACTCCTACTAACAAGTAGAAAGTCGACAATGCAACCAATCTTATAATATCATATCTACAACTAGGAGCAAACTCTAATCCTCCTAAAGGATCAATGTAGGTTCCAAGAACACAGATTTGACAAACTTACACAAAACATGCTCGTAGGTAGGATGAACAGGTGCAATTATGGAGTAGTTCGATCAATTTGCTTTCGACATTCGATGTGGTCCTCAGTTCGAGCTTCCAAGGTTTCGCAGAGTTGTGAGAGGAAGTGCAATGATGGGTCTTCCTTAACCAAGTAAACAACCTGAAAGTCACAGTTGAAGGCCTTTGAAGGTAAACAAGTTTTCCAGTATAAAAAAGACTTGAAGCAACCTGTAGACATACAAATTCCAAGCAACCACAAATGACACAAGCTGCCGTGATCACAAGAACACCATGAGAGAGAATAAGTTTTGATAGTTTAAGTGAAACAATGAATAAATATCAATGAGCATATTTGGCATCAAACTTTAAGGAATTATTGCTGCAAAAAAAAATATAGAAATGAAAATTTGGTAAATATATCAAATCAGACTTCTTCTAGAGAACGCAAAAAAAAAAAATGTTGCAGATAAACCAAGTAATGCATCATACAAGAATACAACCATGGATAAGTCCCCAGGCCAGCGCATGGACACTAAAACTTGCAATCATATTACAAAGTTGATACATAATTTCATTTCCACTCCAAATGAAATGCATCCTCCGCGGAAATGTCTAAAGAAGAGAACTTTTCAGCAAGCAAACTCAACAGTAGAAAGGAGACTCAAACACTAGAGACTATTATCGGGCAAACCACGGTTCGAACGAAGCCAAATACTAGATAGAGCAAGCCAGAAAAAGTGCCCAAAGACACAGGGTAATGAGTTTAGAAGCATTTCCGGTGGACAATTGCTGGACCAGATTCTTCATACTCTCCCTTGGTAATCCACATCTGCAGGTTTACAAGATGCAGTTTATCAGTTACCTAAAACATATAAAATCTTCCTTCATACTAGAGCATATACAACAGACACTTCACCTGCTGGAAAGTGCTGAGGGATGCAAGGATAGAGCCTCCAATCCAAACACTGTACTTTCGCTCAGGCGGAGCAACCACCTTAATCTTCATGCTGCTTGGAGCAAGTGCTGTGATCTCCTTGCTCATCCGGTCAGCAATACCAGGGAACATAGTGGATCCACCGCTGAGCACAATGTTGCCATATAGATCTTTCCTAATATCAACATCACACTTCATGATGGAGTTGTATGTTGTTTCGTGAATTCCAGCAGCTTCCATGCCAATTAAGGATGGCTGGAAGAGGACCTCTGGGCATCTAAATCGCTCAGCACCGATGGTAATAACCTGTCCATCAGGAAGTTCATAGCTTTTCTCCACAGATGAGCTAGTCACAGCAGTGTCCAGCTCTTGTTCATAGTCAAGAGCAACATAAGCAAGCTTCTCCTTGATGTCCCTTACAATTTCCCGCTCAGCAGTGGTGGTAAATGAATAACCTCTCTCTGTGAGGATCTTCATCAAACAGTCGGTGAGATCACGACCAGCAAGATCCAATCGAAGAATGGCATGAGGTAGAGCATATCCTTCGTATATAGGCACAGTGTGGCTCACACCATCACCAGAATCAAGCACAATACCTGAGAATATGTGCCATAGGTATATCTTAGTTGAAAAAGAAAAAGAATGAAGATGCTAATGAGAAAATACTAACCAGTTGTGCGACCACTGGCATAGAGTGAAAGGACAGCCTGAATAGCAACATACATAGCAGGCACATTAAAGGTCTCAAACATAATCTGGGTCATCTTTTCTCTATTCGCCTTCGGATTAAGAGGGGCTTCAGTGAGCAATATAGGGTGCTCCTCAGGAGCAACACGAAGCTCATTGTAGAAGGTGTGATGCCAGATCTTTTCCATGTCATCCCAGTTGCTGACAATTCCATGCTCAATAGGATATTTCAATGTGAGAATACCTCTCTTGGACTGTGCTTCATCACCAACATAAGCATCTTTCTGTCCCATCCCAACCATAACTCCTGTGTGACGAGGCCGACCTACAATACTTGGGAAGACTGCCCTAGGTGCATCATCACCAGCAAATCCAGCCTTTTAACACACAAGTGAAAGAGTTAATTCAGTTTATACATCAATTACTAAAGCCAGTCAAAAAATTGGCCCAATAGCTAGACGCAATAAGTGAAACACTAACCTTAACCATCCCAGTCCCATTGTCACACACAAGAGGCTGGATATCCTCAGCATCAGCCATGTTCTATATATCTCTGGGAACATGTGAGAAAAGCATTGGAAATAGGAACAAAATATTTTATTGGAAACAGTTTCACCTTGCACATTCTAACACAATTTTAAGTTTCTGTTTAGGCATCGGATATCTAAATGCATTAACATGTATCATCAGATGAGACACAAGATAATTATGAAAAAACAAACTAACCTGAAAGTGTAGAACAGAAAAGAAGTACAGCACTATGGGGGGTTTTGCAGATGCACAGCAGTGAAATTGTACAACTGACTCCCCCTTGAACAATCTATTCAATGGATAACCTTAGAGATCTTATTTTATTCGCCTAAGTATTGAACAGTCTATCTATATACATACAACTGTACTTAAAAATTGCTAGCTTACTGCAATTTCTGACATTCTTTTTCCCTCTCAGAGATCTGGTCCTCAGCTTAGTCGACTATACTTAAAATTTCTAGTCTACTGCAATTTCTGACATTCTTTTTCCCACAATCAAACCCACATAGACAATGAATCGAACTTACATAGAACTGGATACGCAAAAAACAGACAGCCAACCAAAACAACCATACAAAAGATTAGAAACCTAACTAAAATTTCAGAAATTTCAAACCTTGTAAGTTCCTCTAAATCACAAACCTATGCAAAGCATACAGGTTCAATGTATTCAAATTATGGTTTGCTTGTCCTCTAACTATCATAAGACCACGTTAATTTTCCGGTGCAAAATCCAAAAAATGTTTCTCTTTTTCAAAATTATTAAAGGTGCATATTTTACGCCCCTGATTTTCTAAATTATTAAAGAACACATTTCATGCCACTCTTGCAATATTCCTCTATTACCCCTCCCAATCCAAATAATAAAATATTCAAATTTTTTATTTTAATTTTGTGATATTTTTAATGTGAATTTTTACAAAAACTAATAAATCTTAATTGTTTATTATTTTATAAATCCAGATTGATATATAAATGAATTTAATATTTTCTAATAACTTAAATTAAATTTAACAATCATTATTTTGATGATATTTTCAAGCTTGAATTTCATAAAAATAAATCATAGGTTTTGTACAAGCTTATGTCCTAATTTTAAAATATGTTTAAAGAATTAAAATTCAATCATAATTTTCTTTATATTTATTTTGTTCATATAATTTTTAGAGTTCCTTACAAAAATTTGTAATATGTGAAATAAATAAAAAAAAATCAAAATTATCACTATTTAAATTAAATTTAGCTTTTTAGAATACTTATTACAAATTAGGAGGGGCAAATGAGGGATATGAGAAAGGAAGGAATGCCCTTGCTATGATTTGAAAATATGGAGCGCTAACTTTTGCTGGGCCATGTTAATGAGCTTTTGCACATGGTCCACAAATTAGGTGTAAATGCTTATCCTTCGACATGGTCAATATTATATGCCTTAATTATAAAAGCCCAAAGCATAGCACAAACTATTACAACCTGAAATATTTCAAACGGATCGGTGTAATCAGAACTTTGAGATTGTGCCCTTGAGATTGCTAATTTTCAAAGCTAAATTCAAAAAAGAGAAGAATTACCATTTCATCGCTGGGCAAACTCATTGCAAATGTTCAGCTCAAAAAAATAAAACAGAAATTAATCCTTTATTAAAAAAAGAAATCTTGAGAAAATTCTAGAACGTCAAAATAGACTGACGACAGTGCCAGCTTGACTGCTTAAATGAATACCATAAATTATTTAAAAATCGGTGCTTGCTGAATAAATACGACGAAATGTTCAAAACTCGTGAAAATCCAGTCAATAAGAAAGACAAAGCACAAGAAAAATTCCACATTCCGAAAGAACAATTCTGCAGAGGCATGGCTAGACATATGTCCATATGAATACTGGATCTGCTTTTTCAGAAAGAAAAGGAAATAAAGTCTAGAGGGAGTCTATAAGAGTAATGAGAAAGAAATTAACCCCAAGGACGTTCGATTCTAGCATAGTTTTATGTAAGCTACACAAGATCAAATCTTACGGAAGCACTGTCAAACTAAATCAAAGATATAATTCCGGGGGCAAAAAGATCCAATGTGAAATCAAACAAGTTCCCTACCCTACCTTACATTATGAGTAGCAAAATCTACAGAAAACCAACATCACCTGAGAAACAATACGGGTGGTTACAGTGACCTACTTACCATCGAAGTTGCTTTCGCTTCTAAGTGACTCTACACGACTACAGAAATATAATAGATCGATTGATCAAATTCGTAAGATAGCGAGGAAAAGGCAAAAAAAAGTTCCAGGAGTCAAAACAAAAAAGATCGCTTCGGAATCACTACATCCGAACTAAATGGTAAATAACCTACTAGATCAGGCCAAGACGGAGCATATGTACATCACGGATCTTCAGATTCACGGACCCAAGCAAAACAGTTCACAGATTGGAGCAGCAAACAAGCAAGGGAAACCAAAAAGCTCAAGGAAGAACAGATCAAGAGCAAGAATATTATGAAAATCGAGAGCAAACCTAGTCCGAGGACGGCGATCTGGCAAAGATTTGACCTCGAAGAGATCGGAGACGGCGATCTATTCGCTACACCTACAAAGTGGGGAGGGAGTAGGTGCCTATTTTATATTCCGGCCGTTCCAAAATCAGTTTCCTGAACCAGACTTGCCTGGGCCGGCCCATGTCAAACGTAGTCTTTATCAAAGTCCAAATATTCAATAAAATTAATTTTTTTAAACAGTTAAATAAATGGGAAAGGCACCTTATCATATTAAAAGTGCAGATCTAAAGTTCACCTCATTCATTTTTTTCAAATAAAAAAATTAATTCTTTTAACAATTTTAGTTAAAGCTAATGTTAGAATTACAAAAGTTTTAACAATTTTAATTAATAGTAGAATAATTTTAACTAATATTATTAAAGCATTTTTACTCTATATTGTAATAAATAAGGGTATCCTTTTAAATAAAAATATAATAGAGCATCTTTTTTATTTTTTTAAGATAAAATGTGATAATAAAAATAAAAGACATCTTTCTAATTTTTACCAAAAATAAATCTTGAAACAGAAAATTTATGTTTAATTGATGAAAACTTGCTTTACAGCACTCCCTATTTTTTAAATATTTATTTATATGCCAATTATGAAAACTGGTGGTGGATGCACGTTTGTACATGACCAAGCTACAGCTATTTTCTTCCACTTTTTTATTTTCCTGAATCACTTTTTTAAATTGGGAAAATAAAGATGTTCTCAAGCTTTTAAGTGTTTCCATGAATGAGAATAATTTTAGTAGGGTATGCAAATCAGGCTCAAGACTAATTTAAGACATTCTATAACATTTTGATTAAAACAAAAAAGATTTTGCACCTAATTTAAATTAAACAGATAATTATTTTGGCTAAACTAATTTTTTTATTGAGCATTAGCGGGAGGCCCGCACGAGTGAGTTCTGCAAAGTAAGCAGCGTCACCACTCGGCCAGCCTATCACCCCTCCATAAATTCGTGCGCATAGCATATTCATGAGCGCGGCGGGCAGCTCCCACCACCCGCTTTGTTTTCCTTACTCATTAGTTTAAGGCAACTTGTCTCGTAGCCACACTCGTCCGTTTTAAAGACTTCGCTTCGTTCCCTTCCTTCCAACTTCCACGATGTGGGACTAAAAAACCCCTTCTCTTTTATCAGTCGTCTCTGCGACCTCCGCATCTTCCCTCCGGTCCGCCCTCGACCTTCCCGAACGAGGGATGACTCCTCGTATGCAGATCTCCGGCTACTCCACATCGGTGCATCACCATAATGGAATCTCGGGATGGTTTCTCCTTGGTGGATGATGACTCCTCGTAAGGCATCGTCGATCCGAACTCCTTGGTGGTTGCCACCGATTGAGCTGACGCAGAAACCACGAGCGATCTGGCAATTGCTGGACCTGTAATCAGTTCTTATCCTTGATTCCTTCACTTCTTTAGCTTGAATACCGGAGTAGAAGCTATTGTCTTTATGAAAACGATGAGCTATGGTTGTATGGGAGAGTGAAAAGGTGCAAAGAGTTCATGGGACAATGAGAAGAGAAACTCAGTCTGCTATGATCAGAACAATCCAAAACCTGAAGAATCCAATGAACTGAATTGTTATATTCTTTATTTTCGTGGTATGATCGCTTTTCCAACTTCAAGAACAATAGAGTTTGATCCCGTCCAATGCATCGTCAGGTAAAATCAAAAAGAGGGAAAAATCACTGCTACATGTAAGAATCTAAATCTCAGGCAAGAGAAGGTTGAACCAGAAAAACTTTCAAAGGGAAGCTTGAGATCTCACATTGCATTGTGATCCTCTTTATTAGAAGAAGATAAAGAGTTAAGCTTCCTCCTCGTCAATTAAGAGCTTCTTGCAAGCTTCATAGCACATGAATGAGATCCCGGCCGCAGGTACCAGCTTCATGCAGCTCGGTCCCAAACCTTTATAAAGCCCACCAATCCCTTCCTTTTCGAGTATGCTCAAAAGAGCATGAAGCATATTCTTGTACACCTGCCGACCACCAACTGCTCCGACTTGCATATGCTTCCGCGCAACTTCAAGTGGAAAAGTAGCACTGCTTGAGATAGCACCAGCTGCTGAACCAATCAAAAGAGTCGCAATGTTCCCTATTTCTTCCTTCTTGAAGGTCTTCCTGTAGAGTTTCTTTAGTGAATCATAAGCGTAGAAATTAGTGGCAGCATATGGCACGACTCCTATGAGGCTTGGAGTGAGACCTCTGAACAACTCTGCGGGACCTTCCTCGCGCACAATTTTCACAAATGCATGTAAAAGATTGTCATAGACATCTCGCTGCACAAGAAACAGGAATTAGAACCATGTAGGTGCAAATTTTGATACTACAGTGGCTTCAGCAAACCTGTATAGTTAGTCGCGTCTTCAGTAGTTCCAAAGGATATGTACACAAGGTTGAGCTGACTCCCGCAAATGCCCCAGCAACGAGCGAGGGGGGGATCGGAAACTTTGGTTCTTCACCCTCTTTAGGAGTCAAAACCTTCTTAGCTGTATCGTAAGCAAATAACTGCAACAGATTCATCAAGACCAACAAGTTATAACACACAACTAACAGGTTACGGAACACAGACACGCACAAATAGGTAGCAGATAAGCAAAGTATTGAACAGGAAACTAATAGGATGGCTGGTACACATTACATAATTCAAGTTTGTAAATGTGAAGATCAAGAATAAGTATACAACTATACACCTAGAACCATTGTACTTTCGTTGCCAAATAAGATGTCTATGATAGGTTAAAGCCTCACATGGTCATCTGTTTGCAGTTGAGCACTGTCCCTTTGATTCTATGTTTTTTGCCTTATCAAGGAATTTTTGGTGAATTTAACTTTTGGTGCTACATCAGAATGCCTAGGTGGTGATGACAATGATCATCATATAGTATCGTAAACAAAAGAAAAATTTATGACTACTGAAACCAACACAGGATAATCGTCTGGACTAATTATGACTACTGATTAATACTATAGGTTTTCCCTTTCTAATCAAAGAACAATCAATCATAGAATTAACTGATAGAACTAGAATCTATAGAAACAATCGTCTGGCTTTGCCCCCGGGGCATAGGTGAGTTGGTTACGACGCAGCAGACTTGCAGAAGAGGGCAAGGGTTCGAATCCTGGCGAAGCCAGGCAATACCCTCCTGCGTCGTAACCAACTGCACTTTCTCGATTTACCTCCTCACAGATGGTCGTGGGGCCGACCGTGTGGGACTGCTAAAGTGGCGGATCCACCTTTTGCAGAAGAGACAATCTTTTTTTTCCATCTGCTAATTACAATTAATTTGAATAAGCATATGTAATCTAACACAAATCAATAGAAATAACATTTGTAACTAGGAACAATCGCAGATCCTTCCTAACACAGGATGTTGCTCTTCGGTATTATCATGTACGTTTAGGATTTGATTAGCAGTTTAAGCATCACTAAAAATAGTCTCTAGTATGTATTTTCCTTGAACAAACAAACCAAAATAGAGATGGAATTATCAATTAAAAGAGAACAAATTGTTTCAATGCTCTTATTCATCTCTTGACTTGCATGAATTGGTATCCAGATACATCATGTAAAAACTGCATTTTCAATCTGAAAATTTTCAAATCAATATCATCACCCACATGATATTAGTCAGAATCTAAGAGCTGGTACTTGATGGAAAACACAAGCCAAGGAACAAAAGGGACACGCTAAATGCAAGGAAACTTCACCAAATTCTCTAACCAGACCAAAAAAATTAATAAATACAAAAGATTCATTTCAGGAAGGTATTTCTAATGTTCTATTTTTTCATTGAAAATTGCTCGTGAAAAAAATGTATTTGACATCTTCTTTTTCTTATTTCAGGAGAAGATGAAACATTCTCTACATTGATATTGTATAGAAAGTCAAAAGGGTATCACAACTTTCCTTAGTTTCAATGAGGAGAAGCAGATGGATGAAGATTGAGTATTCAACCACAGTTAAATCTAACTTATAACAATCACCACAATGTGAAAGCTCATCCATTCGAGAAGACCTCATAAACAACACAAAATACCAGGTTAGCAAATAGCTTAATCAGCATGAATGCAATGCTATATAGCCTTAGTAGAGGAAGAAGTAAAGAAGAACAATGCTGCACATACTATCACTCACCTCAATGGCCTTGCTAGGCGCAACGCGAATTACATTCACAAAATTACCGCGAAACAGCCCCTTCCATCCCTCAGTCTTCATTATAGTCTGAAACACTTCTGTCGTCGAGTTCCCATTGCTGCCGACCATAAGGTGTGTCCTAATTGTTTCTAGAGGTGCAACTACAGTCCGTGACACTGCCCCAGCAATTCCTCCACTGAACAACCTTCTGAAATGAGGGTTTCCGATCCTGATTCTTACTGTCAGACCACCCTTCTTCTTCTTCTTCTTAACCACGGCTTCATCGGCACTGTTAGTGACCTCCACTGTGGATAGGACAGGAGCAGTCCCAAGGACCTGATAACCGACCTGCGGTGTCGGATTGAGAGACTGCGAAGAAATACCAAACCCTACCCCCATCTGACCAACACTGGCAAACAAGCCGCCGGCGGGGCAGAACCCCTCCGGTAGGTTCCATGAGAAGCCCGGCAGCTCTTGGAGAGGGAGAACAAGCTCGAAGCTGCTCTTCTCGACTGGTTGCAACCTCGTATCCGCCATTGCTGTAAGTGCGTAACTGGTAATTGAATTTAAAGAGCTTTTGGAAGGGATCTTCGTAGATAAGCAAAGAGGGGGCAGATTGAGGGGACGAATCAAGCAAAGTTACAAATTTTACCAAATCTGCAAAGGCAAGCAAAAGAACTTTTCTTTCAAGAGATTCTCCAAAAAATAATAATGGAGTTTTGGATCTACGAAAGACCGAGCGCACGGGCGAACAACTCGAAAAAGACGAAAAAGAAACATCAATCGATTGAAAACTCAGCCAGGCGCAGCAAAATAGGGGGACAAAATCGATCTTTTAACAGAAAATCATCCTGTAAATGCTCTCAAACAAAAATCAGAGCACAAAACTGTCACTGCACTTCACGCGGACAAGCCGAAGGATCGCCCCATGGCTGCTCTTCTCGCGCAGCTCTGCGTCTCCTTCTGCGCTTTCCGTCTGCGCTCCAGTGAAACAAAACAAAGCGGAGAATCGCACAAATTCCTGCTCAACTCGTTGGGTATATATATATATATATATCGCGGAAAGGATGAGAGCACCATTGTCTTTTTGCTATCAAACTCAATCCTTTTTATGAATCAACAAATTTCCTTCCGATTTGTAGATTCAAAAGATTAATAACTGCTATCTTGACAATCAAGTTAATGCTTTTTTACGTACTTTTATTCAATTCTGTGGAATATTGCAGTCAAAATTGAGGAAGATGGTTCTTCCATCGAGCGCCGAATATAATTTATTTCTGAAGATAATACGTTTATGTTATAATTATAAATACGATGTTGACGAAAGACATGATATTAAATATTTATTCGCTCGTGAATTATTGTTTAATAAACGTTTAAATATTTAATCTACTGTATCAAAAGGAGAATCATATTATTATTTATTTGAATAGATACATGTGATGTTAAGGAGTTATAATATTTTGAATTGTGATTCTTCTAAATGGGGAATGTAATTTCTGGACATCTGGATTGACTGTCGTATGCTTCCCGATTTATCCTGCTCGTGAATATATAAAATAATTGCTGGGCATTAATAAACGTTTAAATATTATAAAATCTACTGCCAGGAAAATATCAAAAGGAGAATCGCCGTATATTATTTATTTGATTTATAAAGGATATATAAAATAATTGTTGGGCATGTGATGTTAAGGAGTATAAAGAGTATATAAAATAATTTTTTGAATGATAAAAATATTCATAATTTTTCTCTTCCAAAGAAACAATACAAAGTTATCCTTTCCGCCCTTTTCCGTCTTAGGAAACACGCGGCTGATTTTCTCCCTTGCCAATCCCGCGTCTTCCTCCGAGTCCTCGCCCTCTTCCTTCTCCGAGCTTGACCGAGACACCCCGCCACCATGGCATCACCATGGGCGAGGCCCTAGCCTGAGCACCTCCGCCTACGCGTTCACCGGAGAACGGCAGCCGCCGACACTATGGTCGCCCTCGGCGCCACCGACCAATTCCACCAACCGCCTCCCAAATCTCTCGTCGGCGTAAGAGGAGGGACGACGCCAAAGCCCTCGCCTTTGCCGATCTTACCCCTGCACGGTCCGTTCTTCGCTGGGTGGTCGGTTTCCGGCGTAGTTGGCTCCGTGAGGCACCACCCTTTGCCGCTCGTCTTCGCCCTCTTACTCTTGGTCTTCATGGGCGTGGAGTACACCGTCCCCATGGTCGCATCGGCTTCCCCGCCGCTGGACATGGGGTTCGTCGTCACAAAGCCGCTCCATGCTGGGCTCGCCGCCGCTCCCGCGCTCAACACTGCGCTCGCAGCCCTAAACACGGTGAGTTCCTACCCTCTTGATGACTGTTCTCCTTCCTCCACTCGATTTTTGCGCGACAGAATTAGGGCTAACATGCACTGGCGGATCTATACCCAATCATCAATGAACAATAGGTCGAATGCTTGCGTGCGAAGGGCCTCTGCCACCGATCCTATAGAACATGTTCCAAATTCTTGAAATGATCACCAATTTATATCTTTCTTTTGCTTCATTCCATCCCATTGGATCTTTCTTCATGTTCCATGCCATATCATGAATGCAATTAGAAAACTAAATGAGATCACAATTTTCTTCTCGTTGATTGATTGAGAAAAGCCACTGGCTCTCAACCGAAATGCTACAGCCTCAATCCCCCAACAGTCACTTGCTTTCCTAATGGGAGCGCAATCTATCTAGATTTTGTGTGCCATTAATTAGGAACAACCATTGCAGTCATCACAATTTGGAGTCTCAGAGCACAAAATCCACAGTTTGTCTTCTATGATTGCGTAGTTATTCGTTAAGCAACACAGTTTTGATCATACGTTGTTCGTTCAATTATTGTGTATCATCATGTTACTTGTTTTTGATAATGTGAAATTTTATCACAGCGACGAACAACATTCTTCGGATGTGCAATTGAGCAATCATTTAAATATTGATTTATACTACTAAAGCAAAAAAGTTGGTGTTAGTAACCTAGGACATTTAGTTTTCTTCTTGGGTATGGTAATTTCACTCTCATCTCAGGTATTCGTAGGCATGCAGATTTTCTACATACTATGGACCTTCCTGGTGGAAGGAAGGCCACGCCCAACCATTGCAGCTCTGTTCATGTTCCCTTGCAGAGGAATACTAGGTTGCTGCACCCAGCTTCCACTGCCTCAGGTACATTAAACCCTTGCTAATTTACAACCCAAGTTTAGCTTTTGATAAGAGCTTTAAGCCATTGTATTGAATGTATCGAATCAAATTAGGAAGATGTTGTCAAAGTTTTTTTCCAAAATTTGAAAAAGAATTTTATTTAGATATCAAACGATAGTCACACATCATTCAGATGCATACGAACACTCCTAGTTAGTTAACCAAGGGTTAGCATGCCATTCAGATGCCTAGAAAAAAAAATTTCCGTCCTTTTAGCATTTACTGAGCATGATAATTTTTTGTTTCAATAGTGTTTAAGGATGCAAACAAGATATTAAGAATTTGGGGAGGAATTGCTGTCTAAGGTGATTTCTCTATCTCAGTGCTAACAAATATTTCATCGCCAAATTTGAACATGTTCTTTAGCTCTTAAGTAGAATAAATCAAAGTATGAAAAAAAATATAAATGAAAATTGTAATCATAATAGTGATTCAACAGGTAAGTGTTGCAAACTATCAGTATTACAACTGAAGTGGAAAACTAGTCTTTGTTTACTTGGATAGATGAATAACAAGAAAGTGGGGAAGTAAGGTACATAAATTGTCATTGTTGTTTCTTTTGCTCCTCTCTTTTCCCATCTATCATATAAACTAACAAAGTCACAAAATGATGACATACAATATAATTGAAAGGTAAAAACTTGTGCAGCTTTTTGGAATCAATTTCGTTAAAAAAAAATTTAATTCATAGAAAGATAGAATTTTTGAAAAATCCTAATTTTAGTTTCATTTGTCACGTTTGGAACCATAGGATTATAAAAATGGATATGATATTATGTTCTATGATTTTCTTGGATTTCATGATTTTCAGTGGATTCTCAAATACAAAATCTGGCAATTAAGCTGGTGATATTATAATGGTTTGCTTTGGCTTTCTTTTTTGTTACAATTCCTTGATAACTTCATGTTTTTAATTATTTCAATGTTGCAGGAGTTCTTAGGTTCAGGCGCAGACTTCCCCGTTGGCAATGTCTCCTTCTTCCTCTTTTTCTCAGGCCATGTTGCTGGAGCAGTGATTGCTTCCTTGGACATGAGGCGGGCTCGGCGCCAGAAGATGGCATGGGTCTTTGACACTCTTAATTTGTTGCAGAGCATTCGGCTGCTCGCCTCGAGAGGCCATTACACCATCGACTTGGCTGTCGGTGTCGGGGCTGGCTTCGTCGCCGACGTGCTCGCCGGCAAGTATGAGGAAATCATGTGGAAGCGCGACAGGCAGCGACCATGCTGCAGTTGTGGGTGCAGTTGTAGCAGCCCTTGACATTCTTGCAGTGTGATGATGATCTACTCACAGCTCAACTTTTTTCTTCTTTTTATTAGGTAAAAGCCATAACCTCGTTTATTCATTGATTGGTTTCTTTAATCAAATATTTGCAATTAGTTTTCTCAAAAGGAACATTTGTTGGTACATTTTATTAATATTGGAGCTTATTTATTTATTTTTATGATTTTTATCCTGCATTTGTCCTTGATCAAATCTCAAAAGGAGTCCCAGAAAGGGTAACTGAATATCAATTTAGCATAAAGGTCATCGAACACTTTTACATAAAATTGACAGTAAAAGGTTTAAAATTTAAAAGGAAAATATGGATAGATTTTGAGGAACACTGTATTGTGACCATGTTCATTCGATACCAATATGAGTTCTTTAGATCATAAATATTTTTTTTCCCAAACAACTTGACGACCATAAATTTTTAAAAAAATATATGGATGAATTTAAGGAATATACTAGGAATATAATAAATATGCTTGATTTGAGCATGCAGACCACAAAAAGATATTTTGAATTAAAAAAAAACAAATCTGTATTTTAATAAATGTTAAATAGATGGCCATTTGGATATTAGATAAATTATAACCGTAGCACACAAACTTTTAAATAATTTAATTTATTAAATGATGTCTAATTCATTAATTTTTATAATTATTTTTAAAAATTATTTAGTTTTTTAATTAATAAAAACAATTAGAAATTTTTAATTGTTTTATAAAAAAATATGTTGTATTATTTGGATTTTTTTTAATCAATATTCTCTATAACCATCTTAAACACCCTCAAAGGCTTATCTCACAAACCCTAATAAGAAAAGTAAAAACTCCCTTGTCCGTCACAGCGCACATCTCCCACCGGCAGAGAATCCCTAGCTGCTGTCCGATCTCTTGTTTTCTAGTATTCGATTTCCTGCACCTCCGCCGGAGACAGAAGGCAGCCATGGCTCGCAACGAGGAGAAGGCACAGTCGATGTTGAATCGATGGGTGGATATGAAGTCTGAGGAAAAAAGGAAGCCCAAGGAGCGCCGCCCCTACCTGGCCTCCGAGTGCCGTGACCTGGCCGACGCCCACAAGTGGCGCTCCGAGATCCTACGCGAGATCGGCATCAAGGTCTCCGAGATCCAGAACGAGGGCCTCGGCGAGCATCGCCTTCGCGACCTCAACGACGAGATCAACAAGCTCCTCCGCGAGCGCGTCCACTGGGAGCGCCGCATCGTCGAACTCGGCGGCCCCAACTACACCAAGCACGCTGCCAAGATGACCGATCTCGACGGGAACATCATTGACGTCCCTAACCCCAGCGGGCGCGGCCCCGGATACCGATACTTTGGTGCTGCCAAAAAGCTTCCTGGTGTTCGCGAGCTCTTTGAGAAACCACCGGAGGTCAGGAAGCGCCGCACCCGCTATGAGATCTATAAGCGCATTGATGCTAGTTACTACGGCTATCGTGACGATGAGGACGGTATCTTGGAGAAGCTAGAGGCTACTGCACAGGAAGAGATGCGCCTCCAATTGATCCATGAGTTCGAGCGCATCAAAGCCATCCAGAGTGAGGCTATGAGGATGGTTAAGAGTGGTGAGGTCGCAAGTGTGGAACCTACAGCTGCCTCTGTGGCTGTGTCATTGCTGATGGAAGAGGTCGAGGATGTTGTGGAGGAGGAGAGGAAGGAAAGAGAGCGGGAGGAGCTAGAGAGGAACAAGCAACAACAGGAGTTTGTGGTACATGTGCCTCTTCCAGATGATAAGGAGATTGAGAGGATGGTTGTGGAGAACAAGAAGAAGGAACTGCTGAGCAAGTACATGAGTGAGGAGCTGATGCAGGAAGAAAAAGAGGCCAAGGAAATGCTCAATGTCAAGCGGTAATATTCTATCCCTCCTCATTCTATATGCAAATTAGCTGAATTCTTTGTTTCCTTGCATTTGGTCCTATGATTGTCCACACACAATACACATGCACAAACACAAATATTTGCAGTTGAATGGTTGCCACCTTGCTGTTTTTTTCCCTACAGATATAAGGCCTTTGTGGACATTGAAATGAATTAAATTATCTTTTATACTTTAGGTACTTTTTTTCGATTTGCTAGCCATCTTAAGTATTAAGAATCAATTATAGGAAGTTAGATTCACAAATGCATTTCTTTTTTCACGGATAACCCTTTTGTTGCAATTTATTGATTTAGTTATTAGTTGCATTATCAAGAAATTGAAAACAACACTGGTTAGTTAATGAAAATAATTAGAACATTGTGTGTGTGTGTGTGTGTGTATGTTTGTATGTATGCATTTTCAATTTTTTTTAAAAAGAATTCTTTGGTTTGATCTATCAAACATGCTTTTAATTTTTAAAATTGGAAACCGAAATCCATTGTTGTTTCTCAAAATTATGTTCACTGAATATGAAATTTTTATTTTGTTTTTACTTGTATGGATCTAAATTGTTTGCAATCAACTCTCAAAATTGTGCTTCTGCTGCTGAATTTGAATGCTAATGTTAAATGATTAGTTTGTTGCTATACTTGTTTCCCTATAGTTGATAACTAGGTCACATTGTCTCAGTGAGATATATGAAATCACTTCTTTATACATGGTTGTTAAATTTTTTTGTCATATTGTTGGGAGATTATAATTTGTTCCTTCCAATGTTTCCAATTATTTGTACATTCAAAAAGTATTTTTTATATTTTTGTATATAGAACTTAGAAGTATGACATCACTTGATAACATTCGAAAATTGAAATTGAACTAGCTTATCTAAACCATGAACAAAAGTCTGCACATATATTTTTATACTCAAGCACACTTAACTTTCTAATTGGTGCTTGCTTTCTTCAAATGACTTCCTTTTTTGGAGGATTCTAGCAACCATCACATTTGTTAAGTGGTATGTAGTTATGGCCATAGCCTCTACTTGGTGCAAGCTAGGATAGTTTTCATTCAAACCGACCTGGTTTACATTTCTTTATGGATAGTTCTAATCAAAATACAATCGTCTCTATTGGATCTATTAAATGCTATCATTTGTCAACAATTATACTAACTACCAAACATAGACTAATTTGGCATGTTGTCATCACAATTGTCCAAGGGTTGGTACAGCCTACTGTATATTTCTGTCTTTTGCACTATTTAACTAGACGTTTTATTTAGGACTAATTGCAATGTGGTCGAGTAGAAATTACCAAACTTGCTAAACTTCTTGCACACCTTTGTATTACAGTTATCTTACTTTGTATATTTAATCACTAAGTTTAGATCACTAGTCAATGCAACTTGTTAAAGCAACTAATTAAGAATTCTTCATCTATAGTAAGAAAGCTTTTCTGATTGTGTAAATAATTGTTTAATGTCAATGAATTAAGAGTTACTGATTACTTTGTCAAGAACGGTGGTAGCAAAGAACGTCAGCAAATGCTTAGCCTTGTAAAATTAGTACAACCAAAAGTGTAGTAGTAATAGCAGGAATAGCAGAAAGCATCAACACGATAGGAATTAAAGGAACCATTTCTCCAGATTGCAAGCACATCACATTAACACACTTTCCGTTTTCTTCTTCCAGCCCTACAGGAGATGAGTAAAGGTGAAGCTTTTCCGCTGTTACAAGAGCTAAAGGCGTCATGTGGTGCCAACTGCTAACCATCTTCCTCATGTTGTCTCATGTGATGATGGCACTAAAAAATGTATTGAGACTATTAAAAGAAAGCATATTCTCTGTCAAGCATTAATATGCTTTAAGCAAAGTGAGGTGAGCTTTTGTATGTGCTGAGATTGTATTACTTTGAAGAAAAGATGACCATTTAATAGTCTCAAAAATAGAAGGGTATGCTTGAGTTTGCCATAGAGCAAGGTCTAGGATTATGTGGGCTGTGCTGAGGCAGTCCTTTTAGGCTTCAACCTTTAGTGTTGTTTGTCTGTTTGGTTTGTACTCTAGGTATCATCTTCCAAAGATTTAGCAGCATCCGAGAAGCATGAGCACAGAAGTCATTCCATTATACCTTCAAGGGGCAACTGCTCCAACAGGTAAAAATACCTCCTAGAACTAAGCAGCCCTTACTTTTCATTTTGCTACACTTTGTTCTTGAAGAAAAATATAGATCTTTATTTGCAGGAACAAATATCTTCGATCCTGCGAATTGAAAATTTTAATAGAATATTAGATGAGCAAAATGATGCATATCCAGAAATAAATATTTGACTTCATGGCAAAATATTTTCCAGACCTTCAAGTCGTTGAGTCAGGGTATTGATTTCTTTACTAACTTCGATTATTGAACACTTACTATAACAAGTGTTTGGTGGACCAATATTACTCGAACAGACAAGTTTTAAGAGTTCATATACTCTCAACTAACATTTTCTATTGTATATAGTTTGACAAGCATACATCTACCCTCAAGTACTCGAACATATAATGCTCAAATAGAACTTATTTTAAACTTTTTATCATAAATTTTGCTCTCATGCTCTAATTATTTGTCCAAAATTGAAATTTTGCCTCAAAATTTGAGATCGTTTAGGTTGATTAGGACAAAAGGAGGGATAACTTTTTATCGATAAATTTTGCTCTCATGAGCACCTCCCACAAACAAATCCATGGTGCTAAATGATTATTACTTGAGTAGTGAGACAAGTCACTCTCTGAGATCATCTTTCTTACATGACATGGGAGATTATTTCAAAACATAAGAAATTTCTATGTGGCATGGGAAGGAAATTTAATTGGTTCTAGCTGCATTGCCTTGTGCAATATCTCATTTTGCTCTTGCACATGAACGGATGAGAAGCCGGTTGCGGTGGCTGCGGAAGGTGCCCTTCCCACATACTTGATGTCCTCTATGTTGCCTCGGCCTAGTGCCTTCATAGCAGTGTAGAGACGCGGGTTGATGTACAAATAGGCACCCATGTTCATTGGCTCTTCCTGGCACCAAACAACCTCTGCATCTGAGATTCATGAAAGAGTAGAGAGAAACCATTATTTGCCGTGTTATCTTCGTTCAACATGTATGCAAAAAATTCTCAACATCAAGTCCTAGAACGACACTAAATCAATTCAAACTATAGCTACAAATGAAAAGAAGCATTGATGACAGCCAGAGGAAAAGAAGTGCACAGGGCACTCGCATCTTAACTGGCAAAAAATATGCAAAAGAGAAAGGTAAAAAAAAAATTGAGAGTTCAATTTAGCAGAAGGGTTGAACATACTTGGATATCTTTTCAGCTCCCGCTGGATGAGGTCATATGGGAAAGGCGATAGTTGTTCAACTCTACAAATTGCAACATCACTGCGTTCCATTTTTTTCCGTGCTTCATCCAATTCATAGTACAGCTGCGGGATACAGGAAGTGAGTGCCGTGTTCCAAAGTATACAAGAAAGATAAGAGTATTATTTTCATGCATATGCTGTCAAAGTTACTGAACTGTTATTAGAGTAAAAAGAAGTATATATCACCTTTCCAGAGCACAAAATTAGACGATTAATACCCTCCTCAATCTCTCTATGGTCATTTTGATCTTTTATAAGACGTTTGAACCGTGTTCCCTGCTTATCGAACCCAGGGTGGCCCAAGACATCATCAAATTCAGATAGATGTGACTTGCAATCCTTGTGACGGAGAAGATTTTTAGGAGACATCACGATTAAAGGTTTTCTGAAATCTCTGTGTAACTGAATACAGTGCAAAATAAAGTAAGGCATCATTTTAAGCAATTTAAAATAACAAACAATGTCTGCCAACACTTCACCTGGCGTCTCAGAACATGGAAATAATTTGCAGGAGTTGTCACATTAACAACTTGCCAATTGCATTCTTGGATCTGTTTCCTTAGTGTCGGATCCATCTCTGGTATCACATACGGGTTGTCATCACTCATCTGTAATAAAGATATTACTAGTCAGGTAAAACTGCACAATTAAGAAGCAATAGGAGTTCTCCCATGGCAAGAGTATAACAACTTTAACGGGAATATAGCTTAAAGGAAGCACCAAAAGCTAGAACAGTTTAGAATTGGGTAAATAGAATTTAAAACACAATCTATGCTCTTTCTCGTAATTGAGTTCTAGAATGATCTTAATTCCAATTGCATACATGAACTTATTTAAGTGTTGGAATTTGGTCCATAAACTCAAAAATTAAGCCTGTAGAAATTTAACTGGACACAAAGTCCATATTTTATTTTATTTTTTATAATAGGAAGGAATCCCCATTCTATATGGATGTGAAACAATTTTTTATTGAAGACAAGAGCAATAAAAATTACAACCCCCTCCCCCATCCCGACCATATTATTATACAGAAATACAACATTTTAATCAAGTTTTCGTTCAAGAAAAATATGATTTTCTTTCTTTCAATTCTCTATTCCTATTCAATTATTGTCTATTTTCCTCTCTCTCTCTCTCTCACTTCTCCTTTCTCCTTTAGCAGCTTGACCCCTTTCCCTTTCTTCTGTTCCAGTCTTCCTATTTTTCCTTCTCCTCTACCTCACTTCTTTCCCATCCTCTTCTCTCTTTTCCTAGATACCACGACCCATTTACCCTCTTATCTTCAATCCTCCCTCATTTATCTCTCCATGAGCAGTACCACCTCCGCCAACAAGTACAGGAAGGAAGGAAACAGAAGAAGAAAAAAGAGAGGAAGGGAGAAGCAAACAGAAAGAGGAAAACATTGTGTGCTTCAGTCAAGTTTGTCGACTTCACAACAATGCTTATCTAAGTTTATGTGCACGATTATAATAAATAAATATATATATGGCAAAACATATCCTTTAGAATATGTTTCCAACTAAGATGATGTAGCATCCAGACTCAAGATACAAATAGTGGCATCAAGAATCCTGTAGTATATTAAAGGAGGTTCTGGGAATGATTTACTTTGTAAGAATAAACATCAAAACATTGAAACACAATATTTAGCAGGATTATCAACTGATAGAATGACCAGTTATCCACTTCCAAATTATGTATACATGTTGGAATAGGTTACCTGAAATAATAATAATAACACTGTTGTAGCGTGATCTAGCATAGAGGTAGAACACAAAGCAAATACTGAGAACTTGTGGGACAATGTGAATTGCTTTTACTTGTTTTTAGTTGATGAGGTAGAACACAAAGCTATCACAGAGAACTTGTGAGATAGTTTGAATTGCTTTTACTTGTTTTTAGTTGATGACCTTGATTTTATGATAACTGAATTGCTGAATATAAATTGTGATAATATGCTCCTATCTATTTTGCACGTAATCCACTGTTTCATGAATGCACTAATCACATTGTAATTAACTGACACATCATCTGATGCACAATTACGTCGACAAGGTTGGCAATAAAAAACTGATAGCCAATATTTTCCACATAATGGGATTCGATTTATGCTTCTATTAAATTAGGGACAATTGATATCTATACTTGAGCTTGAAGGATAGTGTTACACAAAAATGGAATTGATATCACTAATGAGACCACTCTCACTAGTTAGACTTAGAGACTACACATGTAGGGCAGTAATTTGTTTCCAGATATGGAAACCAAAATACAAATCCTACTTGCGTGTGCATACTTCTTGGAGATACAGCAATAGTGAGACCACTCTTACTGACTTGAAAACAGAAAAATTACTTCTTGGGTGGATTGTACATTAATGTCATTGTGGCTACTAACCCATCTCTAATAAATAAATTGAACAAAAACCTTTAGGAATATACCTGGAGAAAGCGTTCTACTCTCCCACTTGAATGCTCTGGACCTTGACCATCGTAACCATGTGGAAGCAAACAAACAAGCCCTGTTTGGCGCAGCCATTTTGCTTCTCCACTACTCAAAAACTGATCAAAAATTACTTGAGCTCCATTTGCAAAATCACCAAACTGTGCTTCCCAAAGAACCAATGAATTAGGATTCTCCATAGAGTAGCCCAATTCGAAGCCAAGGACACCAAACTCTGAAAGTGAGCTGAAAGGAGCAAGTATAGAGGTCACCTTGGTTTCGTGTGCAACAAGGGAAATTTGCATGATATGGTATACAATTACTATTACATTTTCCTAGAGGACACAAAAGATATCGTTATAGAAAAGTATGAAGTTTAGACTTCAGCCACAAGGGAAAAACTAATCCATAATAGGAATAATTAGCCTATCAATGATTAATCAGAGCACATAAATGCCAATGAGGAAAAAGCTACAGGGATGAGTTAGTGCAAAAATGATACATGTAGGAAATAGAAGCAAACCATAGCAACATGCCATCATCAGGTTGGTGTTTCTCCAATTACTTAGGTTGTCTACTTGAATTTTATCCTCCATTGAGCCTAATACAAGAGTATGACTCAAAATTTTCAATCAGTTAAATCATTTCTATTACATGGATTAATAATTTTTTTTATCTCTCTCTACACCCCATCCACCTATTATAAGTGGTTCAACTAATCTAATTATAAAATACTCTAACGTGTGAAGAAGTACACATCCACCTACCTAATCTATAATATTTTGCATGAACTTAGTCAACATTGTGTATATATATATGCAGACAAAAGCTTTCAGATTCAACTTGCTCATAAAAAGCCAAATTCCCAGTCTAAACTAGTAGGAAATACAAGTAACTAAATACACTTGTTGACGAAGGATTGTGACATCCCTGAAGTCAAACACCCAATCTAATATAATGGGTGGATGATATTATTAGTCACATTAGCATCACTAGCTCTTTGCTAATGTTGGGGACCATAAATAGTACATACCCTAGGGAGTGTAACATAAAACTAAAAATGAATATAAGATTATAAGTAAAGGAACTACTAGTGTAAGAAAAACCTCATACTTTTCATGTTTCTCCTAACATGGTACCAGAGGTACCACCATATTTTGATTCATGCCAGTTCAATCTTTGCTGCAATCCTCATTTGACAACAACATATCAGCTTATTTCACATCCTCGGTGTGAAACACCAACCCTGCAACACCATTGTGCTCGCAATCACCCCACAAATGCCTACCCTCCACAAGAAATGCCTACCTCACAACACTCTCATGCTCATGACTCTTTGCTTTGATTGCTTGCTAGCGACACCCAACAACACTTGCTTGCCAAAACCTCTTTTCAAGTTAAGTTGATGTCCAAGCCTCCTTGAGGCTAAGTCCAAATCAAATAATACATGTCAAAGCCTGCAGAAGGCAGAGTTCAGATCATTACATAGTTCAGGTCAAAGCATCTCCGAGGTGGAGTTCAAGTAAGGTTCATGTCCAAACTTCCTTGAGTCAAAGCCTGGTATAGGGCTCATGCCTAGAATTTTATGAGGTAGTGTCTTTTGTCATTGTAGTGCTCATCCACAAATTGTCGATGCTCTTGTTGCTAACTATCTTGCAAGCCTCAAAATAGAAGTCTTAAGTTTCCTTTCTTTTCGGATTGGGGTGGGGATTGGGAGGAGTGGGTTAGACACATATGTACTCACCTGTCTCTCATTCTTTTAGAAGAATCTTTCTCCTTAGTTGAGTTTCCAGTGTTCTTTCCAACATGGTCCTCCCTTTTTATGGACCCTTATTAGTTTGAGTGATTCTTATTGCAGAATCTATCAGAACATAATATCATTATGTATTTTGTAGGATCAATTTAGTAAAGCTTAATTTGATCAAAGTTTGTTGTTTTCTTGTGTATTGTCTACTTCGACCAAACCTTGGCAAACTCAATCTGAATTCTCCCTCTAATTGATTTGAGGGTGAGTACAATCAGTATGAGCTTTGATCATTTCTGGTGTTCAATCTATAGTATATAAATTTGGAAAAGTTTTTGCAAATAAAAGAAACACTTTGCTAGACTTGATTCTGCTGTAGTCCCAACCTACTAGATTTCTGTTAGACTGTGAGGTTTTGTTTGTAGCTCTTCCATCTTTTTGTTTTTTGGTTTCATTACTTTCCTTGGAATGGCCTCGTGGTTTCCTTATGCTCTTTCTTTAACTACTTTCAAGAGCTATCGCAACCATCCAAGATATCATGGTGAATTCTTTGTGTGTGTGTGTGTTTTTTTTTTTTTTTTTGCTTTGTTGGCAAAGTTAAAAAGGATTTTTCTTACTGAAATCCAAAATCTGCTCTCCAGAATATTCTATATTTTTAGTCTTTTTCTTCTTCTTTCTTCCCTTTTCTGCAAGCTGGTAGTACTCCTTTATTGATATACAATTCACTCAAATATTTTCACATATTGCAACTTCTTGAACGCCATCTCAAACGTCAGTGTTTTCGTTGATTGTAAATGCCATCTGTCAGTTAGCAGTGATTCTTATAATGTTAAATCTCCACTTATGATTCACGTCATATCCTCACAAATCTATAACTTGGCACTCGACTTTAAAAGCCCCAAGTTACCAAATTCTCTGGATATTTATAGTCTTCTCAAATGCCAGTTTGTATGCTTTCTCTTTTGGTAAATCTCAACTTATGATTCATATCATGCACTCACAACTCGCTAACTTATGATTCTACTTTCTTGCGTAATTATTTTTCTGTTAGAGTAAACGTCTTGTGTCACCCTTTAGGCACATATTATTTCTATCTTGCTGGGAGTATTTACTTATGAACTTAACAATTTTAATTTTGTTATGCAAGTAGTTAATTTAGTCTTCAGATTTATTAATCTTGATATGTCTAAGACATTGTAGAATGAATACTTCAATTATTGTTGGTCCTATTCCACATATAATTCGATTCATTAATAAAGGGTGGATTGCTTTATCCAAACATCCAGCTAGAGAAGAGGTTTAGTCACATGCTAGTGATTCATATACAACGTGATTAACAAACAATCCTAATACTATTGTCTTCAAATTTGTATTAATAATTAAAGAAAATGCAGTCGATCAAAAATATTTAATTCATTAATATTTTTCAAAAAATGTAATATAAAATATGAACATTAATGAATCCATATAATTTAATTATTTTTTCAATCCACACATTGGGTAAGTGAAACAACCAGTTCATATGTATGTTTTATCAAAAAAAAAAATGAAAAATTTAACCATGCTACTAAAACTAGAATTCTCATATAACATCGGCATATTGTATATTAAAAAGTTATACCAAAAGGAATGCTTAATTTGAAATGGGTTAGATGGGCTATATGTAAAGAGTTATACCAGAATAAATAATTAGAATAGGTAGACAGAACACCGACAAACTAGGTGACAACCAGTTCATATGTATGTTTTATCAAAAAAAAAAATGAAAAATTTAACCATGCTACTAAAACTAGAATTCTCATATAACATCGGCATATTGTATATTAAAAAGTTATACCAAAAGGAATGCTTAATTTGAAATGGGTTAGATGGGCTATATGTAAAGAGTTATACCAGAATAAATAATTAGAATAGGTAGACAGAACACCGACAAACTAGGTGACAAACTACTTGGGTTAGGGCATAGAGTATACAGGTTATTAGGGGTGTAAACGAGCCAAGCCGCTCGCGAGCTATTTGGATCTCTGTTCAAAAAAATATTTGAATAAGTTAACGAGCCGAGCTTGAGCTTAACAATATTTGGTTCGTGAGCTTGCGAACATGTTCGTTTAGAGGCTTGCGAACGTGTTCGTTTAGAGGCTTGCGAACGTGTTCGTTTAGAGGCTTGCGAACGTATATACCACATAAAAAAAAAGGGCAGCCCGGTGCACGAACGCCATGCGGGGTCCGGGGAGAACGTATATACCACATGAATTATAAATATTATATGTTAACAAATTGAGCTCGACTAAGCTCATTTAATTTTTAAACGAGTTATTTTCGAACCGAACTGAAGTTGTTCGCGAACTATTTAATTTCATTATAAACCGAGCTCGAGCTTAAGAATTAAAGCTCGAATTGAACTCGAGTCGAGGTCAAGCTTCGGGAAAAACCAACCGAGCTGAGCTCGAGCCTCTTACTGTTCGGCTTGACTTAGTTCGATTACACTCCTACAGATTATTCAAGCTACACAAGACAGATAAAATAACATAGGAATATTTTATCATTGTGAAACTTATTTTTTGTTTATTTATTATTTATTTCTAGAAACCAAGCATAGAAATCCAAAAAAAAACAAAAGATAGACAAATCACTTTACATAGGAATATTTTATCATTGTGAATAATTATTTGTTGTTTATTATTCAAATGAAGTGTTTATTTCATTCAATGAATCAGACATAGGAATAGGTAATTTTGTTCTTTATTAATTCAACTCCATAGGAATAGTTATTACATATCTTATCGATATGATTCACTCAGCGAACAATACCGACCATAAAAGCTTTCCCATTACTCTTAACCATTAGGATACATGAAAATTTGACACCTAGAGAGCATGAATTCATCCTGCTTCAGGTAACAAACAACATTGCAGACTTTACCAACACCTCATGCACACATGTGAGTGAAAAAAAGGAGCGTTTACATGTTAAATGATAACTTCCCCATTGCACTAAACCACTAGGATACGTGAAAATTTGACACCTAAAGAACATGAATTCATCCTGCTTCAGGCAACAAACAATATTGCAGACTTTACCAACACCTCATGCACACATGTGAGGGATAAAAACATGTACTTACATGTTAACTGCATAGATTAAACTGAATTATTTGATGCTACAAATATCTAATACGTTATAAAGTTTGTACAAGAACTAACAATTTTTTAAGCATAAAGTAATTTAGTTACTAAACAAAATCCACATTCATCTAATTAAGGAATCAGAAGAGCCACAATGTCACATGATTGGTTCCAAACACAAATATCAATACCCAACACATTACTCCTATTACGCACCAAGACTGATGAGCATCTGTAACCAAACATCAGTTATCGGTGGCATGTGTATGTTTGAGAATATGCAATGTCAGTGAGGTTAGCTAATGCTAAATTTTTTGTATTTCTAATTTGAATAGCTAATCAAACAATCTCAAAAAATAATTGCACATGATTATCAGTTAACAAGCAAAGTAGAAATGGAAGAATTAAGAAAATAAGAATATGAATAATCAGGATAAGTGGAAGCCAGTAACAGTTATTAGAATGTACCTGTTGCTAACTGTGAACATTTCCTCATCTTGGTTTATGATGATATGATCCAGAGGGCAGTACTGCTCTCCAGTCTCTTGATCATGAACCACAGAATGCCTATGACTAAAGGTCCCTCTTTCTACATCTTGTCCACTTAATCTGACATGGTTACCTTCCACTATAAGGGTTGCAAAAGCAAGAGCTTCAGCAAGTGCCCAATCAATACCTTCCCCGGTTTCAATCATCTCAGCTCGCTGCTGAAAAATTCTCTTGATTGCTTTGTGGGGCTTGAAGTTCTCAGGAAGAGTAGTAATGGCTTGTCCAACACGTTTGAGGATTTCTGGCTTGACACTGCACAAGGATATGGCAATTTAATAGTTGAATGCCCATGCCAGAAAACAATTTGAAGCAAACAGTGAATGCTAATCATACCCAGTATTCCGTATACGTGAAATTTGTTCTGGTGATTTAAAACCGGCCCAATAAGCAGAGAGCCAATCCCTCCTTTGGGGGACATAATCTTTGCTGTTAACGAATTCTTCTTCCAGGATATTAGTAACTTTGTTTTGTGTCCTTTCAATATCCTCTTTAGAGATCTGTCCTGATTCCAAGAGTTGCTTTTGATATAGTGAAAGCGAACTTGGATGATTTTGAATAACCTACTTGAACATTATACAAGTCAGTATGGTCCAAATAGATTCCATAAAGGTAGTTTCATTTTGGCATAGAAAAAAGGTAAGATTCTTCTGTTTATTCGACATCTTTTGTATCAGTTTTTAAAATATGCAAAAAATCATATTAAAAAACACAGTGGAAACTTGTGGCCAACAATAGGATAGAAAAAAAAACAGGAAAAGGACAACATTCATAAAATCTCTTCCCAGAACATTGGCGACATAGAACAAGCAAAGATTAACACAATCATTTTGCATGATATACTAAAAAAGTCTACCTGATACATTTTTGGCTGTGTGAACGAGGGCTCATCAATCTCATTATGGCCAAACCTGCGATAGCAGACTAAATCAACTACCACATCTGAATGGAATGTCTGGCGCCATTCAGCTGCAAGCTCACACACATGCACGACTGCCTCAACATCATCACCATTCACATGGAATATTGGGGCGTCTAAAGCTTTAGCAACATCAGTGCAGTACTGTGAAGACCTCCCAGATTTTGGATCAGTTGTGAATGCAACTTGATTGTTGACAACCAAATGAATTGTCCCACCAGTAGTGTAGTTGGGGAGAGCACTTAAATGCAATGTCTCATACACCACACCTTGACCTGCAAAGCTTCCATCACCATGGATCAAAATTCCCATATTTTTGGTCCTTTCAATATCGTGGGAATAGTATTGTTTTGCCCTCGTCTTCCCGATCACAACAGGATCAACTGCTTCAAGATGACTTGGATTCGCAACCAACGATAGGTGGATCCTTTTCCCACCTCTTGTGGGCCTATCATACGAAGTACCTAAATGATACTTCACATCCCCAGTACCTGTATACAGCCCTTCTCCCTCTTCTACAGGTTTAGTACCACCACTGAATTCACTGAAAATCTGCCGCAGAGGCTTTCGAACTACGTTTCCGAGAACATTCAGTCTTCCTCTGTGAGGCATCCCAATCACAATGCTCTCCACCCCCAAGTCGGCAGCTCTGTCAAACATCTCTTTCATACCTGGAATCAGAGTCTCTCCACCTTCAAGTCCAAACCTTTTTGCCGCCTTCCACTTTGTGGCCAAGAAATTCTCAAACAGTGTGCTCCAAGTAAGCCGATCAAGGATGACCGCGCGACGCTCCCGGCTGTACTCCGTAGGATTAACGGTCTCAATCCTTTCCCTCAGCCAATTGCACTTCTCGCGGTCTGGAATGTGCATGTACTCGTAGCCGACAGTGCCACAGTAAGCCTGCTCGAGCCTTCCCAGGATGGAGCGAAGAGTCTGGACAGGGCGATTCTCCGACAGGAACCCCGACATCTTCCACACTCCAAGGAAGAACTCTCTGTCCAAATCCGCTTCAGTGAAGCCATAGAGGGCCAGATCCAAGTCATCGACGGTCCCGCGCTCCTCCAGACCCAGAGGATCGAGCTTGGCCTTCATGTGGCCATTAACCTGGTAAGCCCTGACGAGGAGCAGCAGCCGCATGCTCTCTTGGATGGTCTGACCGGAGATCCCCGGGGAAGTTGCAGCCTGGCCGACGAAGTTACGGAAGAAATTATCCCATGACTCGTCCACGCTGCTGGGGTCAGCTTCCCAGGCCCTCTGCAGCTCCTCCAGGTAAACGCTACTGGTTCCATCTAGGAAGCTGTCGGAGAGGCGCGAGAGCGGCACGGGGCGGGGGTGGGGCGCGGCCTGCCGCCGGAGGTGGGTCGAGTGGAAGCAGCGCGCTGGCTGGAGCGGGTAACCCCATCCAGCCCTAGCGCCGCGGTGGAGAGGCCCTCGAGCTAGGTTTCGACGGAGGGCGATCCGGGCCACCCCCGACGCTGCACGAAACCACGCCATCGAGATCCCTTTCGCGATCGGAGGTGAGAACGCAGTCTATTGAATTGGACGAAGACGATTCGGATCCCAAGGAAGACGAAGAGGAAGGATGATACGATCAGAGGTCGACGATTCCATCGTCTCGCTTTCGATCTAGAAGCCTCGTCCCTTCCATTTCCATCTTTGTTGGAGCGACGAAAAGTGGGGAAAGCGAGCGTCTCGTAGCGTCGGGAAGGTGCTCGATGGACGGATGCGATGGCTTGTCGGGTGGTGGAAATTTTATCCGTTAAAGGATATGTACCGCTTCCACAATTCCAACGCGCCAGCCTGGCATGGATTGTGATTATGGCAATCGGTAAATGGGCGCCAAGTTACGCGGACTGCTGTAACTGCTAAAACTGCTGTCCCTTTTGGGGGATTTATTTTATTTTAACCAAGTAATTTAATTCCCATCGGAGTTTTTTTTCTTTAAATAGTATATGCCCTTTTTTAGGAAAAAAAACATTATTGGTAGAAAATTTATTTTCTTGTAAAATAAATTCCAAGCATAAACAAAACTAGATGGCCAACCTAAAATTTCAATTACAATTTTCTTTGAGGTTGCATCTTTCTCTTTGTATTTTTTTAATCAAGATATAATAAATCTTTGATCTTCATCATCGAACTATACACATTTAAAACATTATTTCTAGTTTGATGGGAGCATCTGTTTGATGGGAGCATCTCTCGAGGGTCACGTGCATAACATCTGCAATTTAAGAAGGCGTATCTGATAGCAACTTTGGGCCGGTCCACTATGCGCACTCGAGCAACGATTGGGCCGGGACGGCCCATTAAATGATTTAGGGCATCGATGACGACACAATGGATCTAACTCTTCTATATAGTCGAACAGGGAGAGAACGCCGCTTTCCTTTGATTCTTCTTACGGTTAGAGTTTTGCGTGGTGGTCTCGTTGCAGACATCGCCGTTCATTTAGCAAGGTGTGTTCTTTATCTGCTCCTGTTCTGGAATCTTTCTTCTGCGGAGGAGAAGGATCTTCTTCTCATAGATCGTTCTGGTTTTTGGTGTTTCTTCTTCGTATGTTTGCGTATTCTTTATATTTTCCTTTGCATATTAACAAAGGTTTTCTTTTGCTCGCTGAGAATAGTTTTTCGATCTGTATGCTGAAGGCCTTCAATTTCTTTTGTATGTTGATAACTAAATCGTTTGACGTGTCTTTGATCTCTTCAATATTACCTGCGCTATTATGTCCAACTAAAACTTTGTGGAAAAGGGCCAACTGTTTTAGTAGATCGAGAAGTTTCATTATTTATCTCTGAAAGCTTAAGAATTTCATGGTTGCAATTATTATCTACAAATCGTAACGTCCTGCATTTTGTTACTTGAAAACACTCTACTGGGTAAAAGCTTTTTTTTTTTTCATTTAATGGATGAAAACCCATGAAAATGACCTAAATTTAATTGATTATAATCTATATGGTTACTTTTGTATAGCTTGCCTAAGCAAACTTGGATCTTCTAGGGAGGAGATTTGAATTTTTTTATGATTCTCCAAACCTTCATGGGTGAACATCCGGCCATGACTCAGCTTCTTTTCGTGAAATATATTTTGGTTAGCAATTTACTTAGGATGGGATTAAGCTACGTTGCAGATTACATTGGGAAGAACTTACCGTTTGCATGCATCATGTTTGAACACCATCCATGCTTGCCTTTTAGTCTAGCTTGTTGAGTAAAACTTAGATCACTGAGTACATTGCTTAGCTAACTGTTAAGATGTTATTAGGTTATAGCATGAAGAATTTTTTTTTTTTGTTCAGGTATTGATTGGTGATGAAAATTTATAGACTAAATCTGCATATAAATATGATTATTCTCATATCCGCAGACTTAATCAGGATGGTGAGAGTCAGTGTCCTGAATGATGCTCTCAAGAGCATGTACAATGCAGAGAAGCGCGGAAAGAGGCAGGTCATGATCAGACCTTCCTCGAAAGTGATAATCAAGTTTCTTCTTGTTATGCAGAAACATGGTTTGTGCTTGGCCAACATCATTGTTCTGATGCTTCAACCATTTCAGTTTGGTAAATTTTTATGTTTATGGTTTTGCAGGCTACATTGGTGAGTTTGAATACGTGGATGACCACCGCGCTGGTAAAATAGTTGTCGAGTTGAATGGAAGGTTGAACAAATGTGGTGTTATTAGTCCCCGCTTCGACGTGGGTGTCAAAGAGATCGAATCTTGGACAGCCAGGCTGCTTCCATCACGCCAGGTAAATTTGCTTGATTCCTTTGGTTTGTCTCCACTTCCTGAATAGTTATTCCATTTCATTTCTCCCTGTTAATGTTAGATTACATCTAACTATACTACCATTTCTTTATTGAAATATCCAGTTTGGTTACATTGTGCTGACAACGTCCGCCGGAATCATGGATCATGAAGAGGCGAGAAGAAAGAACGCCGGTGGCAAAGTTCTCGGCTTTTTCTACTAGATCCTTTTCGGCTCCCCTACTTATATTTTTAAGATAGGCTTGATTGATTTCCTTCAATGCGTTTGGACTATTTTTGCTAAAAACATCTGAACTTCTATCTTGATAGTTGAATTAAGTGTTTAAGATCTTTTTGATACTTTTGCTGAAGGAATGATGAACTCAATTACATCTATTTTTCATGTTGGTGTCTGCAAGTTGAACTTATGATTGCTGATAATTTTGTTAGCAAATTTATAGTTTATTTCTATGAAGATGTTTTCAGGTTTATTTACCTTCATACAAGATGTATTCAGGTTTTCTATGAAGATGTTTTGATATATAAAATAAATAAGTTTACACATTTGGTAGCTCAATTTGTTAAGGTTCATGGTCATGAATAAATTTATTTATTAATTTATATAAAATTTAATTATTTTTTCAAAAATAGTATATTTTTATAAATGATAGTTTGTCATGTTTTTTTATTAATTTAATATTTATAATATGTTAATAAATAAAAAATTATATAAATTATGAGAATAACAATGGAGATAGTTGAATTGGACTAGTGTTTTATTAGGAGTATAAATGAGTTTAAATTTATTTATTGAGATTGTTTAAATTTATTTTATATTAAGTTCACCTAATAATATTATTATTAGACTTATAAGTTAGCTATTGATTTAATGTAATAATTGAAGAGGGTAAAATTTTATTTAAATAAAAAATACATTATATTAAATTTTAAACTATTTTAATAAATAAGTTTATTCCGGCTTCTTAATTTTATATATTTTTGGATTAGAATTATTCCTTCTTTGTTAAGGTATTTATTTATTGTATTTTTGTGTGCGTCAAATAATTGGAAAGAAACGGGCGAAGTAGGTTGGACCCACTCTCTCTGAATCACCACCATCTCCGTTTCGCCTGCTTACCTACCCCAAACCAAACGTACCCCTTCACGCACCCACACGCATCTCCGTTCTACTCTCTCTTCCTTTATAGAAATTCCATCTCCGCTTCTTCTTCCCAACTCGATCGCCATGGCGCTCGCCTTCCTCCCGGCGGCTCTGCGGGCGGTGCTCCTCATCCGCCGCCGCCCGCTGCTCCTCTACGCGGTCGCGTGGTCGGCCCTCCTCACCGCCTCGGTCGCAATCGCGTCCTTCGCCCCGGAGCTGGCCTTCGTGTGGGCCGCCATGCCGAGCTCCTCCTTCTCCCACGCGTGCGCCGGGGGGTCCTCCCCGGCCGTGCGGGTCCCTACGGATGGGCCTCGGGAGGTGGTGTGCGTACCGGCGGGGCTCTTCCGGCGATCGGCGATGGACATGGTGGTGCCGCCGCTCTTCGCCGCCTTGGTCGTCGGTGGCTCCACCTGCTTCGTCCGGGCCGTGGGGCTGTGGGAGTACGAGGAGGATTCTGTCGACTCATGACCGTGTCAAATTTGTCTCCTTGCTAATTGATGCTTACTTTGTACTCATAGAACAGACAGGATAATGTAATAAAAACACCCTAGTTTCTCACAGTGCATAGCAAGCTCCCGATCGATGAATGGATCAGAACCGAAATCAAACAAATTAACGGCAGAAACGCCGGCGGACGAAGCCTTTGAGGGCGCCAAGCGCCTCCGGAATGCTCATCTCCCTCTGTTTGAAACTGATGGCGGCCCACAGGATGAAGAGGACGAGAATCCAGAGGAGGATGTCAAATGAGAGCTTCGTCTTGGGCTGCGACGAGATGAAGGTAAGGACGAGGGAGGAGTAGGCGACGGCGAAGGGCCACCGGATGAGGCGCGAGCCGGTGGGGGCGCCGGTGAGCAGCGCCAGCGTCATGAGCATGGAGCTGCCGAACCCAGTCCAACTGCCGGTCATGAAGAGCCAGTAGCGGCGGTGGTGCTTGTGGCGGAGGATGGAGTCGCCGGCCTGGTACCCGGCGCCGTCTTCCTGGTAGTATCCGCTGGGGAGGTTGGTGCCCAGCTGGTAGGTGAGCGTGGTGATGAGCGTGGCGACGAGGAGGACGACGTTGCGGTCGTTTCGCTCCCAGCCCGCGTGATGACTCTGTTGCCGTCGTTGTGGTGGCTCCGACGCCGGTGCGCCGTTGCCGAGCCCGTTCATCGGTATCCCGGTCTCGACCGCCACCTGCGGCTTAGACATTCGGAGTCGCGGACGAGGAATCGGATCGACACTTCCTTCGGGTTGCTCCTCAAATGCCAGAATATATGAAGTAGATTGATCATCGAGTCCACCTCATGGACTCGGTTGACTTGGCTGATCGGGGGCGTTGCTGCGTAATGGCAAGGCGATTTCGACGAAGAAGCCAAGGAAAGCAACATGAAGAGGATGAGAAGGCGTTGCTTGGGGAGAGGTAAGACTTACAAATCTTTGTGATAATGTTTAAAAATCTTGATATAAATGGCGAAACACACACGCTGCTAATGTTGTAAATTGGCGGAACGCTCTCTGAACGCAAATCATCGTATTCATGGCCGCATACAGTGACAGCTTCACAGAAACGACACCGCCCCCACTTCTCCGCCCCCATGTGACTCGCTCTCGGAGACCACGCACTCTCACCCACCATCCAAATCCACCGTCCAGCCACCACCACGCCATCGCTCAACCTTCTCCGCGCTCTCTCTCTCTCTCTCTCGTGCCTTTTCTCCGCTCTCAAAAAGCTGCCAGCACCCCATCACCAAGCTGCCGCATGTTCTCCTCTCACGGGCGAGCTTGGGGTCCTCAAAATGCGATTTTGCTGGCAAAGCTTCCATCTTGCTGCGCTCTCACCCGTCGACGAGCTCGCTTAAGTTTGGTGTAGGATTCTCGGTTTCCTGAATCCAAAATGCCATCTTGATGGTGAAGTTGTAATCTTTCTCAGTTTCACCGGGCGATGCTTGCGGAGAGATGAAACCATTGGGCTGTTTGGGGATTGGCCTGAGCATCGTCTCGGGTTGCCTTTTGTTGGCCCTTGTTGCGGAGTTGTACTATTTCTTCTGGTGGAAGAAGAGAAGAAGTAACGTAGACCTCGAGCGGAGCTTCTCCATCCCTGGGAAGGAGCTCCCCTTCCTCTTCTGCTGGAAGAAGCCTAGTTTTCTAATCCCCACAGCTCTCAATCCTAATGGAATCTGCGCTAGAGAAGATCATTCTGACGAAGGCCATGGCCAGCTGAAGCCATTAGAAGACTCAGCCGACGCAGAGCTGATGAACCTTGCAGGTTACCCGAGGTCTCTCTTCACCATCGAAGAAGAGACGCTGGAAGACTTGGTGTCTTGGGGGAGCAACAAAGGTCCCTTCAGGAAGAGCTTGAGGGACTTGCTTCAGTCTAATGAAACTCCCACTGCGACACCTCTTTCCTCCCCTGCTCTGACTCCAATGGCTTGTCAAAAGAAAACCATGCTCAACTCGCAGCCTGAGGCTTCTTCATCTCCGCCGCCAACCTTCAAGTTCCTCCGCGACGCGGAGGAGAAGCTGTACAGGAAAACTCTGGTGGAAGAAGCACTGAAGGTCCAAATAAGCTGCAGGCAGATGGAGAACAGAGACAGAGGGCAACAGAGTTCACAGGTGAAGATTAACATAAATTAAGCTTTTTTCTTTTGCATGTCTCTTGCAGTTCGATCGTTTGGGTCTTCTCCACTTCAGGTGGCGAATCTGGTGCGTGCAATTGCTGAAAAAGCACCATTCTTTTTCGTTTTCTGTACGCTTTCGATCAGATATATGTGGTCTAACATTGTACAAAGCACTGGAAAAGATGCATATTTACTGCTTCTTTCCAGCACAATTAAGGCCAGTTCAATCAATGCAACTTCATCTCACCCACAAGCAAAAAGGTTCTACGCGGCTCAAATTCTCTGAGTTTTCTCTTAGTTCCAAACCTGTAAAATTAGGTATCTTCAAGGAATCTAATAATTGAAGGATTGTGAAAGTTGAAGATTCTCAATTGGCTGGAAAATGCTCTGGGAATACTGTTCAACGTTGAAGAGAAAGAGTGCTAAGAACAGTTTAGTTAAAAGATATATTAAGAGAGTTAGAAACTCATTAATTATTTGATTGAAACTTAGATGAATCAAGTGTTTTTTGAAAGGATATTGCCCCTCCAGGTGCATAATTAACATCACGATTTAACACTAAGAAGTTGCACTATAATAACATCGAGACAAACATTGTTTTATAAGCGATAAATTAATCTACTGTACACCTCTCAAGTTGGATAATGATGGCATGCCACACCACATGATTCATTCTCAGCACACCCAATCTTGTCCCAAGTGGTCCTATGGCTATGTGTCCATTTGCTCAATTTCACATCTTGTCCATGTGTGGAGTCACAAGGGAGGTCAGGACAAAGGTCAGAGAAGCAGAAGCTTAGATTAAAGCACACACAAAAGAAGATGATTTTGCCTTCACTTCTTTGTTCATCCATGATCAACTAACTGAATATGTAATTAGAAGATTCTGTTTGGGACTAACAACACCTGTCCTGTCCTGTCCTCTCATGCATGCAGACTTCTAGTTGAGGGTTTTCCTTTGTGTTAGCTTTCAAACTTTCTTGTTTGTGTTTGACCAAAAGAAAAAAGAGCTTTATTGTTTGTAGAAGGTAACCTAATTGATAAACTAGTTGAAGTTGTCGATATCATCAGCAATTGTTTAAGAGGAGAATCTGACACCTCAGTTAGAGGAGGAGGCTATGCATTTAAGTAACACACAACATTGCTCATTTGAAGGATCTTTGGCCTTTTAAGTGTTTCCAGTTGCATATTTGGGCATTTTGAGATCCTTAGATATTGTTCGTTGTTAGATTGCTCATTGCTCAACCAAGAAAGATGTTACTTAAGCAACAATCTCATCTAAGTCGGCGATCCAAGAACATAGAAGATTCGACTTTCGTTAAGATTGAGGCCCGAGAAAAGGTAATCCAATGCAATTGTTCAAATGGTTCAATTTGTTGATTAACCAATTGAATAGGTTGATCCAAATGTGTTTGTTACATAGTTTAGAGTGTGATTGGTATGTGGAAATGGAGCGGAATGAAATTTGAATGAGATTTTGAATGAGAATAGAATAAAATCAAATTAAAATGCTAATTATAGCCCACAGCCCCTCTTCTAGCCTACCACTTAGAACCAATATGAACATTAGGATGAAAATCCTAATAACTATTATTAGCTTTGATCATAAAGGCAAAAACAAACAAATAATAATAATAATGAAGACCAGAAAAGAGAGAGGATGAGCGCATGCTTCTCCCTTCCTCCTCCAATCTCATCAACCTAATTGCATACACCAAATTAAACATTTGCAATCTCATCTCCAAACCATTTCTCTTCTTCTTCAATCGATCGCCCACTGTGGATCTTGATCAATTCCATTTTGTTAACTTTGACGCAGAATTGAGGAAGAATTCAATGGCCGATGACTCCTCCAAAATCTTGCATGAGAATAAGAGAAACCCAGGATACATGCAGAGATTTCTTCATTTCCTCGACCTTCACCAGCGCCTTCGCTTCCCGAAAACTCTTACCTATCCAAGACAGATCCCACGAATAAGTAGTTCTTTTACCTCCGATGAACAAACACCATCAATTCACAAACTTGTTTGGCTAAGTGCATTCTTTCTGCAGGGGTCAGATCTCCAAAGAAGAAACAGAATGCTGCTGCTTTCGAGGATGACCGGAACGATATGGAAAAGGATGCAACCTCGTCGGTCCGCTCTGTAAGTGCAGAGCTAAGATTTTGGAGGTGGTGCATTTTGTTCTGCATGGTGTTTAATTTCTTCTCATGCTAATTGACTGAATGCTCAGGCCAAGCATGGCAGAAGCTACCCTCGTGTTCTAGTGAAGAATCTAATAGCCAGGAGGAGATCAGGAGACAAGGATAAGAAGCAGAGCACCACTCCCTCGGCGTCGCAAATGAAGCGGACCTTTTCGATTCATCATATGGATTCTAACGACTATGTTGCTCAAGATCCTGAACAAATAACAACTGAGAGAGCTGATAGTGGGAAGGTGGATTCTGAACAAGCAATTGGTTCTTCTTCTATACACCAAGCGTTGCCAATTTTGCAATGCACAAGTGATACCAGTGTAGGTGATTTGGAGCTTAGAGACAACAGCCCCACTGTTAGACTTTCTGCAGATGAGAGTTATGGTTCTCCGGTGTCTTCGAGTGTCAGAAAGCGGTATCGATTTTGCAGGAGCAGGAGTAGCATAGATGGATTGAGTCATGACCAGCTGCTTGAGCTCTTGAATCTCATAGCAGAGGGACAGACAGAGAATGCTGCAAATGCTGGCACTGAACTCTATCAGTCAATGTTCACGGACATAATTCAGCAGCTCCTTAAGAACAAGGACTTGTTCTTGATGTTCCTGCAGGACCCTCCCTTGGATTCCACAGATCGAGCTCAACGAAAAACCGATTCGGTTTCAGCAAAGGAACTTAGGAAATCTGGTTCTTTTCCTGGAGCAGGAGGAGGATGGTTCCACAGAAATAGTCTCTCAACCTTTGATCATAAAGAAACCGAAAATGGATTGACAGGGATGAAACACAAGTCCATCCAAGGTGATTCCTCTTCTGTTTTCGCCATCACTGAAGGAGGTAAACAATCTGTGGGATTGGCAGCAGACCGAGATTCCGACAGGGAGAAAGATCAGAAGAATGTTAAAACTGTTTCAAGACATTTTAAGGTTCTTAAGAAGAAGATAAAAGATATAATAAAGGAAAACAACAAGGAACAAGAAAGGATCTCTATGGACAGTATCTTTCACAAAATTCCTTATGGAGAAAAGGCGTCAAATATTAAGATGAAAGAAACTGGACTTGCTTCTTCTAGCAGCAACCATAAACTCAAAAGGATGAGGAAGTCAACTTCTCTAACCGAATCTTTAGGAAGGTACTCACAATTGCTGGAATCTGTTTCGAGCACAGACGCGAAAAGATCGAGAGTTGTAGAGAATTCGGTAGAGTCGATTTCGAGCATCGAAGCTAAAAGAACTCCAAGCATAGCAAACCTGATCAAGGATAATAAAGATGCACCAACAAAGAAGGCACCAAGAGCTTTGGGAAGAATGTTTTCTCTTCAAGACATGCATTCATATTCTCTAAGCAAAAATCACTCTCAGTTACCATTGAAACCGGAGAGACTGGAAGAGCAAGCAATGAAGAATGGAAGTTTGAAAATTGCCGAAACCAAAGAACAAGTGTTGCCAATTAATGAGCATAAGTCAGTAGCATATGAAACACTAGAGTTGTCCATAATAAAAGATAGAAGCTATTGCTTTGCGGATGATGATAGCAATGATGTTCTGAGGACACCAACCGAGATCTTGGTTGCAGACTCTCGCCGTCTGGAGGATAATCTAAGTTCTGAAACAGGGAATTTCTTTAGAGGTAAACTAGTTAGATTCAGCATAAATAAAAACATAACCTTTAGCAATTTTCACATTATTTCGATTCATTTCCTTCTATATTTCTTGATTCAGAATTGAGCACTTCGAAAAGTCATACCCAAATGGTTGAGCCACAAATTGATTCTGACATTGAAGCAACTCCTAGAGATGAAAATGTAGAAGATCTCTTTGATGAGGCACCAAGTTTGAGAGTGAAAAAGCATGGCTCCTTCCACATACAAGTAGACGAAATGAACGAGACCGAGTTCGAATATGTGAGGAACATACTCCTGAAATCAAGAATTGGCAGTGAAGAGGCCCTTGGAGAATGGTATTTGCCTGATCAACCAGTCGACCCGTCCCTATTCGAAGAGGAAGAGTGCTCCACTCAAGCTCTTATGCTCCATGGAAATGAACTGAACACAACTCTAAAGCACATGCTTCTGTTTGATCTAATCAATGAAGTGTTGCTACAGATATATGACACTTCGTTTGCTTATTGCCCCTGGGTTCTACAGGCTGACTGCCGGATTCGGCCAGTGCCGGTCGGCCACCGAGTGCTGGAAGAGGTGTGGGCAGTTATTAGCAAGCATCTCAGCCATCAACTACTGCTGGACCAGACTGTGGAGACCACTGTGGCCAGGGACTTCATGAAGAATGATGGATGGATGGACCTTAAACATGATACTGAGTTCGTGGGTCTCGACATGGAAGATTGGATACTGGAAGACTTGATCGAGGAGATGATACTTGATTTCGATGATATATGGATTGAGAAAATTATAGTCGACTTTGATGATATATCGGACCTCGAGTTCTTAGCATATCAACTTGAAGGCTAGTTACTTACCTCACAATCTCATGAACATCGATCAATTGTTGCATCATCATGTTGTAACTTAAACTAGTAGTCTAGTACTCAGTGCCTGTTTTTTAAAAGATTGAGTTTTGTAACCAATAAAATTGAGTAATGATATGAACGATCAATTTAATCAGTAGATAAGTTTATAGTGTGGTGGTTAAGGCAGGATATTTTTACTCGGTAATTTAAATTCATTTAGCATATGCATGCGATATTAAACAACTAATGACGCCACTTTTTGAATTTGTTTGGTAGATAAAATGTTAAGTTGAATTATTTATTTTAAAATTAATCGGTATAAATTGAATATGAAAAGGTAAGTAGCCCAAATAGGAGTTAGAAATTAAAGTGTCATAAAAAAAATTAAGTTAAATTTATATATGTATGAAAATTGGTAGATGAAATTAAGGATTTGATAGGTTACATATGAAATTTAGTTAATATTGATAATTTCTAATTTGTACAAATAAAAAATAGCATAAATTAAGACTATTTTGTACAATAAAAATATATATTTGATTTTATTACGAAGGAAAAATATATTAAATTAAATTATTTATCGTTATAACAGGTATTAATCACTCTGAATTAGCAGAGTGGGTTTCCATCAATATCGCTCTCGAAACATAATTGAATTGGTTATTACGAAACAAATATATTGAAGTGGACAAGAATCAAATTTCGATGAAATCGAAATATGTCTCCTTCCGTAATGATCAATTATAATTTTTAAATTTATTTTCTCACATATAATATAGAATTGATCGAAATCGAGCGACCGACGGATTTCACTAAGAAAAGATTTCCATCGATGTCGTCCCGCAGATCGGACGATTCGCAGCCACCCAAACCCAACCAACCGTTAACTGATAGGAAAGGGCCGTTTAAGGTTCAAACTCTCGTAGTGTCGCAACGGTAACGGACGTCACCCGTCAGCAACCGTCGCCGCATCTGCTCCCTCTCCAACGCGCATCGCTAACGTTTCCGTCACGTCGCTGTCACGCCACTGACCTTTTTCCGTCCAATATCGTACCCTATTTTAACTCCCACTTTGCTTCAAACGGGCGAAGGCGAAAAGGTTTCCTTTTAAATCGAGCGTTCCGCCTTCCGCGAGAGTTTTGCTTCGAATCGAGGGTTTTCAAAAATCCGATCTCCAGCTGCCTGCTGCCCCGTCTTCGTCGCCTCAAGGTACTCGACATCGTAAGCCCTCTGGATCGATGCTTTTCCCTCCTAGATTTCTTTTAGAATTTAGATCTCGGCGCCTGGGTTCCTTCTGAACCTGTTCTAATCAATACCTTTTTCGGTGATTCTTCGTCCGTTTATGGTTTGCTTCTGTTGTTTGTTTTTCTAGATGTTGCTTTTGTAATCGACCGTTGGAATGGGTTTGATGTGGTGGTTTGATCTGGTGTCGCAGGTTTTGCTACCTGGTTGCCTCTTGCATGGGAGATGGTGGCGTTATGGCTGTCGAAGTAGTGGAGATTGAGAAGAGTTGTGTGGAGAATAAGCAACCGGCGGCTGCTTCAATCTTGTCCATGTCTGAGGGAAGTTATGGGCTGTCTCCTTCTGTTTGTAGCTCCTCGAGATCTTCCCCATTCGATAGGTAACGCTTTGTTTGTTGTATTCTGTTTGGATGCTTAGTACTTATTTTTCTTACTCGTCATTGAATTCCCGATGAGTATTAACTGTTTAGTTTGGTTGAAATTTTGCATTCTTGTTTTTTTTTACATTTTTCACTGTTTGATTTCTATGAAATGCGTAGAATCTTTGTCTGAATCAGCTAATGAATTTGGTTTTTTTGTCAGCTTATTTGTATGAGTTCTACTGTAGGGGTTGAGTCTGCTTTATCACCAGTTGTTGGTATTGATGCTATTGAAAACCACTGAATCAGTCCTAATAAGGTAGATGCTCAAATTTGTGTCTTGGAACTTCCCTTATTAGATATTAACAGGTGGTCTTAGAATGCAACATCACCTCCACTGTGAAGCCATATGGAATTTTCATTTTTGTGAAAGAAGCAACAAGTCCAATACCTTGCGTATAACTTAGATTACTCTCCTTTGACGGACCTAAATGATAAGTAAAAACACTCATTCCAAGGATGATAAGTGAAAATATTCAAGAAAACATCAACAACAGTGAGACATGGTTCAACATAAGCCTGCTCAACGAAGAGAATCCAAGTTTGTATAGTATTAGCTAAAAGTACATAGAAATATGAACAATCAACTACCTAATCCTTGTATAAAAGTTAGCATGATCCCCCTCCCTCAAGACTCTTTTCTAAACATTTATAACAATAAAAACCTAACTTAAGCACTCCTTAGAAAATCTAGCATATCCTTGGGAAGAAAAAAATCCTCCTATCTACAATCTGCCTAATCTAATCCCCTAGAATCTCTACACAAATTAAGTGAATCCATTGTTCTAGCACACTTCCTATGGTGAAGTCTTGTCATTACAAGCTTCCAAAGGTCATGACTTTGTAATAAAACTGAGAAAAAACACTCAAAACCTACAATAGGGTATCAAGCCAAAGTTGGACTAGTAAGGTCGTCCATTCAAGTGTGTGCTGAAGCACAACCCATTTTCTCTGACCAACTCATCTAGGCCACAAGTGAAGCACATCTTTGTAGCATCTGAGGATGAGTTTCTACTCCGTTTCTCTATCTAATAAGTGCTCTAGAGCAATTATACTCCTCTATACCATGGTTTGAAATCTCATATTGTATCAAGTGAATCGGTCGAACTGTATGGTTCCGATAAATCACCAAATCTCGATACCATTTGGCACTAAGGTTCAAAATCTTGAGTCATGTCATAGTTTCAGTCTTTAATTGAAAAGATATTGTTCCGGTATGGTGCTAACTCTCTGATGCATAGTGTCGGTGATAGATTGGAGATTAAAGGAGGAAGGAGATGAAGTAGAGGAATGAGACATTGTCTGTGTTGAGTGGTATCAAGTTTTGATAATTTACTAAAATGATATGTTTTGACTGTTTCGCCCGGCATGGTATAAGATTTAAAACCAAGCTCAGCACAAACAATGTCCTCTTTCTATGTTTCATCTCCTTTTTTCAATTCCAATCCATTATCGATACTATACATCAAAACATCAACACGATACCGAAATAATATCATTCCAGTCAAAGATCAAAACTTCGGCACTAATCGAGATTTTGAATCTTGCTCTAGACTACTCCATCGCACTAATAATATTGTTTAATAAACAATGTATAATCCCCCTTTGCTTTATCTATACCCCATGGCAATCATAAATTTGTCAAACCATATTCATGGTGATTGCTTAAGTTCATATAAGGCTTTTTTTTCAATTTACATATAGTATGACCATCTAAATTATTTTCATATCCTAGTGGAACCTTTATATAAATTTCTTCCTCTAGTTCTCTATGCAAAAATGCATTCTTGACTTCAAATTGTTGTAACTTCTAACTATAATTAACTACCAATGATAATAGAATTCTAACGGTTTTGTAACCACAGCAAAAGTCTATAAATAATCAATCCCATAGGTTTGTAACTTCTCCAGCCTTGCTTTGATCCATTTGTTTACCCAAGTAACAAAAAAGTTTATAATAAAAAATTAACAAAAAATTAAAAGAAACGATACTTTTTTAGAATTATTGATGTAATCTGAAAAGAAATTAAAAAACCAACAAGTTTAGAATCAAGAAAAAAAAAGAGAAACAAAAATGCAATATGCCTAGCAGCACGGGTTGGGTCCCAAATTATCTTAAATTAGCAAAAACAAAAATGAGAAAAAAGGAAAAAAAAAAAGATACTTTGTAGAAATAGAATTGATGTTGACTTCTTCTGAAAATAAAATAAAATTTATAAATTTTTTTTGTCAAAATAGTGAAAAGTTTAAAATTGAGAAAATAAATCAGAAGATTTTTATCCAAATAACAAAAAAAATTGAATAAAAAAATTTGAGAAAGATAAATAGCAAGGATACTTCTTCACAAAACATTAATTTTTATTGCAATCTGAAAAGAAAAAAATTTGAAAAAGCATAAAATGAACGAGACTACAAATAAGGAAAAAAAGACAAAGAGAAGGGGTGTCATTTAGAGGCACTAGGACAGAGTGCACTGATAGAAGCAAGGGTTGCTATTCTGAAGCGATGAGTACCTTTTTGAGGTACATGGCATCCTTCCAAGATTTCAAAGCTCTAGGCACTTCAAGTGGGGCCCCTCACCTCAAGCAAGGCCCTCTGCCCCTTGAGCTATTTCTTTACTTTTTCCTTGATTCTAAACTTGTTTGTTTTTTAGATAAATCATTTTGAAGTTATTTTATTTTATTTTAAGATTGCAATAACGTTTTCTATTTTGTAAATAAGGTCGATAAATAGAGGCATTAAAAAGACTTGTTAAAAAAAAGGATCCTTAAGAAATTAAATAAGGCTCGCCTATAATAGGCCTTTAAATACTACCTTAAATAGGGTCCTTAAGCACGACTTAACTAGGGCCATTAAACAAGACCCTATTACATGGCCCTTTAATAGGGCTCCTTTAACATGCCCTTAAACACAACGTGGACCATTAATAGAGCCATTAAATAAGGATAAGATTATTAAACAAAGACCTTAATCAAGGCCCTTAAATAGGGCCCTATAATAAGGCCCTCAAATACAAGGCCATTAACAAGGTCATTACATAAGACCATTAAACACGATTCTTAATCAAGGTCATTAAAGAAGGTTACCCATTACATGACCCTTAAATGGGACCCTTAAACATTGCTCCAAAATAATACCATTAAATAGAACCCTTTATTAGGACCATTAGAACAAGGCCCTATTACAAGGCCCTTTTACATGGCTCTTTAAAAATGCCTATTAAAAAACCCTTAAACGTGACCCGGACCCCTAAATACAGTCATTAAACAGGGAAATAAAAATGAAGAATAAAGGGCTCACAAATTGTGTATCTTGGTGATAAAGATAATTTTCAAACTATGTTTAGCTATAGTTATTGTTGGACAATCTTTGCCGGAGATATTATGGGAATGTATTGAATTGAAAATTACCATATTTAAATTCTGACTTATTTGTCAAGATAACCTAAGCTGATAATCTCAAACTAACAAGCGGAAGGCTAAGCTGCTTAGATGGTTGCTGAGTTGCTTGGAAGACTGGGCTGCCTTGTATGGCCGAGTCCGAGTCCTTGAGTCTGAGTCGTCGAGTTCGAGTCCGAATCGTCAAGTCCAAGACTCGAGTGCTCTGAAATAGAGAGCCGAGGTTTGCGTTCAATGCAATTTTCTTAAAACAGATTCGCCCCACCTCCGGCGGTGCTTTGAAGTTGTCGTGGATCATCTGTTTCCCAGGATACAACGGCAAACCGCAAATTTCCACCAAGCGCTGGTAATCGCGGCGAACTAAGATAGTACTTGAAGGCTATCATGAGTTGATCTGCCAAGTGAATGCTGAACAAAGAGAAAGATAGTGAGGGAACGAAAGTGGATGAAGATTATTTTCGCTTGTACATATTTGCTCATGATTATGACCTCCTCTTTTATAGGAGCTCCAACCTTAGGTCCTTAGGCAACGTTGAATGACCAGTTAATGACCATTTACTATCTTTACTCACCTCGGATCAAAACGCCAGCCGTTTCGCCCGTGAGGTTATGAATATGTCATTAAGATTAGTTAATGCATCTATTATGCAATTGAGCAAGTAGCAAAAATGTATTCATGTGGTAAAATATTGGTTCATTCTCTTAGATAAATTTTGCCTCAACTAGTCCTGCATTTAACGCACGCAGGTCGTACTCGAACACGAATCAATTTAGTTCAGTGCAATCCAGACCTTGGATTTGTAACCCTTGCATACCCACACGTGAGAGAGAATCTCTCCCCATGCATTTGTTCATAATATGCATGCATATGATTCAATATAAACTAACAATAAGGTCATGGGACTCCCAATGTGGGACTAAAAAACTCATGCACAATGGAGTCTCCTTTGTCCACCTCTTATTGTTTCCATTCAAATTTCCAATAATATCCATCTTCTACTGCTCAAGGCTCTAGTATTGCATGTAGATGCAAGAATACAAATTTTCAACCGAATAACTAATCAAATAAGGTAATTGTAATGTAAAAAATAAGTTTACTAAATGAAAGAAATTTGACCATTAACATTTACCAAAATCAATTTAGATAAAAGAACCTAACTTTTTGAATGTATACAAACATCATAATAAATCATTATGAGGATAAAAATATTCAAAGTTAATTATTAATTATTAATTATCATTAATTATTAATTTGCTTCCTACTATATCAGAGTTGGTCCTTTCCTAACAACTTATGCTTGGTGTTCACCTAGCCAAATCTTTACCCTGTTCACTTTGAGTTAATAAGTTAATAATATCTGTGCTACTACTAACAGATTTCTTTCTACAACATCCAGCCACCACTAGCCCATACGAGATCAGATAGAAAATTGAGATTCTTCGCTGTGTGCTTGAAGTGGAACTAGCAGTATCAAGATACACAGTTTCTGTAGTAAAAGATCTTTAAAGCTTTTCCCGTAAATATTTTGAGAATTTCTTTTACACTTCATAGTAAAACTTTGTTATTCAAAAGTAGAATTAGTTTCCACTCAAAAAAAACTTAGCATTTCTCCATTATTGTCTTGTCATGTTCATTTAGCACAACAATAGGAGTGGATCTTCATCTGAATGCCTAGCCTACATTTATAGCATTCTGCTATCTCAAACTTCTTTACAAATTGTACTTGATTTATAAACATGTTAGCTCAAAACAAAACTTTTATGTTATAAACATGTTTCTTTCTCATGCACATAGCTTAAACTTTAGAACATTTTAAGGATTTATCCAAAACATTGTGTTTTCTTTCTTAAACATAAAGTTCATAATTTTTAACATATTTAATGAATTTCACCAAAATACAAGTTTGTAATAATTGTAGCCATAATGTTTATATACTGTAATATATCTAGTTAGTGTACAATTTTAATTTGTCCAAGCAAACTATTATTCTTGTAAAAACTCTTGCTTAACTGATATGGTCTCTAATTCATTGTATTTGCAACAAATCTTGTGACATCGCATGCTTATATGACACCCTGTCAGCATTATACTTGTTATTCTAACAAAGTTTTTGACAATGCTTATATATTGCCAAGTTAGCAATGTAGGGATTCTAATAATTTGAACATGGCATCTCTTTTAAATTGAATCTTGTGAATATCCAGCTTTCTTCACTTGCTACAACTTCTACATGGTCTGATTTGCTTCTCTTTGTGTTTAGGACTGACAACTCAATAAAGAACCACTGGAATAGTTCCTTGAAGAAAAACTTAGATTTCTTCTTGGCTACCGGTAAGCTTCCACTGGTTCACAAACCTGAAATTCTTGATGGTTTGAAGAGCATATCAAACATAGGCAGTGGAGCTACACTTCTGACTTCGAGAAATAGATCAGAGAATTTTACTAAAGCTTTTTCTGGATCAGCCAGTTCTTCAGATGATGGTCTGCATGCTGAAGCATATAAATTGGATGACCAAAAGAATTGTCTGGAACTATTATTAGTTCATGCTAAAACAGAAACTGCAACAACTTTGTTGGTAAACGTAGTCGATGATCTAAATTCCCAGTTCAACATGCAGACTCCTATGTCTGATAGCTGCAATGGATACGAACACAGAAAAGAATTGGTGGATCATGGAAATACTAGGGAGAGTGACCAACTAAATGATGCATGTCAACTAGCATTACTTGAATCTCCTTATGGTCTTGGTTCACTCTTGTATAAGGCTCCTCAGCTTCAAGATGTTTGCCTTTCTGTTGTTTCTACTCCTTAATACAATTCTATCCGGAAGCAATTAGACTGTATCAACACCAAAAGAAAATCGGACACCTCCCTCTTCGAAGGGGAAGGAACCTGCCCAAAGTATTGAATCAATACTAAAAGATGCAGCTAGAAGTTTCCCTAACACTCCCTCTATCATCAGGAGGACATAGAGGGAAACAGAAATGACTCTTGCTTCTGAAACTAGTTTGTCACATGCAGACAGCGTAAGTTTTTGGATAACTCTGCTACGACTGGGAGGAACAGAGAAATCTTGGAGGCAGTTGAGTCTTCAATGACTAAGCCTGGTCCAAGTGTTTCTGACAGAAGCAATAATTCATACCGTGACAACAGTTTCAATGCTTCTCCTCCTTACAGGTTGAGGTCCAAAAGGACTGCAATTATCAAATCTATGGGGAAACACCTGGATTTTACAGTTGACGAAAATGATTGCGGCGGTAATATCAAGCCCCCGAACTCTTCCATGTGAGAGTTCACAGTGAAAATCTAATTGGATCTGAAAAGCACTAAATCAGAACTAAGTTCAACACGCCCAGATTCATGTAAGTAGTGTTTTTTGTTTGGGAGTATCGTCCAGTATTTTTTAGTTCTAGTTTTTTTGCATTACATGAGATAAAGTAGGAAGTCATTTTTGTTTACAATACTGATAATGAAACTCTTTCCCTTCTCTGCTGTTGATATGTCCTTTAGATACATGTTGGGCAATTGTTTTTCTCATTATTTAGTAGTAACTGTATTTTTTTTCTCTGTTTTTAACTGTAGGTTTGGACGACAAAAATTTGGGATTCAATTCCCACTTGGATCGCAAGTTTCTCACTTAAATTGCAAGCGGATTTTCTATTTTGCACCAAAGTTGCCCAAATCACACGGACAAGGTTAGAGCATAAATTGTAATTAATTGTTATAAAATTTTCCAGTGGAATAAGAGCTTGTCTTGAATTCATGTTAAGAATTATTCCCTAGTGAATAGGATTCATAACAATAAACCCATGAGCAATTTTTTACTGTCTGATTCTTGCCATGCAATTCAATATGACATGAATCATTGAATGCCATGCCCTGTTGCTTGCTGCTTGTGCACTTTGTTATTTATATGTTTATTTTTCCAAGATGAATGAATGCACTTTGTTTGAATTACTGGGATCATAATTCGGAATTGTTACTGCACTAGCTGCCGAATTCCATCCTAATCCTTGTCAGGATATGTTTATGTTAGAACCGGGATATTTGGTTGTCTGTCAACTTCAAAAATAAGTTTCTGTTGATAATAATTGTAAAATAGAGCAATAAAGAAAAAAGTTTGAGAAATGCAAGAAACAACTCGAAGTTTAATGTCTAGCTAAGATTTCAAGCTTCCATCTTAAAGATCCAAGTCATACTTTTGTTGTCGGCAGCAGGCAGGATAGTCATTGTTTTGAATAAAATCTATATACTTCTATTTTAATAAGATTCTAGCTAATATGCTGCTCCTCTAGGGTTCTGTTTATGAAACGTGACTAGTATAAAATTATAAACTAATCTTTGTCAATATTATTATATAAATTTAAATGGGTTTAAATTAAAAAAAGAAGAAGAAGGTATAAGATAACTCAACAGAGGTTCCAATTAACATAATATTTATTTGTGAATTTTAGTTCGTATGTAAGTTTATATATCAATTTTAGTAAATTTTTATATGGAATTAAACTAATTAAATTCTGAAAATGAAGACTTAGAATGATTTCTAAGACCTCAAGGAACACAAGAGCTGATTTAAGTAGATGTAACAATTTTAGCCATAACTTTAAAAAAAATTGAGAGCATAGAATAATTCTAGTAGCTCCAAGGAACATTATAAAGGGAGTATTTTTAGAATTTAGCTAGTTTAGATCTACAGAGTTATAACTCTTATACGAAGCACAAAGGAAGAATCTTTTTTGAAATATAGGGTTTAAGGAGCACAACTAAATATTTATTTATGAAATTTGATTAGGACAATTTTATATAATAGTTTTAATTAAAATTTTTTGATGGACCTAAACAATTCAAACAGAAAAAATAAAACCATACCAGATTTTTCTTTTTCAAAATTGATAGATTGTACTCTAGACTCTAGCATTAGAATGATTTCTAGATCTTCAAAAGAATATAAACCCTAAAGCTTATTTTTTTCAAAATTTCCATTTTTGACAAACTAAGATCTTAAAATCCTAAAACATTTCATAGTAACTTTTGATGGATTCTTTTACACTTTCCTGGCATCTCATTTGTAGATTATGCTGCTTAAACTCAAGAACCCAAAAGAATCTCATTTGTCCATGTTTAGAACAACAAGAGCTTAAGAAACATAACAAAGTGAGATAAACTGGACGAAGACTTCGGCCGGTTGAGCAGCCGGGTTTTGTTTTTTAGAATGGACGGGTAACGAATTTAAGTGGATTGTTAGATTTGATGGGAATATCCTTTGCCTTTAGATTGTTAGATTTGTACATTGATTATGCCCAACAACTCCGGAACAAATTTTATCTATAATTATTGCAAAATAAGAACAGCAGGAGAAGAAAACAAGTTTAAGAAATGCACCCAGTCAGTCCTTGGTGGAGATTGATTCTCATCTCCCATCCTAAGGACAGGACTTTCAATGCCTCTACTGCAGGTACAACAACTTGGATTTGAAAAGTACAAGACTAAAAGTCTCACCTTTTGCAGTGGTATAAGAAATAAACCTTTCTTCGAACTGATTTAAGATAATTAAGTCAGAATTAAATTAAATTATTAAAATGATTGTTTAAGTTTTATGCTCAACTCGAGTTTAATTTGTTTAGATGTAATTAAGCTCTCAATTTAAATTTATTTGATTGTTTAAATTTTTTTATTTTAAATTTATTTAATTAGTTATTAAGTTTAATAATATAAATTTATTTATTTATTTTTTAAAAAAATTATATATTTAACATATTGATAAGAGTTTATTGATAAATATGATTTAAAAATTTTATTTATGAATTTTGTTCATGTGGTAATAATGAACTTGTTTGTTTAGTTTAAATGTGTAAGTTTATTCATTTAATTAATTTTGTATATATTAACTAACATAAATAAATTATTATCAAATCGAATATCAAATAAACTTATGAACGTTTGATTCATTTACCATCCTAGTCATATGCGTGAATACAATTTATTTAGCCCCCGGGGCATTTATTTACTAATAAAATTAATAAGCTTAAATATTAGCTGGGCTATAAAATTTTATAACCAACTGCATTTATTTATAAATATGGTCGTGGGGCCGCTAAATTGATTTTTGCAGAAGAAAAGTGAATAAAATTTATTTATATTTATTTACTAATAAAATTAATAAGCTTAAATATTAGATGGGTTATAAAATTTTATAAATAAACTTATTTATTACTTTATTAAAAAATTGATTATAAATTTAATTATTTTTTAAAAAAATACTATATTAGTAATTTATAATATATATATATATATATAATTAAATTATAATAATAATATTGTTAGTTGAACTCAATAAAAAAATTAATAAATAAGATTGAACAAGTTTAATAAAAAATTATGCACATTTAATGCAGTTAAACTCAGTTTGGCTAAGTGAATTTGGCTAGTTTAGAAAAATCAAACAGTAAAATAATAAGAAATAAAACCAAAGGTGGACACCCTAATCGATATAGCGAGGCTGAGTGAAGAAGGATACTAAAGAACACTAAATCAAAATCACTTGCCCTTGGAAACCCTAAAAAAAATTTAAGTCATAATTTATTGTCTTTTTCTAATAGAGGAGTAATAAAATTTAAATTTTTAATGGATCTAAAGGGATCACTGTTTGATAGTATGAAAAATACACAGTTGATACAATACAGTGCAAGAACAAGAACACAGATGATTCACTATACGATACTACAACAAATTAACGACACTTGAAACTACGACAACGAGAGAGAAGAGGCGATCGATCGTCGATGGCAGTCTTAGTCCATGCTTTTGTCTTCACCGTCCAATGATCTCCGACGGCGGCCACCGTCGAGCACCCAAATTGGTGCATGAAGTTTGAGAATTTTATTTTTACCGGCCATTGATCTCCGACGGCAGCCACCGTCGGCAGCCAAACTGATCGAGAAAGTTGCTGAGGCGCACGTGCTTTGCGGCCCACGCCTCGGCCAGCTTCTGCTCCTTGGCTTCGGCGTCGCGCCTGAGCCCGGCGATCTGGTCCCTGTACTCCGCCTCGATCCGCTCCATCGCAGCCTGCTGCTCCTCCCGCAGAGCCCGCATCTTGGCCTCCATCTCCTCCATCTTCTCCCGCCGCTTGGCTGCCATCTCTGCCTCCAGCTGCAGCTCCACCCGCTTCAGCCGCCAATCGGCCTCCTTCTTCTGCGCCGCCCACGCGCGGTGCCCTTCCTCCAAGTCCTTGCAGCACTCCACCAACTCCGCCACCACGCGGCCGCCGAGGGTGAATCCAGCCGCGGCGAAGGGCGAGGAGCCGCTCTCCACCAAGTTTACTGCTTCGGGCGGGGCCTGCAGCTGCCAAGGTGCTCGCGCTGGGGCCGCGGCAGTGGCCGGCGAGAGGGTGAGGGCCACCGACGGGGACGGCGGCCTCGGGTGGGCCCCGCCATTGTTACTGGAAAGCCACGCCGGAAGCAGCGGCGTGGCCATCATCAGCTGGGCGTGGCGGCGGTGGTGCTGGTACTGCCGCTCCTGCTCCACGAGCTTCTCGGCGAAACTCTCGAGGATGCTGTCGTACTTGCCGGGCTCCACGGCGGCGCAACCGCCGGACTGGCGCTGCAGGATCCGGTGCTGCTGCTCCTTAAAAACCTCCCACCACTTGCCCAGCCGCTTGGCGGTGCGCCCGGGCACCTCGGCGGCGATCTTCTTCCACTTGTTCCCGTACTGCGCCTGCAGCCGTATCACGAGGTGCTGCTCCTCGTCGGTGAGCGCGCCCTTCTTGACCCCTGGCCGGAGGTAGTTCTTCCAGCGCTCGTGGCACGACTTGGCGTCGCGGTGCAGCGCCGCGTTCATGCGCTGCGCCACCAGGTGCCACTCCCGCGGTCCATACTGCTTCACGTAGGCGCACAAGATCGCGTCCTCCTCTGCCCGCCACCGCTGCCTCTCCTTCATCGGCCGCCGACGCCGCTCCTCATCTCGAACAGCACCGCGCGCCTATTTACTCTATACCATCAACCATCGCCAACAATTAGATATATAAATTGTCTTTTTTTATTCTTCCCTGAGAGAGAGATTGGACCACAGCAATCGATCAAGAGCAGCAGCAAACAAACGCATTCAAGTGGAAGACCCAAATCCATCAAAATCTAAAGCCATAAAGCAGGTAGAAACCGCGATTACCGAGCGAGCGCAACCAAACAAGGAGACCATTCATGGCACTCTTTGGAACAGCAAATAGAGAACGCGCACAGTGGCAGCTGCTTGCATGAAACACGCTCAAGACAGAGGAGTGATCATGAAAAAGCTGATGCATCTTGATCAGAAACCTAATCAAACACTCTGCTGCACTCGCAATTTATTCCACCATTTATTGTGGCATTATTCCATCTCAGCAGGAGGATTAATGTCAACAGTTCTATTTAGTTTTCCCTCCGATAATCCTACTGCATGCTTTATAGAATTCGCATCAAGCCATAGTTAAACAATTCAACTGTTCTTCATTATTTTATCAGTTTGCTTGTTGTGTAACTAATTTAGAATCAGAAGTCATCCCAGAAAAAGGAGGAAAAAATTAGCAAGTTGCCCAATTGAATTAAAGCAGTACTGCTCATTCTGCAAGCAAAAGTACAAGCACCATAAATGAAATGCTAAAAGAATTATTTCTACTCAGTAGAAGCAACTCCAACCCTAACTAAGGAGAATGCAAGCGAAGAAGGAAGCATAATCTACTGATCTCTTGTATCGTAACGAGAGGATGAACAAGAGGAAAACGAACTATAATTAAGAAACATGAACCAGAAAAGATCAGGCAAGAAGTTTTCCTCCGAGGAAGCAGTAAAAAGTGGTGGTGAAATGGAAATGACACGAAAAGAAAACCCTCACCTGATGGGACTACCCTGGAAATGCCCTCGACATGGAGCAGCAGCAGCAGCAGTTCTGCGACGGGTCAAAAGTTAGGGATGCAACAGGGCAGGGCGAGGGATTGAAGAGAGAAGGAACGGGAGGGATGGAGGGAGGGAGGGAAGGAGCAGAGGGGTTGAGGGAGATTGTACGTAGCTGAGCCTCTGGCGAAGCAGTGGAGAGAGGGTGCAGGAATAAATAGGAGGGAAAGGTGACAGTTCAGTTGGAGCAGGAGGACGATGGTGTGAGAGGATCCCAACCATCAGAATGCTGTCAAATCTGACGCCAATCCTTGTGGTTGCACGTAAAAAAGAGAGAGGGGTTAAAGGGAAGCAGCAAGGAAAGGGAGAAGGGACAAGTGAGAGGTCCCGATCAGAACAAAACAAAACAAAAGTGACTCAGAATTCTGACCGCCATGGCCTCACTCTGCCACCATGACTCAGTATCAGAAGAAGAGAGAGAGCAGAGACGAGGAAAGAAGAGGCTAATGGCCATCGGTAAAGCAGATCAACGTTTCAGAAACATATGACCAAAATCAAACATGTCCAGCTGCTCCTCCTCCTCCTCCTCCTCCTCCTCCTGCGGTTTCGTGCCGTGGGGTGGTAACTGGTAAATAAAGAGAAGAAGAGTAAATTATGTATAATTAATATTATTTTTAAAATTTTAAAATTATCATAAAATTATTCAGTGGCCACAAACTGTAGCAAGTATATTTGATAATGTTAAAAATAATTTTAATCAAGTTTAAATAATATTTATTAAATTTATATAAAAATATTATGCATTGTAAATTAAATTCAACTAAAAAATATTGTATTTTAACCGTTGCTGGATATTATCTATTACAATAATAATAAAATAAATATATTTTTAATATGAAAAGTATAATAGGAGTAACCTTTATTTTATTATTACTTTTTTTCGAGATACAGGGAATGGTGGAGAAAGAGCCAAAGTGAGGTAGGTTCTGTCCTTTTTTTGGCTGTGGGTCCCACGCCATGCTCTTTTTGTTTTTTCTTTCTTGGGCATTTTATTGAATAGGATGATAAAATTTCAGAATTACCCAGAGAAATTTTAAATATTATCCTTTTAACATACTTTATTTTTATAATTTCAAAAAATACATATGCATTGCCTACTTACATCTTTAAATTTTATTTTACTCATTTATATTATATATATTTTTTTTAAATTTGAAAGCAAAAAAATAATTATTATTATTATATATTTAAATTTGAATTCTATGTTTCATCTATAATAATATGGTTGTGTTTCTATCAATATCTTATAGAAATACAAATTATAAATAATATATTTTTTAATTCATCTTGATCTGTGTTGTTAAATGTCAAGGATGACAAGTGTCGCATGATACAATACTCATCAATATGATCGACACAACGATATAAAAGATATTTTTATTATCTATATTGTATATTATCCGAAAATTACTTTGATTTTAGGAATACCGGTAGATGCATTTATTAGGCCTAAAGGATCATTACTACTCAATTTAGGATGCATAAGACAATTCCTTTTTATTGCGTAATAAATAGAACTTGCTTTGTTTTTTTCTTTTGCACTAGCTAATGAGTTTCATAAGCACACCCACATTGATGTTAATGTGTTAGTGCTATAACACTCAAATGATGTTACAATTAAAGTCTAATTTTTTAAACCTGGTTAATGAGTAAAAAATTTTTAAAAAATCATTGGGGTGCATGGATAATGAACCCCACAAATAATGAGTATTAATGTTAAAATTAATATGTATATTAATAAAATGAAAATGTTAATATAATAGATATGTATATATAGATTTTATATTTGTTAAAATATGATATATATTAACATTCAAATCAAATTACATTGGAGATTTGGAGTCATTTTATAAGAACTCATCGCCATTTAATATGACCTTCTCTTCTTCAATTAAAATCTATACTTATTTATTTATTTATTTGTTATTAATTTAAATATTTAATTCTTCAAATTGATTAAACACCCGTGGTTCCACAAAAATTTTTACTTATCGTCAAGTAAATCGGGAAGCTTGAATAGGACATCGCTCATCAAGTAAATCAGGAAGCGTAAATAGGACATCTATCGCTCCACAATCAACATTTCAGGATTTTTTTCACTACCCTAAAACTAAAAATCAACCTATATATAGATGTCTCATTAATTACAAAATCACTTTACAATTGCACCATAGGCCATAGCCCCAAGGATATACTCTATCATTAAATAGAGGGATGTCTTATTGGTCTTTCCTTTCTAGATGAGTCATCATCGTCAAGAAATGCACCAACACAAATCAAAGAAAGACGCTAAAAAAGGAATTAGTTTTTTTTTAATTTAATCTATTTAGCTTCATCACTATAGACCAAGTAAAATAAAAGCATACAAAAATTTTAAAAAATTTGAGAAACATAATTCTTACATGATTCAAACATAATTCTTACATAATTCTTACAAAAATATTGACTAGTTTAGATTTATATAACAGTTGCAATTGAAACCTATATAATATAATTTTTTTATACGATAAAACGATCTATATAACAATATTTGTTCATAATTCTTACATGATTCAAACAACTTCACGCCGAAGTGAGGGCGTCACAAACTAAACTCATTGATACAACTTAAAATTTTTACCAAGCAATTACACTGGTCTGTATTTATATATTTACGTTACACAGAAATGGAGAGACATGGAGATCTTCGTCTCCATCTCCATCTTCATCTGCTCACAGGAGATGCATTAAACCACAACAGTAGAGGTGGTACCAGACGACCTGCCTTGTTCCTGAAACACCTCAACCGACCACCGGAGCCTCCCTCCCTCGGTCCCTCCCATTCACGTCGTCCCAGAGTTCTAATTGTGAGAAACATGATACAAAATAAAGAAGCGGTGGCGGTGACAGTGGCAGGAGGGACGTCCATCTCTCCGCTAGGCCATGGCCATGGCCATGATTAGAGAGAGAAGGCAGAGACGTGCGTGGCGTTGGCCGCAGAATACCGGGGTGGAGGATGGGCGATAGGGGGCTGCGCACCGCGTTTCGCGGCGCAGGCAGAGACAAAGCGATGTTGACGATACGAACGCCTGTTGCTATTACTGTCCATTGCCAACTCTCTCTCTCTCTAGTCTAAAATGTTATCTCCATCCATCCGTTTGTGAAAATGTCAGTACTGCATGCCTGCCTGCCTGCCTGCCTGGGCTCCCTGCGTCGCTCTGGTCCACACGCTCGCTGTCTCCTCTGCTGCGCGGTGTGCATGGAGCGTGGGAAGGGATCCAATTAGTCCAGATGCAGCTGCCAGTGATAGCACTGTATCGTCTCTCGCCTTGGCTTTTCCCTTGAGCCTTGTACGTCTGCGCCCCTCTGCCTTGGGGCCGGCCGGGGATGTAAAGGCCATTTCCTCTCCCCCTAGCCTCCTCTCTCTCTCTCCACCCACCAATCCTGAAATGACCCATATCGCACAATTACAGAACGTCCAAAAGAATTCATTGAAATAGTGAAGAATCATCACGTCGTTTTGTCCTCCAGCAGTAATGGTCCATGGACACGCCGCCCTTCAGAACAGTGGGCAGCTTGCTAGCTAGGCCGGGACCAGAAGTTTTGGTTTCGCCCACCGAGGCGCTGTGGTGTGGCAGACTTGGAATGGAGGTGGGGCTATGAATAAACACAAAGAAAAACAAAATACAATAATGTGATTGAATAGGTTTATATAACTTCATTTTGAGTTTATCAAACACATATATATTTATCGTACCTCTTTCACCTTGTTAGATCAGTTGTTGTTCTTTATGAGTACAATAAGTTGACAGTATTTTTAATTAAGTGTAAAATATTCATTTAATTGGTATAAATTTAAAGTCTTTATAATCATTAAATACTTTTAGTTAGAAGTGTCAGTCAGTCTCATAAAAACTCAAGAATATAAGTACTGTGTCAAGAATATAAGTACTGTGTTAATTTGACATGAACTTAAGTCTTTAGCACAGTCAAAAAAATTTCGACCGAGAATATTTAATAACAGGAAAAAGGTCTTGAAAAACAACTGAAAGAAATCAATGATTAACAAAAAAAATGATGATTTCTTAAAGAAGAATAATCAAGTGGAGCAACTTAAGTTAGTTAATTTATTTGTGTTTTCAATGATGAGTGTTATAGTAAAGAATGATTGAAAATGATAGAGACCATGTTTAGTTTCTCTGTGGAGTAGAATTGCTCTTGTAGCTTGATCATTCAAACAATATAAATTTTTTGTTCGATTAAAAGAATAAAAGTGTTTCCAACGTGAACAATATAATTTGCAATCATAATAAGTAATTGCCTATAAAGTTGTTTCAAAGTTTGGGCACCATCCTACCATCTCCTAGTCAAGAACTCAAACGGTGCCGTACGAGGAGCGATGGTGCCACTTGTTTTGTCTTTGGGGTCTACTCTAAAGAGGAATAGCTTGGTCCCACTTGGAAATTAGACATGTGCTATCATTCACATTTTTCTTTTTAATTATTTGTTCCGGTTGAGAAGGACACGTCACCGGACCTCCCTCGCTGTGGGTGTGGAATAGGAGGAGGAGCTGAGGGTGATGGGAGCATCAGGATCTTCAGGACCTGCGAATCACAACGAGCGTGAGTAGGAAGGCCAAGGGATGCCCTGGCACGACCACTCCGACGCTCAAGTCAAAAACGGCGAGAGGAAGAAGATGAACAGTAACAGAAATAGCTTGAGCGTGAGGAAGAGTAGAAGTTGAAGAAGTTACCTGCTGAGGGAGGAGTGGTCATTTTAAGGATGAGCGTGTATACCTGTCACGTCATCATTTAAGGAAGGTCCTATCATGATTAATGAGGTGTCAGGAACAATCGAGTTCCCAGTCCCATTGTCGGAAAGGAACCATCTTGTCATGACCCATGCTGGTGTCAGAGGGATGGCGGCAATAAATAGGGGTGTGAGCTTATCAGAAGTAATGATGGGATATACCAGGGCATTGTAGGGCGCTCCATCGATTCTGCTGGATAAGAGGTATGTAAGGTGAGGACAAAGGCTGCTGTGGCGATTCGGCGCTATAGCCGAATGGGGGTGTAACCCGAATAGAAGATGGGAAGAGAGGACGAATGGGCGATTCGGCCGCTGAGTGGACCGAATGGGCGATTCGGTCTTGGGGGAGCCGAATGAGCGATTCGGCTACGAGGGAGCCGAAGGGGCGATTCGGCCACGAAGGGGCCGAATGGGTGATTCGGCCACGAGGGGGCCGGATGGGCGATTCGCCTGCGGGGGAGCCGAATGGGCGATTCAGCCACAAAGGGGTCGAATGGGTGATTCGGCCACGAGGGAGCCGAATGGGCGATTCGACGGCGAGGGGGTCGAATGGGCGATTCGGTGGCGAGAGGGCCGAATGGACGATTCGACGGCGGGGGAGCCGAATGGGCGATTCAGCCACGAAGGGGTCGAATGGGCGATTCGGCGGCGGGGGAGCCGAATGGACGATTCAACCACAAAGGGGCCGAATGGTTGATTCGACCACGAGGGGACCGAATGGGCGATTCGACTGCGGGGGAGCCGAATGGGCAACTGATTCGACTCTGGTGGAGTAGAAAGAGAGCGAACCTCGATCAAACGGACCCGTGGGCGTGGATGGCTAGACTTGTAGGAGGGACCAGGATCGGACTCGAATCAAACTAGGGGCTCCTCTGGGTTATTCCCATAACATTATTAATGTTTTTTATTTTTCAAATTTATTAATTTTAAAGATAATTAATTCAATTTTATAAAAAAAATTTTATCGACCATTAAAATAAATTCAAAAAATATTTACAATGAGGTCACCGACCACAATCAAACGTCATACTCCTTTTAGATATTAGAATCTTGAATCACAATATAGTAGAAAAGTTATAATTCCACTCTACATATATAATAAATTAGCGCAAATAAGTCATTGAAATAATTTTTTAAACTTAGCTTGGTTTGATTTCATTTCTATAAATTTGAGCTTGCTTTAAAATTAACTAGAAGTTAATAGTTTAGATGTTATTGACTAATTTTAGATTTGAGCTTCTTTGATTATTTATTTATTTTTATATTTTAAATTTAATTGGTCGATTAATTATTTTATAAGCTTATGAGAATTTTATATTCGTAAACATTATTCATAATTAATATTTAGTAATAAATTAAACATATATATTTATTTATTCATCTATTTGAGTTTGTATATATAATGAATATGAATAAATTATTGTAAAATTAATTAATCTCGAATTTACTTATAAAAAATTAATGACATTATATCCCTCTCTTTTTTCACATTCACATTTTTATAAATTAATTACTTATAATTTATACATTCTAATTCAGATCTTAGAATATAGATACAAGCTTTCAGGAATACATTAATTTTTAAAATGATTTAAATTTTTTTAATTCATCAATTAATCTTTAATAAATTTTATCATAAATTTATTATAAAATTTAAGAAAATGATACTTGCTGACGCCTAAAATAAATCATACGACATGGACCCGCTGTAAAATACATCGGCGTCCGTAGGAGAATCTGGTCCAGTGCACGTGATGAATGTGTCCTGTCGTACGACGCCGACTTCCAAAACGCTGAGACTCACGTGCCATTGCCAATGCCCTCCAACAAGATGCCAAAGATTAAGAAACACAGACCACGTTGTTAAGGATGACCATTCCTGAACTAATACTGAACTTTGAAACTCGATATGTGAGTGTTCTTAGATCCATCATCGAATCGCAAACAAGAGAATTCCATACATAGTTTATTTCACCAAGCACTTTATCTACAAATTTAAACAACGTAACTTGCAGCAACACAACTATTTTACAACTAGATCACTAGATTAAACTAAGCATGGTTTTAATCGACGACGACGACGACGACTTCAGACTTCAGACTTCAGACTTGGCTCATCGGAATGGCGTCCAACTTCCGGGGCCTCTTGTAGTTCTTCAGCAGGAGGGAGCAGCAGACTACGCTCACTGAAGAAGCAGCCATCGCAGCACCGGCGATCCACGGCGGCAGCCTGAATCCGGTGAAAGGGAAGACGACTCCGGCAGCGATGGGGATTCCGAGGATGTTGTAGCCGAGCGCCCAGATGTAATTCATTCGGATCCTGAAGAAAGTCTTCCTCGAGAGGTCGATTGCGGTGATTACATCCTCCAAGTTGCTCTTCATAAGAACTATATCAGCCGCTTCGATCGCCACATCTGTTCCGGCGCCGATAGCCATCCCCACATCGGCAGACACAAGTGCCGGTGAATCGTTGATGCCATCTCCGACCATCGCCACAGTTAAGCCAGACATCTACAGGAAGACAACAGATGGAAAAACGAATTGATTTATATTGTTAATTAGATCATGCATATTCATCGTCGGAGATGGTTCCTATACCTGAAGTTCCTTTATTTTCTCGGCCTTTACGTGTGGTTTTGCTTCAGCAATGACAGTGTCGATTCCGACATCGCCGGCGATTGCATTTGCAGTGCCCCAGTTGTCCCCTGTCACCATAATGCTCTTCACTTTCATTGATCCTAGAAGAGATACGACTTCACGGGCGCCAGGTTTCAGTGGGTCAGACACTGCGATTATGCCCGTAACTTCTCCGTCGACGGCGACGACTATTCCCGTCTGTGCATTTCTCTCTGTTTCTGTGAGAATCTCAGAAGCCTCGTCGGGGATATCGATTCCTGATTCCAGCATCAAACTTTTGTTCCCGACCATGACTTCTTTGTGCCTGACTGAAGCTTTGACCCCGTGGCCTGCGATCGCAGTGAAATCTCGTGCTTCAGGCAAGACATGGCTTTCTTCTTCCTCACCAAATCTTTTAGCATACTGAACTATAGCTTTCGCCAAAGGGTGTTCACTGTTGACCTGCCAAGAATATAACTATCCTTTGTTGCTGCTTTACTACAGTAAATAAACACACAGATGCTTGATGAGGATGATGTACCTCAGCAGCTGCTACATACTCATAGAAATCTCGCAGCACCATGTTCTTCAGCAGCCGTGTGCTCACAACAACAGGTTTTCCAGTGGTTAGTGTGCCTGTCTTGTCAAATACAACACAGTTCACCTGCAACTCAAAGTAATTGGTCAAGTGAATTCAATCTTAACAAAAGTTTATTTATGATCTTGTAGATATTTTTACCTTATGTGCACTCTCCAATGCTTGTCCCCCTTTAATGAGCACACCTTGAGAGGCACCTACTCCTGTTCCAACCATGACAGCAGTGGGAGTGGCGAGGCCAAGGGCACATGGACATGCGATCACCATGACTGATATGCCAAACTGAAGTGCGAGCTGAAAGCTATCCATTGATGATGGAATCCATGACTTGGGGTAGGAGTTGAACTTTCCCGTCAAGTACCAAATGAGCCATGTCAAAAATGCAAGAGCAATAACCTTCAAACACAAGACAACAGGTTTGGTTACGTTCAATTCAATTCAACACATGCAAGTAAACATGATCGAACGATATGCATGCATGAAACTTACAAGAGGCACAAAGTATTTGGAGATGTGATCGGCAAGTTTCTGTACAGGAGCTTTAGCCATTTGAGCCGACTCCACCAGACGAACGATTTGCGAGAGGGCGCTTTCTGCCCCGACGTGCGTGGCGCGGACGTGCAGCGCACCATTTTCGTTGACAGTGCCACCGATAACAGTGTCGCCTCTCCTCTTCGCGACAGGCCTTGATTCCCCAGTTATCATGCTCTCATTCACATGGCTCTGGCCCCATATAACAAACCCATCCGCAGCCACTTTCCCTCCCGGCACTACTTTGATCACGTCGTTTTTCTGAATCAGTCGACTGTCTATCTCGGTTTCGCTCACTACATTTCCTTCGTCGTCGAGGTTCAGCAATATCGCGGCGTCCGGCGTCAAGTCCATGAGCTTAGCAATGGCCTCTGATGTCTTCCCTTTGGCCAAAATCTCAAGATACTTGCCCAGAAGAATGAAGGATATGAGCATGGAGCTAGTTTCGAAAAAATCATTCGACTTGAAGCTCTCTGAAGTTGCAGCTCTGAGCACAGAATAGACTGAATAGAAATATGCTGCATTTGTTCCGAGAGTGATCAGCACGTCCATGTTTGCAGATCGTCGTCGCAAGGCTTTATACGATCCAACGTAAAACCTTCGGCCGATTATGAATTGGACAGGAGTCGATAAAATCCATCTCAACAGCTCTCCGACCTTCAACATGTTAACTATCTTCTTGTCTAAAACTTGTTTGGTGCCGGGGATGTACATGAACACCATCGAAGTGAGAAACACTGGGATGGTGAAGACCAAACTCCAAAGAAAAGATCGACGATACTGCTTAATATCGTCGTTCCTGTGGAATTCCCTTCCCCTAACTTCAGGGAATATCGATGCTTTGAGATGTCCTGACCCAGCCGACTCGATAATTTCGATGAAATTCCTTGGCCCTGTCTGATCAGGCTTGTAAGATATCGTAATTTTGTGAAGAGCAGCATCAATGTTGGTGTCATGTACACCGGGGAGTGCCTCGATAGAATTCTTAACCATCGAGATGTATCTCGTAGAGAATGCACCATCGATTTTCAGTTCTATTCTGTTGACATCTTCTCCAGTGGTAATAAGGAGAGCCTCAAAGCCGGCGTCTTCGACTGTCTCCATTAGTTGGTTGGTACTTACAATTGTAGGATCATAGCGAATCTCTGCTTCTTCTGTAGCCAGAGCAACAATGGCCTTTTGTACACCGGCAACAGCTCGAAGAGCAGATTCAACAGTAGTCGAGCATGAAGTGCAAGTCATTCCTTTTACGCGTAATCGGCATGTTAGAGATGATCTTTCTTTCATTAGTATCTCCTCTTTTAGTAGTGCGGCTGCGAAACCAACATCTTCAATCGTTTCCCTGATTCTGTCCTCCTGCAAAATGAATGTGATCAAGGATATATACATTCAACTCTGAATTGGTCTGGAAACCAAAGATTGACTTATAGCAAGCAACATCAAAATTCCACTAATTTTCCTATTTTCAAGAGGGAATTGAATGGGGTTAATCCAACTTTTATGATTTCATAAGCCTAACAAGTTCGACTCGATAGAGATTTCTCTCAACCAAATCTCACTCTTACTGATCAGAATGCAAGACTAGGGAAGAGTTAATTACCAAGTCTTTTGAGCATATATAGGAGATGGTTTCATGCAATCTTGGTGCTAAAAAACTCTCTAAGAGCTATATAAGGACTCCAATTGATACATTTTATCACCTCCAATCAACTAGATGCTTAAATATGACTCATAGGTGAGGAGTGTGTGGTATGGTCAAGTCAAAACTCAAGTTGAGTTGGAAGTCAAAGTCAAAGTCAAGATAAGCTTGGATCAAGTCAAGCCGAGCTTGGATTTGATCAAACCGATTTCAAATGCTCGGGTCTGGTTGAACCGACTTTGGGTGTTCGGGTCTAGTCAAATTGTCTTCGAGTCAAGCTGGTTCATGATAGAAGACCTCAAGTGAATTCTGTCCGAATTGTATTCAAGTTTTATCCGTGCAAATAGGAACTCTGATTCAACTCAGCAGTTGCTGAAGCGCCCATCACCAAAGGATATAGTTGTTGAAGAGTCAATTACCAAGAGAGATATCTCTCAATAATGAAAGGAAGAGGTATATCTTTTGGAAATAAAATTATCCTTTTGCTTTCTATTTAAAGATAACTGAGTCATTTTATTTTCTACTCTCTATTATTTACTCTCATCATTTTTTTTTATGTCTCACTTGAATGTTGGAGGAGTTTTGTCCAAGATACTTTTTGACCTCTTATTCTAACCTCCTTCTTAAGTCTTTTAATTTCAAACCTTTGGTGGAAGAATTTTCTTGTTACTTGACATTTTGAAAACCGACTTGAAAGATGTTAGTCTATTGAAGTCCGACTTGAAGGAAGTCAATCACCTAAGTCCGACCTAAAGGAAGTCAATCTACTAAAGTCCGATTTGAATGAAACTCGACTTAGAAAGAAGTTGGTCTATTAAAAGCTAGCCAACTCGACTTGCATATATCTAGTCGGTCGAAATTATTCGATCATGATTACTTTTTCTAAGTTATCCCATTCCCATCTCTAGCTAGGGGTGCTAGCAACTATATTGGTTTGTGTACTACATTAGCTATAGTAAAAGGTGAAATCCGCTATCTCAGTGGTCTCACACGGTTGATTCCACGATCATCTGTCAGAAGATAAATTTGAAAATTATAGCCACTACGGGGAGGGTATTATCTTAACTTCGTCAAGATTCGACTCTTGTTCACTTCAGTAAATCTGCGTCGTAGTCACCAATTTAACTATGTCCCAAGAGCTTAAGTATTACATTAGAAAACAAGTATATGATCTAATACTCCAGTAGTAACGTTCCCCTTGCCATTTTGGTATAGGCTATCATCAGGGTGCTTAATTTCTCCTTGTGTTAGTTCTTGATTTCAGTTAGTTAATTTTCCAACAGAAATAAGGTTTCTTAATAAACTTATGGTTATTAACTTGGCGGTTAAACTCATGACTCAACCATAACTAAGGTTGGCTTCAAGTACTAGAAAGCAAACAAAAAATTCAGAATATATAATTATATTTGATCAAAAAAGTTATAGAACTCAATAACATATATAAATATATAGTCTATATTAATTATTAAGATCAACAGTAAGGGAATGATCAGAAATGAAATTGAAGGTTAATTTTGAAGGAAACAGATTGAGAGTAATTCGTAGCATGGCAACGGAAGAGAGAATTATATTAAGAGCTGACCGAAACAAAGGCCGGGTAGAATATGACTTGGGCGCGATCATTCAGCACGTCGACGGCGGCGTCGTGGATCCCCGGCAGCCGCTTGACCGCTTTCTCCACCGAGCCAGCGCAGGCGGCGCACGTCATCCCGACGACAGAGAACACGGCCACCTTCTTCGCCTCTTCCTCCTCGTGTTCCGCCCCAGCACTGCCCGCCTCCAGATCCTCGTCTCCCGCCGCCCCGACCGCCGCCTCCTTCCTCTTTGGGTACTTGGGCATCGAAGGGTAGCGCGGCCGCGGCGAAAGGCTCTGTGACCGGAACACCTCCCCGCCGCGGAGGCACGAGCACGACATCAGCAACCCGGCGTTCACCATCCTCCCTCCTCCTCCGACGAGCTCAACGTCTCTCTCCCTCGAGGCTCGCGGGAAATGAATTTAAAGACGTAGAATCCCGTTACGGCACATTTCATGCTAGCTGTCAATGGACCCCACTTTTAAAATTATTAATACAATTGCATCACTAATTTATAAAATTTAAGTTTCTAGAATTATTAGACAAAGCATAGAAATGATGTTATATATTAATGTAATTAATTATATTTATTTTTACAGAGTCAAACACTCACGTCGAACACAATATAAAATCATGCATGTCTTTATCGATTTGTAAAATGTGATTTTTAATTAATTTGATGTATTACCATTGACATTGAAGACGTGACACATACGATGAAAAAATAACAAACTATTTGCCGGATGAATTAACCATAATAATAATAATAAAATTAAAATAAGTTAGCAAACAGTTAGATGTTAGTTAACGACAAGATATAAATAATTATTGCACCAGCCCGGAAACTGGTATATATGTAAATGAATTAAACTACTATGAATAAGTAATAATCTGTTTTTATTCCTTTAATATACATAAAATTAATTAAATAAAATAATTTTAATAATTTATTAAAATAATAAATAAATAAATTTGAATATATATTCGATTATCATGACACTTAAAATTAAATTTATGAATAATATTCATCGATAATATGAAATAAGCTTAAATCAAACTGTAAAAGAGAAATCAAACTAAGTTTTAAAAACTATTTTAGAGGCTTAATTTATCTTAGGCCCGGCTTTATTTGATTCGATTATACCTCTTTAAATAATTAGTTTGATCATTGAATACAATCTTGGCTGGATTACCTTCGTCCTAAAACATGGAATCAAATTAAGAAAATATTAATTCAGTTAATTAATCTTAAGTTGACCTTGAAGATGTGGATGCATGCATTAATCAAATGCCATTAATTATTTGTCAAGTTTTAGGTGCATATTTCCATGTAATGACAATGTTAATTAAATCATTAGCATTCATAATCACACGTATAAGAAGACAGAGAAAAAAGTTTTTTTTTAAAAAAATATATATTAAAAATAATGATGATACCAGAGACTATGTAATATGATCTAAGTGGTTACATAATGTTTTTGGATGATTATGAAATGTAGCATGTATTTGCAATTTTATAATTGATTAAAGTCAAAATTCAAAACTAAACTACTATATTTGTTGTGTCAAGAATCTTGATATAGTACGTATCTTCGAATCAAAGAGTGATTATATTTTATGCATAAGTTGAACTCTGATTTGAATTAGAAATCATTTTGTATAATTTGAGAAGGGAACTATGACTCTCAAGCATAGTTGAATTGATTATTGCGAGACAGACTTGCTACAATAGGCAATAGTTAAATCTCGATAAAGTTGATCCTTCCTCATAGTGGTCAACTGTAGTTTCTCGATTTACGTCTTCACACATGGTTATGAGACCAGTCGTGACGGATTACACCTTTTTTATTGTAAAAAAAAAGAAACTATAGATAATTAAATATTATTATTCAAGCTAGTCAATTAATGAATTATATGTTGATCTCATTGAGTGAATAAAATAAAGATTTTGTCTAGCTATCAACAAACAAATCTTCACAATGTATAGCAAAGCTAATGCGCTCCTTAAATGACAAGTTTCATTATACTAATGCATGCGTTCCTTTCCACAGTGACGATAATAGGGACAAACCAAACCATCATATCGATCGGTTGAACTAGCTAGATGATCAAAGTTGTGTGAGCTAATTGGTAAGTTGATCTAATTAATTAATTAGTTTAGTTCGACTCGATTGTTTTATCAAATAATTAAGTATGAATATCATAAAATTCGACTTATTTACAATTCTACACATTACTGCCATATCAACTTCGAAATACAGATAAGAGAAGATTACACATAAATCAAAATCCTTTTTGTGTTACCCATTATAAAACAATGGATAGATAGATTACAATAAAGAAACTCACTCCCTCAGCTTCTTCTTTTTCATTATTTTTTCCTTCCTCTTTTCCTTCTTCTTTTCCATGATTTCCTTTCCTTTTATCTTTTTTTTCTTAAGATTTTTTTTTAATCTTAGATTTCTTTCCTTCTTCCATCTATACCTCGAAGTAAATAGAGCACAAGTCCACAGAAACACATCCATGAAGAGGGCTTTGTCGCAACACAAAGCGGCCCATTTGGGCCTACTTGTTGGTGGGCCATTATGAAGGCCAATTAGGACTGGACCAAAGCCCAATTAAGCTGGCTTTTGGCCCCTTAAACTTTCGTCAATCTAAGTATCATTATCATGCACAATATAATATAAATTTTTTGCCTTCTAATTAATTTCATCAGATTTATATTTTATGACACTAATAATATCATTTATAGCCTTATTGGTTCATCCATTGGATATAAGACGAAAATATCCTATAATACCTAATTTTGTTATTAGTCAAAATTCATAGCCATGTTGGAGTTCATTGTTGGATATTTAAGTTTTTTTTTTTTTGCGATTTCATATGGTTTATAATTCATGTGGTTAAGAAAATAAATTTTTTCTCACTAAAAGCAAAAAATAAGAGAATACACAAAAGTAAATTCTTTTTTTTTCTCACTAAAATAAAGCCAAAGAAAAGCAAAAGTTAAGGGGAATCATACAGCCGACAAGGGAATATAGCTAGGATTTGCCTTCATCTCAATCATTTGGAACCTATAACGATAATAAAAATAATAATAAAAAAAAAGTTAGAACAAAGCGAAATTGAACTTGTTCCTCTGCATCAAACCGAAACTTACAAGCTTTATAATCTGTTTTTTTTCTTCTCCAGATCTTCACATTTTCTTTACAAACCACAAGAAATCTCCAGATCTCTCTCTTTCAATCCAAAAAAACTAAGTAACAAAAGAAAACTATGCACCCAAGAAACAAAAAACTACTTTTTTTTTTTTTTTTTCAGTTTCTACGCCTAAATCTAAAGACATCCTCCTCCTCCTCCTCGGACGGCGCCGGCGACCATCTCCGAGGAAACCGGGGACGAAGCAAAACCACCACCCTCACGCTTCGGTCAAGCGTCCCTCCAGCAGACGAGCATGGTGACGCAGCGGCGCATGATGTAGAACCGCGCCCTCTGCTCCTTCACTAACCTCGCGCACCGCCTCGAGAACGACCGCGCCTCTCCGGTTCCGCCTCCGCTCCTCCTGCTCCCCTTCCTCGACGACGTCAGCTTCCATTTCTCCTCCGTGCACAGCTCCATCGATCCCTGCCACTCCCACTGGAAAACGGAGGCCAACAGGGCGATAAACAGGGGTAACTGAATCGGCAAAGGAATCGGGGGAGGAGGAGGCCGATTTATAATCGGCCGAAGAGGAGACTGAGACAGACAGAGCAGACCCACCGCCTCCGATGTTTGTTGTGAATTTTGACTGCCATTAATGGGCGGCCCTGGGAACATGAGTGATTGGAGAATTTAGATTACTCCACCGAATCTAAGTAGACCGGTTGAATCAGATACTCTGTACGTGGACCACAGTTAAAACCGGAAAGTACCGGCAGTGGTTTATCGAGTCGGATACCAGAAAAGGACATGGTGCCGCGAACTCGCAACCTTCTCACAAGCTCATTGCGACCATCGATCTAGCTGTGACCTCGGCAACTGCCGTCAATTATCTATCTCCCTTGGAATTTAAGTTTGTTCTAACATTGTTATTTTATCGACACGACACGACACGATACGACACGGGCCAGACATAGCATTTGTCTTGCTGGTCAGTGCAACGCCCATCACCACCAGCTGCTTTGTATATGTCCGCCATTCCATTTGCACTTTGCACGGGGCGATGTGATCTATGTTTTTGGATGAACAAACTATACAACACATAATCGTCTCAATTAGTGGTAATCACACTTAAAAACAAAGATTATCTGATGATTAATGCAGAGTCGATCGATCGACTTAATCAATAAAGATTATTTGTTCTAGCTATGTGACTCCCTACATGTCTGTTGTTGTTGTTGCTGGCCAAGGAAGTGGAAATGTCACCCGACGACCACACTACTGTTTGGTCTTCAAATGAATTGAATCAATTTTTTTTTTTATCTTCTTCTTTCTGAATTAATGTAATGCAAATAAAAAAATAATTAGGAAGAGATAGAGATAAAGAAGGAAAAGGATTGGCCTTATCATCAAGCTTATGACTTGGGGGAAGAAGATAAGGTAGGGGGTCCCACCCTTGTCCGCCATGTGCGTGTGCAATGTCTTGTCGGCAGAGAAGAAAACAGTCCCACATGCCTCGTGCTACTTGACATTCATTGTGATCGTGACAAAGGTTTTAATGATCTAATCATCATCATAATTTGAGAATTATTATTATTATTATGCATTAGGTTATAGCATGCTAATCATTGGGTCTCATAAGAAAATATTAATATTGTTTCCGATCGATCATGCATTTGTGATTATAATATGAAATTAGTTCTTGATTAATTAATTGTTGTGCACGAAGATTTACGATGCAAAACCTAACCACCCTTTCGAGACAAAGCATTAGGGCCGAAGCATCGACGTGTTCCACAAAAAGAAAAAACATGAGCATGGAGACCCACCCAACCCTTGAACCATGTTTCCTACCTTCATTCATACCCTTTGTAATTGTAATTGGTAGCTTCACCTATATATATATATTCTCTTCTTCTTATACGTCTTAATTATTGCAACCGTGAAAAACATTTTTATTTCAAACCTTGAAGGGTTTGTTGGTTAAAAAAAATAAGATATATAATTAAAAATTTTATTAATTAAGAAAAATCTAATACAAATAATATTAGAATATTAAACTTATCGAGCCCAATAAAATAAGAACCCTAGGCCTTGAGCCATGTAGATAAATTATAACATATTTAATATATTAAATGGATCTCATTCTTACAAATCTAATAATATCTTTGTTTCTTGCCTACACGTCTTGACTTATAAAAAATAATTATTTATTTTTCTTAAATAATAGAATTTTAACCCTTGAAAATATTTTAAAAGTGAAAAATAAATTTCATTGAGTTAAGAAAAAAGGGACAAATTTGGCATTACTTTCCTTTAATGATAAATCATAGTGTGGAAGAAATGAAGGTCAACAAGGCGGCCCATGGCGGCGCAATGGCATCCAATGCGTACTTAGATTCGGCCACGTGAAGTCCATGCGAATCTAGAGCCCGAGACCAGCTCACCATGCCAAACTCTTGTCAAGTAAATTGCACCTCAGAGTTGGGTTTAATCTTACAAGAAGATCACGTAGTGAGCTCGTTGATTTGTTAATGTCTTAATGACGACATATTGACAGGTCCACGAAAAGAATTATAATTCTTTAATTTCTCAATGGACCTCTTCATGACACCCCTCTAATTCAGATAAGACACCTATTATGTAGTCTAGGCACTAGTAAAGCAATGATAGGTAAATGATTTGTAAGTGTTAAAGGTAGTGACTGACACAAGCATATGGATTTGCCAAACTACAAAGGCAATGACAAACAAACATATCTATTGATGGGGACAAGCACAAGCTACTAGTCAAAGAGAACAACAACACGTAAGTAAATCTATAATTGGTGAACACAAGTGTTGCAAAGGATCTATGACATGCACAATAGAGATTTATGGGAGTTCCAATTTATAACTAATAACAATTGGCTCTTTGGCTAACAATCTTGAGAAATTTCAGTGAAAATAACAGCAATTTTCTTTGAAAGGTAAAGGCCCTCGATGAAGAAGGAAAGAAATACAAAGCACTGATGTACACAATCCGACACCCTAAACCTGTCTGGTAGCATCATCATCACCTCTTGTCTGGTAGATTTGTTGCGAGATTTTTGAACTCGATCTATTGTTTTTACCTGTAATTTGCTAAGATCCATTTGGATCTTATCTCGTGTAGAGTAGAGGGGACTATTTGAGATTCACACATTTCAACTGCTTTGTTTGTCGACTGAACAGAGTTAAGAACATGAAGCTGGGACGGCAGCTCGATAGATTTACAAAGTGGAGCTACACTTGGAGGGGACAAAGCAAAACAAAGAGAGCTAAGCTAATACAGCAATAGAAAGGAGGAGCAGGGTTACTATCAGTCATCACGATCTTCAGCTGCTTCTTGAATCTTGATTACGAGACGAGTTCAATCTCCAGAATGTGCTCATCGTTTGTCTCGGTGAAGCATTTCGGTTATGATACCAATGCATTCGAGAAGCCACAGTGGTGGGCTGTCGTCCCGAGGGAGCTCCATCGCTGGCTCTTCGGCGCACGTTGGCGGCGGGTTCGTTAAGGAAGACGGCAGCTTTCTCTTCTCTGGTATTCGTGGAGAAGACGGTTCCCCCGCGGCGGCACGGGAATCGTCGTCCTTGAACCCTAGATCGCTGTCGGCCTTTGGCGGCGGGGCCTCCGGAGAGGCAGTTGAGCACGTTGGTCGCGGTCTCTTCTTCGAAGCGCTAGGTTCGTCGCCGCCGCCGACGGGCGGAGAGTGAGAAGGTAACGAGAGGAGGAGGATGGGATCGTCGGCGTAGGACAAGCGCCGATCGTCGTCGCCTTCGGACACCGGGGTATCACCCTCCATCCTCAACTCTGCGCTCGAAAACTCCGGCGAACGGCTTGATGTGCAGGGGGAAAGCAGCTTCATCGGCGTGCTATAGACGGCGGAGGAGATATCAAGACGCCGGGTGGTGCGGCGACGCAATCGTCGAAAGAGAGATCTTAATTTTTTTTTAGCCGTTAGGGTTTTCTGAAGGCCAAGACAAAAATATCCTGCCCTTTTATAGAAACACAATCTCTCAGCTTTGGGGGAGTCAATGAAAGCTCCTTGTGCAAGAAGATTCAGATTTCTTTTTTATTCAACAACAACAAATTACAACAGAAAATGAACACATCAACAGGAACACGAGTTTTATTTATGAACAAATACTGATCCAAAGAATTTGTGCCCATTCCGAATAATGATTCACTTCCTCCCTAATTGAGCATACAAATGAAAAGAAAACAAACCCTAGAAGCTAATTAATTCTAAGATGCTTCCACGCCTACCATACATGCACCATATAACTCTTCGTATTATGCACATAATGTAATACTTCCTTCCCATGAATCTCTGGGAATTACTCACTAGCAAACAGCGATTCCTTCGCCTCACCTCTTCAGTAGAAAAGGAGGGACAAATATACAAACCATCCTGGAAAGAAATGAACAGTGCATGTGAGTATGTTGCCTAAAAACAGTGGTCGAAGCAGAAATACTCACAATCAAGTTAATCGCGTGGAGGAAGACCATAAGTTTTACTAGTTTGATGCGTGGCTAAAATCTCTGCGGTTTGTGTGTGATTTGGGAGGCAACCACAGGTAGGGATAACTGCTCCGAGCTAGGCGAAGGATTTGTTGGGTGATCGCTCCCGGAATTGTTTGCGAGCTGTTTATTCGTGGCTTTAGAACCTCCAGCATCTCCTTCCGACTGATATGTTTCTGCTGACTCTTGTATCTGATGAAATTTTGCAGAGGGTCGTATCGGATTCTAGAAATAAACCAAAAACTACACAATAATAATTACCGCGATCAGTCGCCTCTTGTGGATATCCGACGGTAACTACAATTGAAAAGGAATAATATCAGACACATCAAAGGGAGCTGAAGAAAATTAAACGACCATATATCAGCAAATACATTGCCGGCAAGAAGACTTAAAAACTGAAACAGCAAATACAAGGGGGAGAGCATCGACCATAAAGAGAAGGGTGTTTATGTTGATTTTGAAGCAGGTTTATGATGATTCTCTATATCCTACTGAATTTTATTTTTGATCATAATTAGAAAAAGAAAAAAGAAACATCAACAACTGGCAACAATAGCCATTCTATCTGAATCCAATATCATGCACCAATCTATGTGGCATCCTTTAACTTTGTTTGCTAAAAAAGGTTAAGCTCTAGCAACTAACAGTAAAAAATGAGCTTTCAAGTATTATCAAACTACTCGGCATCTTATGATTTATGACTTTCAACTAACAGTCTACTCCTGTCAAAGTTCTAAAAGCATTTGGTTTGCAAAATCACCTGTGACCAACATGAGGAAACGCTGAAAGAAACATTAGGATGTGAATGAGGTAATAGACATGCTAAACAAAATAGTAGAACGACCAACCAGCCATATAACTTGCAAAACTATGCCCTAAGCTTTTGGCTACGTGACCAAGTGGCAAATCTATAAACAGATACAGATGAAGAAACTAAATCTATACTGCAATAAAATAAAATATTACAATATGAACTCAACTACAGACCTTCTTGGTAGAATAAATCAAGCTGATTAGTATCAAAATGATTTGAATTGTTTTAAAGATCCAACATGTATTTTCTTGTATTGAGCTCTGTCACCAACTGATGTGATAAGTTATTCCACCATGTTTTACGTTTAGAGGAGAATGAGATGGTTCTATTAGAGGTGCAAACGAATCGAGTATGCTCGCGAGCTTTTTGAGCTGGCTCGAAAAATAATTGATTCGTATTCAAACTTATCAAACTCGAACCGAACTCAAACATGTTTAATAATTTTTTTGAGCCGAATTCGAACCCATAATATTTTGTTCGATTGTTTACAAGCCACTCATGAGCCAAACTCGAACTAAACTCTGTTAATTCTTAGACAATTTTTCTTACACAATTTTTGTTTAAATATGTTCAAATTAAGGTTCGAATAGCTCAAACCGAACTCAAATTTAAGTCATTTTGAACTATAGTTTGATTCTGCTTGAATCAAGGTTCGAACAATTCGAACTGAACTCGAGTTCGAATTTCATTTTGAACCAAGCTCGAGTTAAAATTATTTGTATTTTCAAATTTCGAATCGAATTTGAATATCGCATATATTTTTCTAACTAGAACTCAAATATCAATATTTTCATACTATTTTCGGTTGTACCCCTAGGTTCTATGTTCTCTAATTTATATTTTGTAGTCTGATCTAGGAGCATACCAAAGTATTTCAAGGGAGGTGTGTTAACTTGGATTTACTCTCGGCCTAGATTAACCCAAGTTAAATAGGGCCTCTATCACCTTGCTGGAACAGTCAAATATGAGACTTGTGCACCTTAAAGTTCATAGGGCAAAAAATATATTCACTAAAAGTACAGACACGAAGCCCATGAAAACTTGCACAGAAATATGAGGTACCATCACTTCCAAATGATTGAGTATTGGGGTAAGTTACTTCCTCAGAGAACTGACTTGTCATATATTTATGAAAGTTCAAAATGGAGTAACCATCAGTTCAAAAAATAGCCTTATGAAATGAAGTAATAGTTAACTTCGAGGCCTGTCAGATAAAAATGGTAGTTTTCTGATTTGGGGATTTCATTTTACTTGCATTTTATTGAATAAAAACAGGAACTATTTTCAGTAATAATATTAATTATTCATTAACTAATCGATTTAGTAGAGATCAAATACCAGAAAATGGAAGAATAAAAGAAACACTTACTGGTGTTTTCAGATATTTCCTATCCTCCCTTGAATAACCTGGAACAGTCAAGTTCCAGTTTTTCTCTGCAAAAGGCATACCATCAATCATGTCAAAGAAAGAAAACCCAAGACATTATTAAAAGGCAATGCAAGTGTTGAATGAAGACGGTAGATGCTTCTTCACCCTCACTTTGATTTGAATATTAGATTTTTTAAATATCCAAGATCTAGATTCTTTTAATTGATTATTTTATAGGTTATACTTCCTCTGTTTAGGGAAAGAGAGAGTCATTCAAGGAAAGTATTTATTCGACATTCTAGGATATCAAGGTAACTAAATGGCTTATCTTTCAATTTTGCCCTCCAATAAATAAAGATAATCTCACATGTTCCCAATGCGTCTCTTAATTGCTCTATCGTGGCTTTTATTCTCAAGACATAATGATAAAGATAGGAATGAAGGCAATTAAGAGATTCAGTTCAGATTTTTTTCTAAATAAGTAAACGTTTGAGTTTCTTAAGAAGTCTAAAAAAGTCTAACAACTCTCTTTGTGAAATGGAGGGAGTATTTGCAAAGCCTAGAAAACAGAAAAAGAATATCTCAATGACATACGTATGTGTTGTGGATAACAGTCAACTAGGAACATTCAGTAAGATAATTAAAATTGCACATAGGGTTCGTAAAACCCATTATGTAATACGAAAAGAATTTTAGCTTTGGAGGTTTCGCTAAGTTGCAAACCTAGGTGAAGCAGTACATCCTTAGTGTCCAAGGTGGAAGATTTGCGATGCTTTGCTAGACTACAAGCAAATGTGGTAACCTGCATTTCAGTAGTCATTGCATCAATGTCATAAAAAGCAAGAAACATCGCTTGATGATCAAATAAATCATTTTAATACATGATTTACAGGGGAAGAACTATATAACTTCTAGATACTAGGAAAACTCTATGACCGTCAGTATCAAATTCAGTAAGCATGCAAAATAACCAATCAAGAGAAGCAATGGTTTATGCTAAAGAAAACCAACTATGAGTAATTTGCTAGTGAAACTCATTCAGCTACATATAAACTTCAATATTTACACAGAAACAGATTCTTCTGATGATTAAAAATAGAATAAAACCAGAACTTCCTTCTATGACATTGCCAAGCAAACTTCAATATGCGTACAAGAGGATATATGGATGGATACTTCAGCATATGTAACACAGTTACTCATTAAAATTGGGTTTGCTCCATCAATCCACTCAAGCAGAATTTCATCTGACATTTGGATAATACCTCCACATTCCAGTCACGAAAGCATTCTAGTTTTAGATACTTGGTACATGTATGGCACCTATAATTAAACACAAATCTATGATGATAGGCAATTGATTAGCTATTACCACTATGCATCACATGATGCACACAAAATTCTTTATACCATTCACGTACCTATTTTTCAGGATACAAATAACATATAAACCTTATAAGGGGCGGTGTTTAAGATGCCTAGCAGGTATCAAGTTTCTTTAAATGCAAAGTATCCAGTAGGATATAGGAGTCCTCTTATTATCTTCTGATTTAGCCTCCTCACAAAAACTGGGACTTGTTTCAAACTCATCAAAATTTACACAAGCAAACTATTATTCAAAGTTTATTACACTTTTCATGTATATACCAGTACACCACAATATGCACTGAGACTTTCAACTGGTATGATTTAAGTTCTTGGTTCACATAACATTGAACAAAATAGACCAATCAACCCTTTGTTTAAAATACAAAAGCACTGTTGGAATATTTTGATTTTTGTTTTATATTTGTCAAACTTTAATGCATTTCTTACAAAAAAACAACTCTTCTTTGATGAGGTAAACTTCCTGTATTCTAGAAGCTTCTTTTAGTAAAACTAGCCAGATATGACCATTGTAAATGTAAAAAACATTACCTTACAACTGACTTAACAGATATAAATATTGGCCAGTGAAGACAGCTTGTGAATGGTAAAAAGCAAATCCACCCTTAATATACATGTGAGATAAAATGCAGTGGTGTTAATTGGAGTCCCCAACCACAAAGGTCTTAGACTTCATAAAATAACAAAAGGCGCACAAGCATCCACTAACTCATCAAATAAAAGCATCCAAAACCAATCTCACCTTTTTGCATTAGACAAGTTCAATCATAAAAGACAAGGTGCCCATACTATACCAAATTCATTGTGTCATCATACTGTTGTCTAGTCAGGAAATTTTAACAAAGCAAGGACTTTGCATGTTACCTACCGAATCAATGAAGTCATCAGCTATCTGCAAGAGAAGGTCTTCAACTTCTGGATCCAGTTTACCATGGGGATCTACCTGCAAAAGCAACAAATTTAGAACAAAGAAAGTGAAGGAGAAAAGGGTGTGGAGAGAATTTTATCATAACCAAGGAAATTAAAAAAAAGGAAGCAAAAGGAAAGGTGCAACCGTAGCACTTAGAGTGCAATTTCAAGAATAAATACAAAATGATAATTGACTATCCAATTGGAATAATTATAATTTTCTAGCTTAAATATCAAATTTTAATTTGACTATCCAATTGTTATAGTCTTATTGCTGGGAGTAAAAAAGTACAGTGGAAAAAAATTGTAGGGGTAAAACTTATCTAGATTCAGTTTGGCACACTTGAAAGTGTGTCAAAAGTTGACATGGTATGGTACAACAGAAATTTAATTCAATTGACTATTTATATAAATCGTTCCTTTTTCAAAGAGCTTGAGCATTTAGAAAAGTGGTTAACCATTCAACTCTAGCAACTTTAAACCCTGCTAACCACATTTGTAGATGCTCAGACCCATAAACATGTGACTTTAGTTAGAATGATATGTCAATTAGTTGTCTTCAAAATACAGATTTTGAAAGCATAAGATAAAATCAAAGAAAAATGCCTAGAAGCTAAAGATTAGGAAATTATGTACCTGCATAACTAAATCATGTATCTTTCGTTTCCCAAGAAGTTGATTGGTTGCTTCTGTTCCTTGACTAGAACTTCCACCTGTCACACCAGAAGCAGGTGCCTCTTCTTGGGATCCAGTCAAAGATATAGGTTTTTGGACTGCAGACCCAGTAAGTCTTGGAGATTGCAATTGCTGTTGTTGCTGTAACTGTTGAATTTGTTGAAGATGCTGCATCTGTAGCAAATGCTGTTGCTGTTGCTGTTGCTGACCACCTAGTTGTGGCTGTGGCTGCTGCTGCATCAGTTGAGAGATCTGCTGTGGCGTCAGGGCCATGGATTTCTGGTGGAGCTGTGATGAAGCTAGTTGTTGTGGCAAGAAGGATTGCTGCTGCCTTTGCTGTTGCTGAAGATGATATGAAGGAGAAACTGGTGAAGGTAACGAAGGTTGTAGATGCTTCAGCCACTGCTGTTGTTGAGAAAGAGTTGTTTGTACTGTTGTTGATTGCCCATTTTGTGTCAAACCAGAAACCTGGGAGTTCAGTGCAGCAGCTGAAGGAGTCCTAGGTAAGCTTTGACCAGGAAGCTTCTGCTAGATAATTCAAATGTTACACAGTTTGTAACCTATATTAAGTAGCAAGATAACAGAAAAATTGCCCCACTTGCCAGTACCTTGTGAAAAATAAGTTAATAAAACAATAATCATGCTACTCAACAGGTATATGAAAACAGTAACAAAAGAGGTAAAATGTATTTTATGTTTCATAGACACTAATCAGAGGTGCTGCGTTTTTTTTAATTTTGATGCTGAATTCTTCCAGAAAGTAGCATCAAAAAAGAGAATAATTAGGACAAGAAAATTGTGATAGAAACATTTTAGATGGATGAAAGAAAATACTATAATCGTGCTAACAAAATTATCAAAAAATAAGCAAAAAGAAAAAATCATCCAATATCCAGCTGCTCATAGTCGAGTAGCAAATCATATTCTAAAGCAAGCAAATAAATGTTTGTTAACAATATCATCCAGGAAAAATATTGTTTTCCCTTGTTAGCCTAATAGTAAAAAAATTAACTGAAATTGAGAGGTGGGATTGAAGTCAACAGGAATTAGCTGAATTTGGACAAACTTAATTGTTCTACTAGCCTTAGTCAAAAGGAATAGAAGTGGCAGGCAGCAAAAGGTAAAGGACAACAATATGGCAGGAACCCATAATAAGAATAAACAAGAAAAATATGTGCAACAATGTAAAAGAAAAAATGTTATTATATTAACTTTTCTATACATTTAAATCATCAGATTTATACTTGCTACCTCCACTTGTGATAATTGTTATCCAGCACGGCATGAAACAAAAAAAGGTACAGAAGATAATGGGAAGGATGAAATTATTTACCATGGCATCATCTTTACACCTAGATATGCTATACTATTATTTCATAATTAATGTATCAAAGATGAATAATATCTTATAGTCAATTCCTTTTTGAAATTTGACTAAACCGCTTCTCAACAATAGACCAAACTCTTATCATGGGCATCAACACTCAAGAATAAGAAATTCAAAAAATGCTCAATGATTTAATCAAAATATTGTGTTTATTCATGTCACTGAAGCACATTGAACCCGGTCTATATCCTTCCAGATTGATACTAAGCATTCAGGTTTGGAAGAATTTTCTAATCAGCAAGGGGACTCTAAAATAAGGCAGGATAGACATGTATCTTACATGTTTACTGAAAAGTAGTTGCAGCAGGAAAAATGCAAGAACACAGAATACTTATAGATGCAAACCTGAGGTGATGTAAGGGCCATTTGCTGTTGTAATTGTTGCTGTCTTATCTGCCCTTGCACAAGACGTTGGTTATATGCTCTTAGTTGTGGATTCATGCTAAGGTTACTGATAATACCCATATTCTGCATTCCTTGCAAGGCCTGGGCAGAAGAATTTCCCGGATTGAACTGACCAGCTTGAACTAAGCCTTTCTGCCTTGGCTGCTAATAATAAAAGAAAAAGGGAATGATGAGTTAACGCCAATAACCAGGAAGTTCAAGATCTGTTCACATACTAAATTGAACTCCCAAAGATTCTTATTTTTGCACAAACAAATTTCTACAGTTCAAAGTAAGAGTTTTCATTTCTAAGGAACAAGAAAGTCAAATTCTCATCTAAAATATGATCACACAAATTAAATTCAATTTTCTTCAGACCTAGTAAACAATGCAACCAACACAATAAGCGCTTGAATATCTAAAACTAAAAGTTTGAAAATGTTCAATAGGTGAAAAGAAGCATTTTACCTTTTCAATCAGAAAATATTTATCCAAGGTTTTAAATAACAGCTTAAGTGGCTGCATATGTGACTGTCTGGGTGGATTTGAAAGGGAACTGTATAACATATTGGATATGTGGTCCACTTTAGTTGTTAGCATGAATAAGGAATCCTTATCGGTAATTTGAGCCTGTTTAGACTTGACCAAACTCACTTAAAACCCTAATAAAATGTAAGTGTTAAGTTAAACACTTATTTTGTAAGTGATAAACACTTCACATGTTAATCATATGCATATTGCTTATATATATAACCTAGTATACATTGATAATTAACATTGATTTATATCTAATGTATTTTGCATCTTACGTTTAACATATATCTTTCTATGTAAAAATATGAATTAAATTTGTTGATTAATATGCTAAATTTTGTGTATACATGTCATTTTTACCAACCAAAATTTTCAAACTATTTTTAACACTGGCAGCATATGCCTTGCATACTGCATATCTGCTATTCACTGGCTCAATCGCATACTGTTTGCATGAAACCTTGATTTAAGAGTTACTTTGCTATTGAACACGTGTCCTATATATCAACCATGGGCAACTGAAAAGCTAATGCTTCTTAGACCTTCTAGTGGGTGTAAAACACACAATACAACGGGTAGGGAAGGATCGAGGGGTGTAAAACACAAAATACAATGGGTAGGGAAGGATTGAAGGGTGTAAAACACACAATACAATGGGTAGGGAAGGATCGATGATTTCATGGGGAATGACATGAACATTACTAGCAGGGAGGCTTATGGATCAGTATTCTTGCTATAGCTAAGTGGCAAACTTACAGAGCCACGAGATGAGAAAGTATGAAACGGTGAGTAAACTTATGATAAATTCTCAGATGGAACAAAAAAAAACTAACAAATCTTCAATCACGATTTAGTATAACCTATCGTGCTTATTCATAAATACATTGTAACTATGAATGCGTTAGGAAGTACCTGTGCTGACGATTACTTCCTCATATCAAGAGAGATAAGAACCTCCAAAAGGAAATAAAATAGAGAATGCCATTTTCCAAATCAAAAGAGATATTCATACCTTGCTTCCACCAAGGGTTGACACCAGTCTTGCTCTATAGCTACTAATATTGCCAACAAACCCAACTACTAATAGAATATCCCACAAAGTTATTAAAATTATAATATTCTAACAAAGTCTAAACTTCAAGGTTGTGTTTCCTTGGGCATGGAGAGTATAAGAGTGAGAAAGAGAGCTTTCATGGAAAGTTGGAGATTGGTCGACAACCATAAAGGCAGCAAGTGGGCTCAAAGTCAAGGCAAAGGTCGAGGAGGTAGCAAAGGCAGGCAAGGGGGCTGCAATGATATTTTCTGTTCAAGTTGGGCAGATCAATTTTGAGGAAAGGAAGATAAAGTTTTATTCTCGCTTTCTCTCCCTATCTAATTACTACCCAAAAAAAAATATTCATTTCTTCTCTCTGCTCTCCATCCTTTTTTCTCCCTCTTCTCCAATCTTTCTCATAAAAGAAACACAACCCAAACCACATAGTTATTCTTACCTAATAATACCCCAACCAAAAATAAACACTAGATCACTGTTGCTACACTAACCATACTCCAGGAACAGTAGGTGTAAAAGAATGATGAATGGATTTGTAGTCTCATTTCAAATGAATGAACATCAAAAGTTGCTTTCAACTTTATAAAAGCCCATGACAAAGAATTTTTACTAGAGATTTAACAACTTGACAAGATATTGGGTCTTAAAACTGTTATTGAACACTTCCCAAAACCTCGAGTTGTTGGGAAAGGTTCGATATATATATTCATATTCTTAAGACTGCTTCATGTGGGGAAAGCTCTAGGTTCAGTGGGGATCCAACTAATTCCACCCCTAATATATGATATTATAATAACACCAACAGATTCAAATAAATGAACCCCAACTTTGATGCAATGTTAATGCTGATGATTGACCACGTTTTGGAGCAGGATAGAATCTGAGCCATAAGTTTGGGAGTAGGAAGATGCTTGGTCAACATGTAAAGAAGGAGATAAATGGGTAAGGTATTACAAGACTTTAAAGCTGTTATGGCTAATGTTTTCTTTGGAGAAATCAGAGTAAAGCTAAATGCAAGAGCAACTGTGCGTTGGCAAAAGTTAATGTGTAACATGACTTCAATGACAAGGAGTTTGGTGTGACAGAGCTATAAGCTGAAGAGAAGTGTTTCTAAACAGACAATAAATACAACAACAACAATCAAGCCTTTATCCGACTAAATGTGGTTGGCTATATGGATCCTCCTACGCCATTAGCAAATGATAAATAAGAGTTCAAATTCTAACGTAACAGCCAATCGACTATATTATGATGCCTCTAGGAATCAACAAAGATAAATGCTGGTTTCGGCTTTAGTATAAAAAAAGTTAATGATATGATACTAGATACAGCATGATGCTGGAAGGTTCCTTCTTCTTTATGAAGCAATTAAAGAACAAGTAGGAGCAATTAATCAAGGAGTTAAACACTTCAATGTGAGTTCTAATAGTCACCCAAAATAAACAGTTTCCTTTAGATTTTTCTAAAGATAATTGCATAACAGCCAAGATCTTAGAAGCAATACACTGGTTCCTCCTAACATTAGGAGGGAAGATGATAAAGAAGTTATATTTTGGTAAACTTGCTATCTCTAACGTGTGAGGAATTAGGGGTTCTTTTCCTTGAGAAACTGAAAAATCATTGTTTACCGAGAAAACAGGACTATCGGAAGAAAGAAGAGTTGTTGCATAACCTGAGCAAGCATCTGAGACTGCAGATTGAAATGCTGACTAGTCTGCGTAGGTAGCATCGGAAGCTGGGCTGCTTGTGTAATAATCCCTGATCGACCCATCCCTCCAGCAGCAGCGGCAGCAGCCAGCTGCTGTTGCTGGATCTGAGCGCCCCCAAAATTCACCTGCCCGCCGTACATCCCCGCATGCTGCCGCATCGTGCCAGCAGCCGCGGAAGCGCCAAGCTGCTGCTGGAGCTGGCTCAGTCGCGGCATCGACCCGGATCGCTGGAGGCTCTGCTGCATCTGGTAGCTCGACGGCGACATCATATTTTGCTGCTGCTGCGCCTGCTGCTTCTGCTGTTGCTGCTGGCCCTGCATCTGCTGCTGAGATTGTAGTTGCTGCGGCGGCGGCGAGGGCTGTTGCTGCTGGGATTGGACGCTCTGCTGCTTCGAGGCGTAGTCGAGCGCAGCGGCAGGGCTGAGAGCATGGGATTGTGACAATTGAGGGGAGCTGATCTGGGAAAGGTCACCGACGGCCATGGACGGAGAAGGGGGGATTTGCGGGGACGGCAGGTTAGGGTTGGAGTTGGCCGGGGCTATTGCGCCATCTCCGCCGCCAGCTGGGACCTTGTTGGGGGAGGCGGACGCGGGGTTCTCCGCCATGCCGATCGCTTTCGCTCTCTCCCTCTTTCTCTGCCTCTCTCTCCAGCGGCGTCGGATCGATCGGGGGAGCGACGAGAGGAAGGAGATCAATTATTTATTTTATTTTTTGATTGAAAAATATTAATTACGCTTGATTGGCTTCGGTACTTAGGAAATCATATTCAATTTTGAAAATATTTTTAATATATTATATAATTTATTTTTTTTTAAAAAAAATCAAGATTGTTTATGAACAATGTTAGAAAATTCAATAAAGATTTAATCTAATTTTCTTGTGATTAATTGGCCTCAACCATCTTTTCTTAATTTTTAAAATCAGAAGGTAGGGTCATAAACGAGTAAGTTAAACTTTAACTTGAGTTGTTCAAAAATTAAGTAAAATGTCTAAAATAAATTAAATGATTGAAATTGTTATTAAGTTTAATTTAATTTTTTTTATGAGCATGAGTTAACTTAGTTTGAGTTTGATTAATCTATATATTATCAAAATTTTCAACGACATAAATATAATATAATGGCCACTTCAAGCATGTTGAATAACTTAAGGTAAGTCGATTTTTTTTAACAAAACTGATGTATTAATGAAAGTTTAAAATAAATTTTATCTTTTCACAAAGAAATGTGTCACTTCAGAGGTGATTTATATACTTAAGACATAAATAATCGACATAAAACAAAATTATGAGAATTAAGGAAAGAAGTCATTGTAAAGCAAGAGATATCAAAAGAAAATTAAAGAGAAGTTAGAAGTCATTAGAAACATGAAGAAAAAGGGCATCTACTATGTATGCAAGATCATGAATCTAACAAATTCAAAGGATCTTTTCTAAATGACTTCATAAATACTACCACAGTCGATACTCGAAGAACAATAAAACAGTAGTCAAGAGAAGAGAACCACACAGTCTGGGACCTTCCTCCATGTTGTCTCATCATCACTCAGCTAGTGAGCAAGGCATGCTCAAAAAGCACTTTCTCACTTTGCAGGAGCTCCACAAATTGCGAGACTAAGGAACAACAAGCATGCCATCGTGGGAACCAGTTACAAGGCACTTTCAATCCTTCCCCATGCATTATATCAGTGTTCAGTCGTTAAGAGTGGAGATAACAGAAGCAACCACTGATTGATTTGTTCGATCATAAGATAATCAAGCATTGCTTGTCGAGAAGAAGCAGGATCGATGAAGCAAGCATTTCTTCTTCTTCTTGCCTTCTTCCTCTTCTCCTCGAGTGTCTCAGCTTTCAATTTTAGCAGTCGAGGTGGGTTTGGTTTCTGGTTCAATGGAGAAGAAGGCGGCGCCGCCGCCGTCCCAGCAACGAGCCAAGAATACAGAGCTCTGCAGGCTTGGAAGCAGGCGATCATGGAGGATCCATCGGCAATCTTGAGCTCTTGGGTCGGCCCCGACGTTTGCTCCTATGGAGGTGTGGTTTGCTCCCAGGACCCTGAGGGCATCTCCCCCTTCCCTGTGGTCGCAGGCATAGACCTCAACCATGGCGGCCTCCGGGGCGCCCTGGTCGAGGATCTCTCCCTCCTCTCCCACCTCTCTTTCCTCCATCTGAACAGCAACAGGTTTTCAGGCACCGTCCCTGATTCCTTCAGAGAGCTCCTGTACCTCGTAGAGCTGGACCTCAGTAACAATCAGTTCTCCGGCGGCTTCCCCACTCCCACCCTCCTCATCCCTGGCCTCCTCTACCTTGACCTCAGGTTCAACAGCTTCTCCGGTGAAGTCCCGGGCGAGCTGTTTGTCAAGGAACTGGATGCCATTTTCCTCAACAACAACCGGTTCGGAGGGCAGATCCCCATGAACCTCTGGGCCTCGCCTGCTTCCGTGATCACGCTGGCCAACAACAACTTCTCCGGCTCCATCCCTGCCAGCTTCGGCTACATGGGCTCCGGGCTCAGGGAGGTTCTGCTACTTAACAACAAGCTCACAGGTTGCGTTCCTGAAGGGCTTGGCTTCCTAGATGACATCGAAGTCATGGACGTGAGCTTCAACTCGCTCGCAGGCCGCCTTCCCAGCTCGCTGTCATGCCTGTCCGAGCTCGAGGTGCTTAACGTGGCGCATAATCTGCTCTCGGGGGAGCTGCCAGAGCTGGTCTGCGACCTAAAGAGCCTCCTGAACCTGACTGTCTCCTACAACTTCTTCTCTGGGTTCAGCCGGGACTGCTATGGGCTGTTCTTCAGGAACGTGGGGTTTGATTTCTCCGGCAACTGCATACCAGAGAGGAACATGCAGAGGCCTCCGATCGAGTGCATGGGGATTCCAAGGGGAGGGCTCAGCTGCCTTAGGATACCGTCGGCGAAGGCGACAGCTTGCTCTGGGGCGGCGAACGTGGGGCAGAGCGGTCGCTGGATGCCTGGCATGCCCTTCACTTCGCCCACTCCGTTTCCTCCTCGGCCATGAGCTTTGCCTGGATTGCTCTGCTTCACACAGGCTAACAATTTGCATAAATAATAATAAATATTTATATTATATTATATGAAAAATTGGTGGGAAAAAAACAAAAATTAGCAACCTTTGATTTGAGTTTAAAATTACTAAAACGCCCTTTAAATTATTTAAATTCCTTCTGTAAATACCTCACCTCTTCTTTAATCAATCTTCGTGAATCTCAAAGCAACGAACTGGATGGTTTTCGACCGTTGATCAGTCGTCCGCCCTGAATCCTGTCCGCATTTTATGACCATGGGCAACGATCTCTCCAGCAAGCCCACGAACTCATACCCGATGAGGCGGCGGCTCCTCCTCCTCACTTCCACCCGCTCCTTCTCCACTCGCTACAGCGGCCGAATCATCCGAGCCGACTCCTCCGGCGGCGCCCTCGCCGTCGAGGTAGACCCGCCGGACTTTCCCCGCGACGTCCGTGGCTACCCCCTCCCACGTAGAGACCTCGTCTGCCGAGCCGTCCGCATCCTCCGTTCGGCCTCTCCCGTCGCCGACCCCCTCCTCGACCTCACCGACTACTTCCAAACCCTAAATCTCATCCCCACCCCATCGGAGGTAAGCGAGATCCTCAAGTCCGTGCGGGGCCCCGACCGTGCGCTCGAGTTTTTCCGCTTTGTCGCCTCCCTCCCCGGTTTTCGCCACGATTGCTTCACCTACAATCGAATCATCTCGATCCTCGGCAGGGCGGGCGAAAAATATGATCAGTCTATCAGTGAGATCCTGGACGAGATGGACCGTGATGGGGTCAGGGGGAGCATCTCGACCGTTAACATCTTGATCAGCATCGTCGGTGGCGGAGAAATCAACCGGTGCTTGGAGCTCGCTAAAAAATGGAATTTGACGTTTACTGGATACACCTACAAGTGCTTGATGCAGGCCTATGTAAGGTTTCGAGATGTGGAGGGAGCGTTTCGGATTTATGAAGAGTTGAGAAGGAAGGGGCATAAATTGGATATTTTTGCTTTCAATATGCTTGTGGATTCCCTCTCTAAAGCAGAAAAGGTGCGTATTATTATTATTGTTATGTTTCTTTTGTTGCATTATATCTTGCTCTAAAGCCTCTAACTTGTAGTTTTATTATTCTTGTTGAAGTTGCATTTCTAAAATAAATTTGATTTACTGATTGTTTGACAAGTAATGTGATCTACCATTAGTTTATGAAGTAAATACTCTGGTTACACAAAAAATGACAAATTGTAATAGTTTTGTAAGATGAATTCCACCGGATCTATCTCTCAGACTATTTGCTAGCTGTTTGGTAGTGATATTTAGTTTGATTGGTAAGGAAGTAACCGGGATTTATTTGTGACTATGATGTAAATCATTAAGTAATTATTTTCGACTCATAATTAAGTCACTTTTGTTGTGCTATAAAATATAGTGACAAGAAATGTATAGGTGAGAAGTTCTCTTTAACGTATTGACAATGTAAGATTAATTGAGATATAATTCATGAGAAGTGGTGATAAAGGGAAATTCAGCAGATTAACTTTTAGTTGGTTATCATGCTAATCTCAAGCACTAGAGGCACAAGTACAAAGCCTATTTCAGTCATATTTTCTTTTCCCTCTCAGAAAAAGGATAGAGCAGGACCTGAGAAAGCTGTTGAAAAATATTGAGAATATACATATACATATTTATTTATTTATTGTTTCGTTTGATCACTAGCCATGTCGGGAATAAGTCTAGCTACCTAGTTGGATTCATTTAGCTTGCATTATTCTCGCGACCTTTTGGTATAGGCATTATGACTTACCAGTTGTGATGCTTGAAATATAAAGTAGTTTATTTATTGCATGTTTAGCTTTTGAGAAGTCTTTATGATGTCAAGGGATTCAACTTGGTTATGTTGCATTTTCTACTTCTAAAAAAATCTCTGCAATTCACTTGAATTAAAGTCACAGATTTTTTATTAGCGTGACAACAACATTCGCTTAAAGTTCATAGACTCTGTAATTCCATTTTTCAAGCTTATGTTTGTTGAACTTTATGCATGTATGCTGATCATGATTAAATTGAATTGCAATTGATTTATACTTTGAGCCTGAGTCTTGAGTTGGTAATTTTATGTGATTTAGAAAGACGACACTATTAGTTCACATGGTCAAACAAAAAAAAGCTTCCTTTGAGAGGAGCAGGGTGGCAATTTAGGCTGAAGACCTTCATTCACCAAACTCATTGGTTATCAATAATCATTTTGAAGATTGGTTTGTTGGGTCTCTTTTCCTTTATGGTCCATCACTTCTATAAGATGAAAAATAAGAAATTTAGTAAATTTTGCTTCAAACAAACTTCCTAAATTGATATGCCAATTTGCTTATTTTCTATATAAAGACAATATGTTTACGTCATTTACCTCTATTTTTTTTCTCTTTAATTTGATGTATGTCACTTTAACAGGTTAAACAAGCTTACAAAGTTTTTGCAGATATGAAATGTTGTCACTGTGAGCCAGATGCATATACTTACACAATTTTGATAAGAATGCTAGGAAGGTTAGGGAAAACAGATGAGTTCATCTCCTTATTCGAGGAGATGATAGTAAAAGGCTGCACTCTCAACATAATTGCTTTTAATACTATGCTCGAGGCACTTGCTAAGAATCATATGGTTGACAAAGCTATATTTGTATTTTCCAAAATGATTGAGAATGGTTGTCAACCCAATGAGTTCACATATAGTATATTTGTGTTTATGTTAGCAGCGGAAGGGCAACTAGATAGACTTGATCAGATTGTGGATGCTGCCAATAAGTACCTGAATAAGTCAATCTATGCTTATTTGGTAAAGACGCTGAGTAAGCTAGGACATGTTAGTGAGGCTCATCGTATGTTTTGCAGAATGTGGAGCTTCCATGACAGTGGTGACCGGGCTGCTTGTTTGTCCATGCTTGAGTCTCTTTGTAGTGCAGGTAAGGCATCAGAGGCTATGGAACTGCTGACCAAAATAAATGAAAAGGGGATAAATGCTGATACTCTCATGTATAATATGGTATTCTCAGCTCTCGGTAAGCTAAAGCAAGTATCATGCATTTATACCCTTTATGAGCAGATGAAGGCTTCAGGCCTTTTGCCTGACATATTTACTTATAACATTCTAATCTCAAGCTTTGGTAGAGTTGGTTTGATTGATAAAGCTTCTGAAGTGTTTGAAGAAATGGAAAGAAATGACTGTATACCTGATATAGTCACCTACAATTCTTTGATAAATTGTCTTGGGAAAAATGGAGAGCTAGATGAAGCTCACATGCGTTTCATGGAGATGCAGGAGAAAGGATTGAATCCTGATGTTGTGACTTATAGTACGCTCATCGAATGTTTTGGCAAATCCAACAAAGTTGAGATGGCTTGGAGGTTGTTCGATGAGATGCTTGCTGAAGGATGCACTCCGAACATCGTAACATACAACATTTTGCTTGATTGTCTCGAGAGGTATGGGAAGACAGCTGAAGCATATAAGCTGCATGCATCTTTAAAACAACACGGGCTGACTCCGGACTCGATAACTTATTCAATACTTGAACGATTAGAGAGTCGGTCTCCTAATGTTGTACGAGTTCGCAAACAAAGCCGAATTACTGGATGGGTTGTTAGCCCCCTGAGGTAGCAAAGAAGCTTAATTGCAGATGTATATATTTGTTCACACCATATCAGGCATTCCTATGCTGATTGAATAACAACGTCTTAAGTTCCATTAGTGTAGATGAAAATTTTATTTCTTCATTATGCAAAATCACCTGATTGCATTGAAGATATCCATTTTGATATGGTTGCTGTACAATCCGATGGAAAGATGTCAAATAGTCATGTAATCATCATTTTGTATTCAAAGAGTAGTAATTTTATTTTTGTTTATTAAACTTTGAGATTCTTGCAAAGTTCGATTATTAGAATTTGTTTTCTTTTGGAGATATTGTCTTTATTAGCAAGTGGTATCTTGAGTGTTTTTTTTTGGGTCTCAAGGGCCATTACTGAAGTTCCAAATTCAGAATTTTTTCTTGATCAATATGACAATTATCATTCATAGAATTGGAACAACCTCCCCCGTGGTATAATGTAAGTGAAAAGATATGAGTGACATAAATAGGAGCATCGAAGATCAATTTTCAATAAGGGTATTTGTCAATGAAATTGATTTTTAAAAAGTCTGATTGCAAGTATTTTTTATGGGGTTGAGTTTATCATCTTCATGATTAGTCTGTTTGAAGAGTTAGATATTTAAATTATTAAAAAAAAATTGGAACAACTATCAATGGGGTTTAGGCATTTTATAAGGCTAAGTTGATAGATTCTCCTTGATCTAACGATATAAAAGTTTTAAAATTCCAAGATCATGAAGATCCAATCGAAAAGCTCATGGATGGACCCAACCAAAAATAGAACATTTCCTCGAAACAATTCAATTAAGCCACAAAATAAAGCAAACCTGATTTTGTTTTGGTTCAATGCTTGCACAATCATAAGTTTATGATCCTAGAGTTGACTAATAATTGTTAAGTCGATGGGACTAGATTAAGTTGGTTGGACATGCATCGACTCGAATACAGACAACAACTAGCAAATAAGACATTAATTGTAAGCAAAAGGTGGAACCGCCACCTTAGCGGCCCCCTAGTCCCGGCCCCACAAGTGTCTAGAGGGAGTAAATCACGGACGGCCATTTTGGCCTCTTTCTCATCATGGCTAGCGCAGGGGAGGGATCGAACCCATCGCCTCATTGTAAGCAAAGCAAATAAGACATTAATGATCCATGTTTTAGTTGACTATCAAGGATTTAAATCAACTAAAATAAAATAAAATAACTATGATAAAATTTTATACTCCAATTATTTTTCTTTTTCTAAAATTTCAACAATTCACCCTCTTTTTAGCCACTTCTTCGATCCTATACTATCCTTCTTCTTCCCCCTTCTCCTCGACAATCTTTAAGCAAATTGGTTTTTATAATAGATTTTATCTCTTCCCTAAATCAATCAATTGAATTAGATTATTCATCACACATCACAAAACAATCAACTTGATGTTAGAACTTGATTCAAACATGACATCAAGGACCAAAGCTCGACCTCAACAAATTAAGAGCATACAAATTCTTGTTTTGCCATGGCCCATACAAACAATTTCTCGAACAACAAACGACACAATGGAATATATATATCGATCTTGTGCTTGAGATCAAATGCATGGATTTGGTTTCACATTGCCATTTGATTTTCCATGAACGTTGGCACAGGTTGATGTTGTAGTCATGTTCCCTGTTGCATCGCCGATGAACTTCAAGTCGATATCATTTAGTATCACACCTTGACATGGAAACGAGCTACTACAAATGAACTTGATGGCTTCTGCCGAGGAAGAAGTTCCCTTGACATTTGTGAACTTGATATCGTAGATTTGAACACGAGATGGATCCTATAGCAAGCAAAATCATAAAGGGATGATCTTATCGTCAATACCCGGTATAGTAGGATCTTATATGGACAAAGTGTTAAAGAGTTACCTTTTCAGCACATGAAACGTAGGGGCAATACTCTTGGTCTATTATGATGGGGTTATAGACATTGTTCATGATGATGTCCTCGTAGGTAAAGTGGACAGCCTTCAATGGAGTCGGAGAAGATTGCCACGTCTTGATCCGCAACCCGTTGGTTGTGCCATTCAAGGTGCAATTCCTAACGGTCAAGCCGACGACATCGGTTTCACCCGAGTTCTTACCGAGGCTCCCGACACTAATGCCATGGCCAGGGCCACAATGCACGTTAGAGATGTTTAGGTTGGAGGTTCCTGGTCCAACGGAGATGCAATCATCCCCAGTGCCAATGGTGGCATTTGTAATGGTGACATTGGTAGAAACAGCAACATGAATGCCATCAGTGTTTGGGCTGTCTCCAGGGGCACTGATGGTCACTGACTCGATATCGAAATTCTCCGATGAAAAAATATGCATGTGGAACAGTTTGCTATCGACTGAGGAAATGCTTTTGATCTTTGCATTCTTCACAAAACTGAACACCAATGACTGCCAATTGCAAAATCAAAAAGATTAGATCAGTTGTAAACGAGTTAGTTAAACCGAATCAATAAGCTTAGATCAATAAGATTTGTGTGATTCAAATTTGTTTGATAAGTTAACCGAGCCAAGCTAAACTGAGTCTAAAATGAATCAAACCGTTTAAATTATATTTGTAAATATAATATTGGCCGATAATAAGAAACAAACTAAATAACAAAAAAAGAAGCTTATATATACCATTGGGAGAATCTTGCAACTCCATTTCTTGGGGCATTCATTGTAAGGCCATGCCAAAGATCCTTGCCCGTTAAATGTTCCACCTCCCGATATCGCAAGTCCATTTATGTATTGGAACTCAATCCAATTTTTTGTGTAAGCATTGAGGTTAGTCGATGCAAGCAATTGCCCTCTCAAATCGATCGCCATAACACCCTTGCAAGGCCCTTTGAAGAGTAAAGGACCAACCAAATATGATCCCTCGGGGATTAGTATCGTTGGATTCCCTTCGATGGCACAAGATGCATCCCATGCCGCTTGAAAAACCTAATTAAGATCGTACGAAGACAATTCAGCATACTTATGAATATATAGTCTGAAAGGAAATCAAAGTCACCTTTGTGTCATCATTTTGGCCATTTCCTACTGCTCCGTGATCCTTCACATTATAAACATTGCTCGATTGGGCAACACACGTAGCACACCATATCGACAACAACAAGCTAATTGCGAGGATCGTGTTGTTTGAATCCATTTGTTATGGGCCTTTGTAGCTAATATCTACTCCTATTGTTGATGGTCACTAGCTATGATGGTGTGTTCTATACATGCAACTTTTGATGCAAGTATAGAACACAAAGAAAAGAAGCTTTGATAGCTTTAATTCCCCAACTTCTTTTCATTTTATAGGCAAATCTAGTCAAAACTTTCTTTTATGTTTGTGGTTAATAGAATCTTACTTCTATATTTAGTTTCTAGTTGCATTGTTGGCAAGGTCTATTTTTAGAAAAGAAATGTTATGCACAAAATATATAATATGAGACCATTATGAAATTCTTATCTCTTAGTTATCGTATGGTTAGATTTTTTTTATGTTAATAATCATGTATCGGTCATTATCGCAAAAATATAGCTAATTGGTCTCTCTTTTTAAGCAAAAGGTTGTGTCATTGGCCTTCAATTCGTTTTAATCTTCTCATTTTTCTCTTTTCTCCGATAGTAAATTAGAATTTTTCTTCTTTCTAAATCCCCGGGCTACAGCCCGGGTAATATAAACAAAGACCTCATAAATAGAGCATCTTTGCATATTTGCTTATTGGTTGATGGTGATTAGAGATCATCATGGGCTTCATAAATCAGGTTTCTATATATAGTTGAGCCGAGTTGGACCAAGTTGGACGAGGAGTCAAGCTCATTTGGCAAAGTTTAAGGGTTGAAATTGAAGTTTTAATATAACTTACTACGAAAATTGCATTGTGTCACCACTTAAATTTATCGCCAAATTAGAGAAATGGGGAACCTAAGTGGTGTTGTTTGTGTAAGCTTTAACAAGCTTTAGGGCAACTATGGGGATTGTTGTTGTATGTAGGGTTGAATATTCAGTTAAAATTGAATTGAACCAAACTGAATTAATCAAAATTGAATAAATCAAATTTTTTTCAAACGAATCGAATTGACTAAATTTTCAAATAAAAATCAAACAAATCGAACTGATAAAATATTGATTAATTCAATCAAAAATTAAATTAACTAAAATTTTTAAGTATTATGGAAGATTTACTGATTAATTAGGAACTTATATATTCATTACTTAGAAATTTATTAATTATTTTTTTTATTTTATTCAATTTATTCGGTTTAATCGAATAATATAATTTAAAATCGAAATCGAACCAAATTAACTGATATAATTGATTTTTTTAAAAAAATTAAAATTCTGAAATAACTAAATCAAATTTTTAAATTCGATCAATTTGATTTTTGTTCGATTTAACTGAACTTTTGCTCATCGTAATTGTATGTTTAAGGATTTTATATCGTCCATTTTTACACTAGAGATAAATCATTGTTATTAGAATCAAATTAATAGAAATTTATGAAAGTTTATCAAAAATTAAACTTTGCCTCATTAAAATAGACTTTATGTGTTAAATTAAGTTGAATTATCAAAGAAATACACTTGGAGTAAATAAATTTCCCATATATATACTCCACTTGTTTTGGATTTCTTCTCCCCTATATATCCTCTCACTCATTCAATCAAAAGAGCTATCGAAGAATTCAACCCACTAAATCGGATCGAGGTAATCGATACTCACTTCATCTCACTCTCCTATATCATCCTTTTACAAATCATATTGTATCTTTCTTTTATTTCTTCACCTCATTGTTTGATTGATTGGTCATTAATTTGCATCTACTAAATTCTTATCGTTGGGGCATCAATGATCCTCCTCAATAATGAGTTTTTCAAACTATCCTTCTAATTAAGATTTGTTTACATCGAAGGTGAAAAAAGGCAACTACTTAGGCAAGAGCCAGCACCAAAGATGACTTCGGAGACAAAGACGATGATGCGGCCAAAATCAGTCATCGGTGAGGCTGGCTATGTAATGGAAGACGTACCTCATCTCGGTGATTATTTACTTGATCTCCCGGTGAGTAATTCGATCATCATATATAGGCAGTTTCGAATTTAAAAATTAAGTTGATGAATATTTTTTTTCTTGGTAATCACAAATTTATAAAATTGATCCGGGTGAGTGGTTGGATCATCCTAAACTTTGGTAATCACAAATTTGCAAAATTTGTGAATTGTTTTAAAATTTTCATTTTAGAAATTAAAGATATGAAAAGTGAAAATGATTTTCACTCCTCAACTACTTACAATTTAAACTTTGTTTTGCATACCAAAATAAAATTTGTAATAAGTTAAGAAAATGGAAGCACACTAAAATAGATTAGAAATATTATGAGCAAATGTTAATAAAATATAGGTTGATATTCAACATTATAAGTCTTTGGGAAATTAGCAATATAAAAATACTTAATTATTTTTTAAAATACTTCACAGTTTAATATGCCTTTTCAAAAAATGATCGTCCAGAATTTATTAATGTCAAAATATCATTCTAATACATATATTAATAATAGAAGATATATAAGAAGATCATAAAAAATAGTTTAGTAATAGTAAAATAAAAAATTAAAATTTATTTAAATATATATATGATGATATAGTCGGATGGAATCTAGTAGTATAGGAGGTGAGAGGATTCTTTAGTTAATTCTATTTAGAGTTTAATTATTATTGTTATTATATTATTAGTAAAATATTAATAGTTTTTTTTTCTAATATTATTTTTTCACAGACCTATTCAAATCCACTTCAAGACAATCCGGCATACTCCGTTGTCAAGTAATCACTCAATTCTCTCTACATTTTATTTCTTTTAATTTCTTTATTTTTTCAATAATAAAGTTATTATACCATATGTAAGCTTATGATCACGAATTTAAATAGCAAAAATAATCTATTACAATGTAAGATAAATATATTCTCTTCACTAAGCATTACATTATATTGTGTTTTCCTTTGTTCATTAATTCAGACAGTATTTCGTGAATGACGACGATACGGTGGCACAAAAGGTCAGATATTTATTACTAACATATATATACATGCATGTTCATGTTGTTGTTTAGTGAAATTAAGTTAGCAACTGAGTTGAGTATTAAGTATTGTATTGTATTTTAGGTTGTGGTTCATAAGAATGATCCAAGAGGGATGCACTTCCGGCGAGCCGGGCCTCGGCAAAAGGTAGGAGGAGCTAGCTAGATTTCAGTGAATGAATGAATGCCCTGCATGTCCCGATCGAATATATATCATCGATTGATCGATCGGTTTCAAATTAGATCGTTTAATTACATTTGACAAATTAAATAATTATAATTTTACTGATGTGATCTGATCTGATCTCTCGATCGAATGCATGCATGCTTGTAATTAATTCAGGTGTTCTTCGAGTCGGACGAGGTGCATGCTTGCATTGTGACTTGTGGAGGTTTGTGTCCCGGACTCAACACGGTGATACGAGAAGTAGTGTGTGGACTATACGACATGTATGGTGTTCGTAAAGTTCTTGGAATTGAGGTGAGTAGCTAGCTACCTACTGTTAAAATGTATGGGTTTGGGTTTAATTTGTTAATTTAGTGACGACTTTAAATGACTAAGCTAGGATCATCATCATTATCATCATCATCATCGGTCATATATATGTTTTCGTAAATTGGTAGGGTGGATATAAAGGCTTCTACTCGAGCAACACCATTAACTTGACACCGAAGAATGTGAATGACATCCACAAAAGAGGAGGTACTATCCTTGGCACATCGAGAGGTGGTCATGACACATCAAAGATAGTAAACAGTATCGAGGATCGCGGTATCAATCAGGTAATTATATTAATCATATATATATAAATTCTTAGATTATATATATATATATGTTAGTTAAGATTTTCAATTTGTTGTTATTATTTAAGGTTTACATAATAGGAGGCGATGGAACTCAAAGAGGAGCAGCACTCATTTATGAGGTAAATTAATTCATTCATTATATTTGGAGTATAATAATTAGATTAGATTATCATCAAGTTTCTTATTTCTTATGCTACATTTTTTGCAGGAAATTCAAAAACGTGGCCTGAAAGTTGCCGTAGCCGGTATCCCCAAGACTATCGACAATGACATTGCGGTATATATATATATATATATATTATATATATATACTTTGGATTTCCATTTCCTTAAAATTAATGCATGCTCTTGCTCTTGCTCTTGCTGTATGTATTTCCATAATTAACAATATTTCTACTACCACATACCACATAATCTATATGTATATGAGTAGGTTATCGACAAGTCGTTTGGTTTTGACACTGCTGTTGAAGAGGCTCAGCGGGCGATAAATGCTGCTCATGTCGAAGCTGAAAGCGTCGAAAATGGTATCGGCCTTGTCAAGCTTATGGGTCGCTATAGCGGTTAGTTAGTTAATTAGTTCTCTCTCTCACACACACAGACTAGCAGTTCACAATTCGATACTGACTTGCAGGGTTCATCGCTATGTATGCTACACTTGCAAGTAGAGATGTGGTATATGTCTCAAGTCATTTTCCCTATCATTTCATTCCGATCTTGAGCTTAAAAAAAAAAAATCAAACACTCACAATTCTGTAACACATACAATCATCAGGATTGTTGCTTGATTCCGGAATCACCATTCCATATGGAAGGTAAGGGTGAGCTACTGGAGTTCATCGAGAAACGGCTCAAAGAGAACGGGCACATGGTCATCGTCGTCGCAGAGGGTGCAGGACAAGAACTGATCGCAGAGAGCATGCGCTCCATCAGCCACAAAGACGCGTCTGGAAATAAGCTACTGCTCGACATTGGACTCTGGCTGTCACACAAGATAAAGGTAGGTAACCGAAATGCAATGCTGTGGTACCTTCTAAACAAGAATATAACTTCCACATTCTTCTTCTTCTTCTTCTTTGCAGGCTCACTTTAAGAAAACCAAGGTGTCTATAAACCTCAAATACATAGGTTTGTTGCAGATGTGAAAATTTTCAGTTTGAAAAGAGGCTTTGAGTGTTGATTTGAAACATGTTCGGGTGCAGATCCAACTTACATGATTCGAGCGGTACCGAGCAATGCATCGGACAATGTTTACTGCACTTTGCTGGCTCATAGTGCTGTTCATGGAGCCATGGCAGGCTACACTGGATTCACCACTGGACCTGTCAATGGAAGACATGCTTATATACCTTTCCATGTAAGTGCCTGCCCTCTTTCTTCTTCGCTTTAGTTCTTTTGGAAGAGAGCAGTTTTATTTTTTACCCTTTTCGGCAAACAGAGGATTACAGAGATGCCGAACAAGGTGGTGATAACAGATCGTATTTGGGCGAGGTTGTTGTCTTCCACAAATCAACCCAGTTTTCTTAGCTCCACTGATGTTGAGGAGGCGAAGAGGGACGAGGATGAACCACCAAAGGAGCTGCTGAATAACGGCAAGGGTTGCTGCTCAACACCACCACCTCCTAATGCCACACCCTGAATTCATTGTCACACCCACATCTTGTTCATCTTTGGTCGGAAGCTAAACATAAACATGGACCTCTGTGTTGAATAATGCCACGCAATACATTTTTGTCGGAGACTTGTTTTTCGTTTATCATGTTCGAAACTTCTAAACAGAGGGATAGTATTCAAAAATTATGCATTTCGATTTGAGTAAACATAGATGGTTACCTATGGGCTTTGTATCGAATGATGGTGCATGTGAGGAGGGCATAGGTAGCTGGAATTAGGACTCTGATCGAAACACAAAGTTGATGACTTCTTTCAAATTTCTGCAGCAGACTACTTCAATTTCCAGATTCAGCGCCTTGAGCAATTTATTGGCTGTCTCTGGTATGATGCACCTCTTGTAACCCAGTTGAGAAACAGCCATTAATCGCTTGTCCATTCTTGGGACCTTCAGGGAAAGCAAATTGCGAACAGAAATCATCGCACACACTCGAAGAGGGTGATAAACTCGTAGAGATCAAGAAAAAATTTAAAGTAAATACAACTTACAGAGCGAAGCTCGCCGCCTAGCCCAACCTCTCCGATGAAAACAACATTGTTCGGGATTGGAAACTCCAAGAAGCTGAACAACAAAAATCCTTCAGTTGCCTTTCAACATAAAGTCAATCAAAGAAATGGAAGCTCCATTTAAGTTGTGGAACAAATATTTCTCAACAAGTCGTGTGAGTTTCAACTCTACGAATGGTTATACAAATACTAATAAAATGTTTAGTAATTAACTAGTAATCTTTAGTCATACTCTAGCTTACTCCTAACTCTAAATTCAACTCGTCAACTATAAATTTATTGCTCCCTTTGAACATGTCAATTATTGGAGCTCTGCACCCAATCCCTGCCGATAATAGTATCTTATTTCACTTTTCTAGTAACTCCACACATTCATATTAACACTCTCTTCTCTACTAAACTAACTTTTTGAACGTTTCCAACCTGCCCAACAGTCTCATTGGTTATGAAGCTAGACTGTTGCATCTTAGTATTATAAAATTTTACTTCCAACCAAAGGGAAAGGCAAAACTCGAGACCTATAAATAGCCATTAAATAACTCATGAAAAAGTTCATGGGTTAGGTGTCGTTTTTCTTTCACTCAAAACCACTAAATGACATTCACCATTCCAGAAGTTGTGCTTCACTGTTTCCGATTTGTTAACTTGGGACCGACCAAACGCTGATGACCCATTTGCAAAGCAAGTGAAAGAAGCTTAACCGGAAAGTATGCAATGGGCTAAGTGATATGTGGTAGCTGGAGGTTAAGATCGGTCCGTCTCTGCTGACATCTTATTATAGATGTCACTGTCAGATATATAAATGATGACATGGTTTGTTTGTGGAACTCCTGACATCTTATTATAGATGTCAATGTATCAAAATCACCTACGTATCCAAAATAATTTGATATGTTCGTCCATCTAAATCATTTAAGGTACCAACCAAAGAAATCTAAGCTCATTATAGTTAATTTTAAATTCTTAACAAGCATAAAGCGAAATGCACATTGAATGGATGTTTCCATACCTGCTGGAAATTGCGATTGCTATCGCCAGATCTCCTGCAGTCTCTGACAACTTAAATCCACCAACAACATTGAGGAAAATGAACTGTAAAATATTATAAAATCTAGTTACAGGCTTTTTCAATTACCATGCCATCAAAAATAGCTTTTAGGCGATGGGTTTCTTCTCTAAGAATAATATCAAAGAATAGATAAACTCTTCAAGTATAATTTGATATCCTTCTGGTTTTAGTGAGATTAGTAAAAGTTCAAATTACATAATAGATCACCCACTTGGGATGCTAAACATCCAAAAAGTGTGTTGGATCAAGACACAATCTAGTGTTCTTTAAGCATAAGTGACCACGGCAGGAAAAAAAAGTTGATTGACAAATAGAAAACATAAAATGGTTAACATGGGCAGGAGAATTGACTAGTAGCATTTGTTCAGTCTTAATTGATCTCTGCAATTGGAAGCAATATTAATCAAATTAAGATTCATTGAGTTCCTTAAAACATTAGACTGCACAAAGAATATTAAACCAAAATTAAAAAAAAAACATAAGCAGATGTAAACTGAAAGCGAACGGGTGGGTTAGGAGATTAGTTGAAAGTGAGAAAATTGCACATTGTTCATGAGTAAATGTCGCTTATTGCAGCATATTGCAGAAGTAAAGGATACCACACTCCATTTTCATGGACCTAGACAATTTTAAGAAATAAAAAGAAACAACATAAATGTTCTTACATTGTTATCAAGCTTCAGACCAGCCTGTTTCATAAGGACCTTCAGAGAAAACGTTTTTATTAGTAGGGGATAGAACAATTAGACTGCTAGTTTAGATATCAAGTGATGTTACATCTTTACTAAAAAATAGTTGAATAGAAGAATTTAATGTCTCACAAAAGTTCAACTCTTGTTGAAAGCTGTAAATTGATTATAATTCCAAACAAAATTTGTGGCATTTGTCCACTAGAGAAGATATTGAAGGATCCTCAATCAATCAGCTACTCCATGCTCTACTATTAAAACATTTCCAGTTATATGGGATCATGAGTCATTCAGACTTCTCTAGTGCTAGAAGATGAAATAATTCAAATGCTCAAGCACGAACATTTTGTTTGGAATGGATCTAGTAAAATACTGGGCCCGATTCTATTCCTTGGTGCCTTGGGCACAGCATGTTGGTAGGCCCAGCAAGACACCATCTCATTCTAGCCGGGGACAAAACCCCAGCTCAGGATGAGGTTTCAAATCTTCCACAACAGTACTAGAAACTTTTATATCCTAGGCAATTGTCATGAAACATTCGTATAATATAATTAAATCCATTTTTCACATGTAAGAACAGGCAAGAAAGCATCTTAACTGGTAGGAATTTAGTGCTACTTACAGAAATTATCATAGAAGCTTTACCATCTTCTATCCCGTTGAAATGTCTTTTAACTGGACAATTGGATACGCATAATGCCTAGAGAAGAAAGGACACATTCTTTATGTCGAAAAAGGAGCAGCAGAGGAGAAATTTAGAGGTGAAGACAATTCTGGAGGTGGTAAAAACTACGCTTACAAGTGTGATGAAAAATCAAAGTTCCTAACAGAAAATGGACAATCCTGATTCCTGAGATGCAACTCACAAAAACATAATATAGAATTGATATACACATATCTGCAGCTAATATTTTCCTTGAATACTCAGTGAAAACTACTCCTAGCCACAAGGTAACTTGATGTAGATATCATAAATTTGGAATATTCATATAAGTCAAAAGTTTGGAACAAATAGTTTTGTCATACAACAATCATGAGTCATGCTACTGGAGATTCTGAAAACTGATATCTAGAAAAGGGTGCGTAGGTTAAGAGGTGCAACATAACATTTATAGTCACTGGTGATGGAGATGCAACATCATTATGCTAATAATTCCTTTAAAATTTAAAGCTATCATTCTGAGCATCATGCACACCGATATGGATGTTCAGGATTAACTCAAGTTATGCACCAACTTGAAAGGTAACAAAAGCTGTAAATGGTATAATAGCACAAGATTATATTGGCAAGCTACTAACCATATAGTAATAGGAAAAGTTGTAGATACAGGATAAACATGTAATAAGATACAAATAAGCTAGAACATTAAATCACAAAAGAATATTACATGCATGTATATGGAAACCATACTGTAAAAAAAACACAAAATAGCATTTTGACTCAGTGAACTAATGTGACAAAAGCTTAGCTAAATATTAAGCAACCTCAGCAAATAGAATATGAACCCAACAAGATCATGAACAATGGATATACATCATACACCATACGTGGCCCAGCTTTATGCACTAGAAACTATGATTCTATGGTTATCACAGATGAGATATAGTCATGCTGGTAAAAAGATCAAAAGCAAAATGAACATTTGATTTCTTTTCTTTTAAAAAAATAAATAGAATGTTGAATATATATGAAGAACTACCTGGATCTCATTCAGGAAAATTCGAGAACCGTCAAGGGATACTGATATTGCACGACCAACTAATACATCAGAGTCAGAAAATTTTTCACTTAGGAATATCTCACTTGGATTTGTGACAGCTTGCAAGCCAGACTCTGACATTTCAAACACTCCAAGCTGATACAAACAAAGTTATTTTATATAGATTTCAACAGTTGATTGCATTTATTGATGCTACAGTAAGCAATAACAAGTGTACGGATTTGATTAGAGTGCACAAGGACTAAAGTTATAGCCAATTACTGATTTGAATAAAATGGTCAGCCACTATTTACCAATATATCAAGACCGCCTAGTACCAAGAAAGTATATCATAAATTATTAATGCACCAAAAGTATAGCATGAGTATATGAATAGTTTTTCATTGGTGTTATCGGCTATAGCTACCTTGTGTATGTGCCTCTGCTAATAACCTTCCAAAGTTGCATAATATATCGCATCTGAACCTAAGTAGTACAACAATGAATTGGTACAGAAAAATGCAACCAGATCTATAATTCTTCAATAATCGGTCAAAACAAGGGAAAAAAATATAAAGCTTCACAGTAGAGGAATACAAGATTAGATATTGATTTTGTTCTCCAATCTAGTTCTCTTATCCATAATTGTATCCTTCTAAGGAGCATACAATAAATAAACAAATGAAATGCATAAAAATCTCATTTGATTATAGTATTATCTTGGAAATCATTCAAGGTACTTAGATACAGTATGCTCTACAAAAGAGTTAAAAATTGCCAGTCAGATTGATCTAAATAGCAGATCTTTTTCAGAAAAACATGACAAAGCAGATGAAAAGAAGAAAAATTATACAATTCCAGTCTAAGCAACTAATTCCACAGAATTATGATAAATAAAGTGAATTTTCAAACACATAATGTAACATGCCTATGGTACCTCATCAGTTGAACCAAAGCGGTTCTTCACTGAGCGCACTAGCCGATATGATGTGTGCCTATCACCCTGTATCAACAGAATCTTGATGGACACTTGAAAAGAGAAGTTTACATATAATTCTCATAACACAGAAGTCCTATTCCATTATACAGGAAGTTACGTGAAAAATATGACAAATATTTCTCCAAAAAAATACTTTTGTTTAAATTCTGCATACAAACTTGTGAAACAGAATAATATCAAACTTGTGAAACAGAATAATATAAAGAAAAAAGATAACAATTTAGAAAATAAGGATAATTAAACAAGTTTAAAAAGGATAATATAAAGAAGTAAAAAATAAATAGAAAATAGAGCTCTTGGAAAATTTTGTTTTTCTATAACTGCATAGAATGTCGACCCCACCTAGTGGGATAAGACTTAGCTGTTGGTTGGTTGTTGGTATAACTACAACAGAATGTGGTGAAACCATGTTGTATCAAGTATTCTTAACCAATTGATTCCTGATTTGTTTACCCATATTATAAGAATACAAGCAATAAAAAAGTAAGTACTGAAATCATTGATTGAAAATTAATTTATTAATACATTAATTTTGAAGTTTGTAAGTATGACAAAAGTATAGAAATTAAATCATTTTAAATTAGTTCATTGGCTCCATTAGTATGGGCTTGATCCCTAAAGGAACTCGATACACTGATTCAAATCAACAACAGTTGATTGAATTTGGATATACTTAAATTAAGGATGATGAGTCAATCACTGGTGTTTAATTGGTAGAAGTCTCAGCCTTCTTCTGAGTCTATTTGTGTAAGGATGGCAGCAGGGTGGGTTTATTCGAGTTCAGGTTCTTATTAAAATAGTATAAGAAAGATCTTGATGAAATAGTCGATACTGTCACAGGTATGAAATGAATTTGAGTTTGAATGCTAAGGTGTGGGTACCCATATGTGTTCAGAGTATACATATTTGCAAGGTGTATCCTGTATGTCTATGTATTAGTTATCAAATTTAAAATTTTCACATTTTAAGTTATTTGTTTTAAAATTGTTTTTAGGCAATGTATTTAAGCTGAAACCGAATCAAGCATTTAAGTTTTAGGTGTCAAATTGAAGTTGGTTTAGGATTGGATTGAGGCCATCAAGTAGACATGCTGAGATAAGAGTCATGTGGATTCTAACCAAGAACAATTTGGACTCAATGAACTAAATTTATATTTGAGACACTCTAGTTTATTTGCATTGGGTTGGGTTAATCCAATTTTTGAGAGTTGAGAATTATATAAACTTTCTTCCTCTTTATCTCTCCTGTATTCCCCCTCTTTCCTCTCCTCGTCCCATGGCACCATTGCCTCATGCACCCCTTCATGTGCAATCATATCCCACCCACATTATCGATCTCCCCCCATCTTCCAGCAACATCTCTCTTTCTCTCTCAGTCTCTCCTTCTTGTTCTATTGTCACGACATCACCACCTGAAGCTAAGACAAACAAATGTTGTTGTCGTTGTCGTTGTCGCTGCCACTGCACCGCTCTCCCTTTTTCTCTCTATTTTCTTCCCTTTTTCTACTTTCCCTCTCCTTTTTGTGCCTCGCCAGCAAGCCCATCTCCTGTTCACCACCATCATTGGTGCAAGACCAAAACTAAGCCACCAGCCCTCTTTCTCTCCTTTTCTCCCTTTCTTATTCCCTGTTCCCTACACTGCACATGCCTGACACTTTCACCCCAGCTTCTTGTGCCTCACCATGTGCACACCCCAACATAATCGTATGCACCCCAACGTTATTGCACAACACCAAGGCGCACTCGGTGTTGTAGTCAAATTACAGAATTTCAAGATCTTTAAATAAATAATAATAATAATCAACAACCTCTCATAGATTGTGTGATAGTTCTATATTATGTTTCATTAGTCAATCAAGTTGCAACACTTTATTTTTTGTTCTTTCGCGTTACTAAAGTTACCTCCAACATAAATCCAAAATCATGAAGTCACTAGTAGATCCCAACTAATCATATCATTGAATGCTTCAATGTTTGATTCCTACAACAACAACAACAACAACCAAACCTTATCCCACTAAGTGGGGTCGGCTATATGGATCCTTTTACGCCATTGAGCTCTATCTCCTATTATATCATCATTTATATTTAAATAAATTTTATCTTGTTTTATTGTTGCTAACCAAGTCTTTTTTGGTCTACCTCGCCCTCGTTTGATATGCGTATTTGTCATAGTTTCACACCGCCTAACTGGAGCATTTATCGGTCGTCTAAGTACATGTCCGTACCACCTTAAACGTGTCTCACGGAGTTTTTCCTCAATAGATGCAACTCCAACTTTCTCTCTAATGCTCTCATTTCTTATTCTGTCCATCTTCGTATGTCCACACATCCATCTTAACATCCTCATCTCCGCAACTCTCATCTTTTGCTCATGTGCTCGAGTCATAGCCCAACATTCAGCGTCATATAACATGGCAGGTCTAACTGCCGTTTTATAGAACTTTCCTTTAAGTTTTAGAGGCACTTTACGATCACATAAAACACCTGATGCTCTCCTCCACTTCAACCATCCTGTTTGTATTCTATGTAAGACATCTCTCTCAATCCCTCCATCGGCTTGCAAAAATGATCCTAAATATTTAAAACTCTCAGTTCCAGACAACTCATCATCTCCTATTTTAATACTTGTCTCATTACGTTCAATATTGCTAAACTTAAATTCCATATATTCTGTCTTTACTCTACTAAGCCTAAAACCTTTCTCTTCTAGTGTTTCTCGCCAAGATTCTAATTTAGCATTTACTCCCTCACGTGTCTCATCTACCAATACAATATCATCTGCAAACAACATGCACCATGGTACGGTATCTTGAATGTGTCCAGTAAGTTCATCCATGATTAGTGTAAAAAGATAAGGACTTAGAGCTGACCCTTGATGTAACCCTATCTTTATTGGAAATGCTTCAGTTAATCCGCCTGAAGTCTTCACTCTAGTCGTTACTTCCTCATACATATCCTTAATTAGGTCAATATATACTACGCTAACACCCCTCTTTTCTAGAATCCTCCATATAATTTCCCTTGGGACTCTATCATAAGCTTTTTCTAAATCAACAAATATCATATGTAGATCTTGCTTTTGCCCCCGATACTTTTCAATTAGTTGCCTGAGAAGATGTATAGCTTCTATTGTCGACCTACCAGGCATAAACCCAAATTGATTTTCGGTGACCATAGTCTCTTTCCTTAATCGTTTTTCTATTACTCTTTCCCAAAGTTTCATGGTATGACTCATTAATTTAATGCCCCTATAATTTGCACAATTTTGTACGTCCCCCTTATTCTTATATAAGGGAATTAGAGTACTTACTCTCCATTGATCTGGCATTTTCTTTGTTTTCAATATCATGTTAAATAATTTTGTAAGTCATTCAATACCTTGTTTCCCTAGGCACTTCCATACCTCTATCGGGATATCATCTGGTCCAACGGCTTTTCCATTTTTCATTCCGTTTAAAGCTTGTTCTACTTCTGAAATTTGAATTCTACGGTAAAAATTTAAATTTCTATACTCATTTGACCTGCTTAAATTACCTAAGTTAAGTTGATCACCTACACCTTCATTAAAAAGTTGATGAAAATACCTCTTCCACCGCTCTTCAATGTTTGATTCCTAGTTCTCATAAAATCATCTTTATATTATACTACATTTTTCTACAATAAAACAAAGTTATAATTTAATGCCCCCTCAATTTAGAAAGAAATTAATTTCTCTCTCCCATTCTCTCAATTTGGGAAGAAATTGATCATTATTTCCTTGTCTCTCTAACTGAAGAGAAATTAACTATTCTTCCTCCCCCAATTTGAAAGTCTTATCATCATCATCTCTTAGATTTGGAAATGTTGTCCAATTTAGAAATCTCCTCTCCATTTGAAAATCAATTTTCTCCTCCCCAATTTGGAAGGTCGTCAATTTTAGAAAGGGTTAGCAACCATTGTCTTGTTTTGAAATGGGATTTCCAACAAATAATGAAGGTGATCGATATCTCTCCTCTATATCTTCCTTCCTTCCTTTGTTTGAGCAGCCCCTTCGCTCGTGTATGGCAGCAACCATCAAGGCTCTGTGTGGCTTGGTGTTTGACACTAAGAGAACATTTCAAATTGCATCACGGCATCAACTTGGTAAGTTGGTACGGATATGAAAGTTCGTATTTTCTCCACCTTTTTCATTATAGTTTACTTTAAAACCTATATGTTTTGTTTTAGGGTGACATCTTAGAAGGTGAAAGACAAAGGTTTTGAATCAAGTATATGTCTTCATTAAGTCTCCTTTTTGAGGAAGGATTAACGAAATCAAGGCCAACATCCTAGCTTGGAATGGTGAGGGATCAATAAGATCTAATAGTAGGATCGTATGATCAAAAGATCTAATTAATTTCTAGAATTATTTATGCAAAATATAACAATTATAATTTTTCAAGAATTGATTTTGATTGACATTTTTGTTTAGCAATTTTTATATTTTTCTTCTTTTTAAAGCTATCTCTGTAGGATCCTCCCCTTTGATTAAAAGATGTTTCTGATAAGTTAGTCACCCCAACCAAAAGCCTTGGTTGATAAGGATCAATTTAGAGGACAATCTTGTATTTGGTTGGATCACGCTACCAACTTCTATACTCAAGATGGTTTGGAAGGACCATTGCCTTAGGTAGGAGGCATATATAAAATTGTGATGTGGTGCCCCCCGTGAGCAAGAGTATGGTGTAATAGAGATATGTACTATATATGCATTGAGTCACCTAGGGGAAAGCATTCCTAATATAACTGTATAAATTGGTGGCCCATGTTTGGGCACTTTGTACACGTTGTGGGGGCTAGAAAATTAAAGAGGGAGATTTAGCATAAAAAATTTGAGGAGAGAGATTGTGGATAAATACCATCTCTTGTAGGCACAGGGATGGTGCGCGTCTTAACACCATAATTTAGAGCTTACCCGAGTTTAATTTGAAGAGAATGATGAATTGAGTTGCATTATTGTGCATATAGTAATGTATATAGTATGTTCAAATGAAGAATGTAGCTATGAAAATTTATGTTTTTAGCATGGGCATTTGATAACATTCATACATGTGGTTTGATGCCCTATTCCAGTGTTGTTTGGGCATAAGTGTTAGCAGATTTCATACCAAGATCAGTTTAACCAGAGGTGCTTTCCTTGCAGCCTTGAACTTAATTAGACACTAAAACACAGATCTAACTTCATAAGCTCCTATGAGGAAAAACAGGCATACGGAAGCAGAGTAGGATGATAGATTTAGCATGGCAGATCCCCTTTTTCTCTTCTTCCAGCAAAACAGTTGCAAATTATGTATAAGTTAATTAGTATCTTATTTCTTTATTATACAGAAAAAACAGTATTTTAAATTCCAAAAAAAACAGTATTGCAAAAAAGCAACATCAAGCATTGTTGGGTGTCTTAAGTATAGGGTAAAAACCTCCATATAGAAAACAGCATCCACTATATGCTCCAAGATGCGAGGCCCAGCAATATCTCCTGATTTTGTCACATGCCCGCTCTGTTACAAATAAAATTATACGTCAACAAATATTAATAAGATTTCTCGATTATTTAAAGTTATATGGAGGCAAACAATGCACTCATGAAACTATAAATAATTCCATTGAATCCTTTATTCACACATAAATGGTCATGCATTGGTGCCCAGTGATAAAACTAATTTCACGACTATTCAACAATAAGTTTCAGATGGAGGCTAATAATTGATTAAAAAAACTAAATTTGTTAGAAAAGGCTTCAATGTGGCAATGTAGCTATCAGAAGAAACCCCTATTTGAAGATTAATTAATCTTGTCAATCAAATGCAAAGAGAAAATAGCAAAGCCAATGATGGGGTTAGTGGCAGGTTCAACAACTCATAATTACTCAATACCATGATGCTAGGGGAAAGAACACATAAATACTTGAATAGACCTACTCAAAGTGTATTGTTCCTCCATGCAGAATGAGGATCAAATTCAAATAGTACTGGTGTAAAGGGTTAGCTTACCAAGAAAACAGGGATATTTGTCTGCTTAGCAAATCGGAGTAAGGCCGATGTGCACTCCTTAATCTGTTTCACAACAAAGAATAATAGGGAAGAAAAATCAGCCATGTAGCAAGAAAAATAAGATGTTGACATTTTCCTCATCCAAGGAATAGGATACAAAGAGTGTATCTTAGGTTACAGATACAAAATTCAGGAACTCTTAAAGTTATTTTTAATTAAATAAAAGCACAGGCAAATAAAAGGAAATATTAACAATGCAACTCAAATTCTTCAAAATATACTTCCACTAGTAGAGCTCCCACTAAAATAAATTTTTAAGCTATGCCTGCAATAATAGCCCAGTATTTTTTTAAGATACACATGTGAGATGGTAAAATTTTTGAAGTTCCATGTGACAGACCTGCATGACGCTTCCAGCACTACCAGTAACTCCTTTCAAATAAACAGTCTGAATAGAATCGACAATAAGAGCTCGTGGAGACAGTTTTGTTATTTTGTCCAATATATCCTGCGATTGAATTAAAGGAAAGAGTGAAGTTTGTGTGATAGAACATCTAACAATTAATGTTACATTACCAACACAAGTTGATCTGATTAAACACAATAGAACGAATCTTATTACCAGATGAATAGTGTCTGTTAAAATCTAAGTTATAGCAACAGATCATGCTCCCAGCATACATTTAGAAAATCCAATCTCAGCTATAATCTGAAATCTCACACTGTGTCATTCCAATAAATTACTGAAATTTGATATTACTAGGCACTCATTCCTAGACACAGATAATTTGCACTATGTCATTGTGCCAATTATGTGACATGCTACAAAATTGTAAAAATGTTTGTCATTTTTTGTAGCTTTTTTTCATACTATATAATGTTAAAACTGTATCATTTCATATGGAGCATAAAGTCCAAAATGAGATATATGATTGTGTTCTCTTCTTCTATTTCATCTTCTAAGTCCTTCCTTCATCCCTTCCAATTCTCCACAAGCACCATACATCGAAACACTAGCACATACAGTACCGTTCCATTCAAAGTTCAAAACTTCAACACGGCTCAAGATTTTGAACCTTGATAAAAATACGCTAATGGTAGCTTAAATTAGTGAACCCAAATAAACTATGTAGGACTTTGAAAAAGAACAACGATGACGGCAATAAGTCATGATTCCCAAAATTTGAAATAAGCTAGACCAACCTCATTCTACCACTCAACTCTATTGTTAATATTTTAAATCATTTTTAATTATATTATTGTGCAACGCTAAAGTTATTGTCATGTGACCTTGTGGTTACGGGTTCAAGTCCCGAAATAATCTCTTGAAACATAAGGTAAGTTTTATTACAATAGATCCAATGTGATCCAATCCTTCTCCAAGACCCCCCATTGACGAGAGTTTCCTGCACCAAGCTATCCTTTATATAGTGTTTTAAAACATTTCTTTGATCCCACTCTATCTCTCATTCTTCAACTCTAATTTATTCTAACTGTATAACTATATAATTTATTAGTGTTCCCTAAACATATTGATATCATCTTAACCATTTTCTTTCATTTATTAGAGCTACACCTTATTGCTCAAATATAAGTACCTTTTATTCCCTTTTTCTTTCTAACCATCTCATTCATCCATCTTGGATGTGTTGTTTCATAACCTATAAAGTGTACCATGATCAATAAAAATTTTCTTTTACCTAAAGAACATAACCACTGTTCTTAAGCAACAAAATAATAATAATAATTTGATAGTAGCAAGCATCATATTAAGATATTTGTGGTATACATACAACTTATTCTTTTTTCAGTTCAACTTTGAATTGCAGGTTTCATCCCTAACACATTTAGCATTGATTAGAATGACATCCAAATACAAACAACTCAATCATCGGACAACTTGACAGAAATAAACTTCTTGACACTTAGAAAAGGAAGATTTAAGAGCAAGACCTCAATGTCTGTATTTGAATACAAGAAAAGTTCCTTGGTTGTGATCCTCATACGCTGTGCCCTGCTTCCTATTTGTTCAATGCTCTGCCAAGCAAGTACGTTAATTATAAAACAGCTAATCAAGTTCATAGAGAAAAGCATTCAATGATCAACTTAAAAACATCAAAGCATATGTAAAAATTGTACTTATGAGCCAGTAGTTGAGAGGATAAAAAAGGCAAAAGTGACAGGAAAAAATTCAAGCAAATCTAAAATGAAGATGTGATAGTTTTCTCAACACATGAATCCACTTTATGAAGATCAATCCTACTTCTTAATCAAGAAAATTCTCATTAATGGATATTCTTAAAAAAGAAAATGTCATTCACCAAAAGAACAGTTAAGATAAGCATTCGATCATGATATCCATGTGTTATTGCCACATGGCACTTTAGGGCACACTGTTGAGATTAAGTAGGAAATGTGTTTTTTTCCCAAAAATAGAGGGCATGATTCTCACTGAGAATTTCCTCATTGAATACTTAGAGACAGCCACAATCAAGACTAAATTAAATTTTGATGCATTGCAACCATCTCTATCGAGACTCAGTATGAGCACCTCATCAAGAGAATAAACCATTAAGCTAAAGCCAAACTATCAAGAGCAATTATCCTAGAACAACACCCTACTAATCAATAATTCCCACAGAGGACCTCAAGATCTAGTTTATGTTTAATTTAATGCACAATTGAAGAATCACAAAAATGAGAAGGAAAGAGATTCCTTGGAATGAAAAGATGTCACTAGTGCTAGAGAATGGATGAATGAAGATGTAGGAGAGGAAGTAGTTCCTATATCAAGCTTCACAGACAATATAGTTGAAGAAGCCCGAGATATAATGAGCTTTCTCAAGCGACAAGAAACTTTAGGCTAGTTGATCCCTCTACATGTGAAAAATTTTAATAAGAGATTAATTCTAGGAAGAAAGTGAGGAGGGTGATGAGGAGGAATTGAATGAGCACTTTTTTATAGGTTTTCTACTCCTAGAGAGGGCTAGACTAATTTTTTTACTAATCTTTATTCACTTATAAACTTACTTTATCGTAAAATTGAGTGTATGACACTACTTCCTAGTTCTCTTTTTCATATTTAATATTCTGGTAGGAATTTGTTATATGTTTTCTTACAATGTGGATTTATTATTAAAAATTTTATGTTTTATTATAATTTTTAGTTATTAGTTGCAATGCGAGATAAAATATATTTTTGTTGTTATTATGTGTTTAGTGATTTTTAATGTGTTCTTGTAATGTGATATATAATTAAGAATTGGTGATATTAAACTTGAGCGACTAAACAACAACTAAGCCTTTACTCCACTAAATGTGGTCGGCTACATGGATCCTCTTACATTATTGGCCTCGATCCCGTACTATATGTCTATATCCTCATCTATATTTAAATGAATATTATCCTATTTTATCATTACTAACCAAGTCTTCTTTGACTGATTAAATATATTTTAATAATATTTCAATGTTGAGTGCCTAGGCCCTCGCCTGAGCATCTACCACCTAGGCACTAAGCAGTTGACCAACTGTTTGCTACCTGGAAATGTCTTTTAATACCTTGTTGAGATGCACATTTTCTTCTATTGCTATAGTTAGCTACAAAGAATTGTTGTGGCCATACATGCATAAGTGATGGACTCCCCCAAGACAACAACAATGGCGGCAATGGTGTCTGCCTCAGTATCTCAAGCTTGGGGGTGAGGCTATTTCTGTTTATTCAACGAGGGAGGGCATGTTTGGGAAAAATTAACTTGGGGGCCTTCTTTAGGTAGAGGCCCTCCTAGGGTAATTGCTCAAGTACCAATATATTGAAGCCAATGAGATGTTTAAAATAATCATCATGAACATTACTGAGACAATGTTGGTCTTTTGCAAACACATGATTACACAACAAGATTAAGGTGGCATCTTATATTAAAAAAAAAAGGTGAGCACAAAGCAGTTTGCATACTTTGTTTTTGGTGTTGGATGGGGTGTGTGCATGCAGGACCATGTGTGTGGATGTATATTGGAGCGTGTGCATGTCCATAGGTGTTGGGCCATAGGTGTGTTGGACTGTGTGGGAGAGGTCTCAGTGTATTGGACTGTGTGTATGTGTAGGGTCATGCATGTATGTATCTATTGTTTGGTTATCTTGTTGCTAATACCACGGTAGTTCATTTGACAATACAAAACTCAAAAGAAGGTCATAAAAGATTACGACAAAGGTTGAAATAGAAAATTGGATCATGAATACCCACCCATATGTCTAAAGAATAAGTATGAACCTAGATCACAAAACAATGGAACTACTACATACCTCCTCACCAGATGCATATACAACTGGAGCAGGCCCTTTGTGATTGAATCCTCGAGCTACAATAGCAGCAATCTTCAGTCACAAACAAATTTTTTGTATCAGACCTAACAGGATAGTAGATAAAGCTACTTCAAAAATATATGCATAGTAGCAGTTCTCTTCTACATATTTGGTAAAAGATAGATAACTGAAGAAAAGCAGTTCAAACCTGCAATAGTAGTGTACTCTTGCCAACTCCAGGGTCGCCACCAATTAAAACTAAGGAGCCTGCACAAGTAAAAGCATGACCTAACTACTAATCTTGAAGATGATGGATAATAATATTTGCAGTTCAAATAAATTTGGTAATGCTATATGTTCAGTAATGCATCCATGTTAGCTTTTCACTTTTCCATTATTATTAGTCTCCTTGTGATATTTAGAAAATAATGATGTCACTAAAGATTGCATAATGAGAAAACTAATCATCCATACATTAACTCTTTACTTGCAATATACTAGGTAAGTGACTGCTTTCATCAAGCCCAATGTAGTTCTAACACATATTCAAGCAAAAATCAAATCACATGCAAGTGTAGGCCCAAAATGTTACTACAAAATGATGCTAGGAAATAATACTTAAAAAATTGTGATGTCCAAAAAAATAAACAAACAAATAATATGAACGAAGGTAACTTCTAGAAATGAAACTGCTAACGAAGCATAAAGAAAGGATATACATGTTCAAGATATAACCTATAATTCATATCAACTCTCTGTCACTAGACAACCTAAAAACAGAGAATTATCATCTAATATTGAAAAGAGAGAAGAGCAGTTAAAATTCAGATACCTGGCACGATACCACCACCAAGCACCCTACAGAACTCCAGTCCAAACTGTCCCTCTCTAGAAAGCATATGAAGATTCATTAGTGTAACAATTTTTATTTTATCTAGTTTCTTCAAGGTGATTAAAGGCTTTACAAGCATAAATGAATCTCTTGTGATAGGTTATGCAACCTTGGTATGTTGCACAACTGCATATGCAGTCTACCTGATATTTAATTAAATAGATGATCTGCATATGGATCCTATATAAGCAAGAACATGATTGCATATTCAGTTCATGTTTTTTTTTTCAAAATTGCTGGTACTTCTATTTACCTCCTACTAGTAGAAAAACATGTTCCATGAAAACTTTTTTAAGATCAGGGCCTATTACAACCTTAACTGCTTGTGATATATCATAGAAAAAGTTTACTTATGAAGCAAAGTAGTTATCAAAATGAAACTACCAGACTTATTAATCAATATCCAGCATAATATTGATTATCTAGAAACATAATAATGGCTTAGAAATATACAGTTAACAGACAAACAGTCAAGATTAGTTCCTTGAGATCTTACCATTCACAGTCCAGCATAATATTGCAGTCAGTTTACAGAATGGGTCATGCCTAGGCAGGGGGCATGGCCCGAGCCAAAGCCAACTCAGTTAGGGTCAAGCAAGTCAATCTATAGTTCCAAACAGCCCATGACAGGCACAGCTTGAGTCATTACCACCTTCAGCTTAGCATAGTCGACTATGTGGTGCTATACCCAGCATGAGTCATGCCAAGTTGACCTGTCAAGGCTGAATTTAATAATAACAAAAAATAAAAAATAATTACCTTTCAAAATATTTGAAGAAGAATAAAGTAATAATAAGAGGAAAGTAAAATCATAAAATAATTGCCTTTTAAAAATTAAGATATATCAAGTGAAAAAAAATATTTTACGGATAGACAAGGATAATATAGAATTTTTAATAAAAATATTAAAATGCCTTATGAGCCCATGTCCAACCCACTTGGGCCATGCCCAACATGACCTTGCAGGTTTGGTGACTTGCGCCGTTATGATCTCCCACCCCTTGCTAAGTAGGGAATGATAGTCATGGCCCAAGCAGCTTGGCCACACTGGATTAGATTAGTTGACGCCTAGCAGATAAAAATATCCCATCTAATTCAGCAAACAAATTCATTTCATCTAACATGATTACTATTATCCTAATCAAATGCTTAATATAATAACCCCAATGGATAATTGATCTTACTTAAACACCTCTTCATACACGGTCTTTATGCAGAATAAAAAAAAAAAGGGAACTTCAATTTGAGGTGAAAAGAAAAACGTATAAATACTGCAAAAAAGAGTCCAACAAAACCTTATTGCCGTTGAAGGCTTCCCAGTGAGAGTATATGCAAGAAAAGGGACTCACAGCGGAATTCTCCATTTTGACTGGTCTGTGCCTGTTCTCACTTTGGCCAAGCTGATAGGGGCGCTTTTTTTTAACTCCTGGGGGAGCCACGAACTAACTAGGGCTTCAGAAATCTCAGCCCCCCTTGACTTGCTCACCTCAGACTCCACGAAGCACTTAAATTTACCTACCACTTCGCAGTTTGGGCAGGTTCCCCACCACTTTGCTTGTATATCTCCACAGTTTTCACAGAACCAAGTAGTCTTCGTCTTCCCCGACTTCCTCTTTACACCAGCAAAGGATAGACGATTATGCTCATTTTCGTGAGTCTCCTGACTACTGCGCTCCTGGCTACTACTACTTACCTTTGCGGCAGACATTGTATTGATGCTCTCCTCCGCCTCTCCTCCGCTATCATCTCTCTCGTCTACAACTGGCATTGCCTTGATCTTTGCCTCCAGGGGATCAAAGTATGTCGAAGACTTATGCACCTCCTCGCCCTCTCTGGATGCAGGCGAATCCCTAGATTCTTCCTCCCATCGCCGATCGCGGGAATGAAAACTATTACTTCGGAAATGAACCGGCGGGTTCAGGAGTGACGAACTGCAAGTACCAATGGAGGAAATGAGGGATCGAGCACCCGCAAAGGTTTCGCTTCCAGAGAGAACGAGGAGCTTGTGGCGAAGGAAATGGCTGCGTAAAGATTGCATCTTTGCAACCTGTGCGAGAGAACGATGTCGCCGGCGTTTGACGCTTCAGAGTCGGGAGGGGTTTTAGAGAGGTTCTAGGGTTCTTAGCCGCCAAAAGTTTTGAGTGATTTTCGTTTTAGCCCTGACATTTTATTTCTTTTCCGAAATACCCTTTCTAGTTTGAGTATTTTCACATGCCCTTTATCTAAATTGTTTTGAAACCTTCATTATTTTGTTTTAGATGAAAAATAGAATAAATACAATTAAATTAGATCAATTAATTAGTTTAAAAATCAAGTGTATTAGCATAATCTAATTTGTTTAAATGTTGAATTACTAGTGTTCTTTTAATTTATACTATCGAATATATACTTGATTTAATTAAAGATAAAAAAATGGCAAAGCTCATTAAAGTAGTTTAATTGAATTTTTGTAATTAATTATTCTGATATTTTCAACATCTTAAATTCAAAATCTTGGTTAAGCATTAATTTGTGAATATTAATAAAGTATAAAAATAAATAAAATATTTGATGCTTAACAAGGGATATTAATGCATCAAGTGAGATTAAATTACTATATAATAGTCTAAATTATTAAATATATATTTTTGCTCTAATATTATTACAAAGAATTAATATTAATATTCAATAGTATATAAGTAATGCTTTGGTGCTTACCCTACAATACAAGGGCACTTACCACATGGGAGAGGTTATCTCCTCGAAAGAATGTTCGAATCCGTCTTTGAAGTGTTGCCATATTTTATGAAAGAATCACAACTAGAAGAGAATTCAAACTCTAGGTTTAATCATAAAAAAATTCATACTTAGATAGGAAGGCATGATAAACTCCTTACCTTGATCACTCACTTCTCTTTGCTTGAGACACCCCATTGCCCGAAGAAATAGGAGAAAACAAGGAAGAATTGCTTGGAAGGAGAGGTGAAATCTCAAAGGCATAGTTAAACAAGAAGGGGAAATCATGATTTTTCCTCTCTCTTTTGGTTGCCCAAAACACCATGAAAATGAACATTTTGAATTTCAATTAGCAACATTACTTGCTTTCTGAGTTGGAATCGAAGTTTACTTGTAGTATCTTTAAGTTGAGGGATGATTAAGGAAGAAGATTTTATCAAGTTTCCTTTGAAGATGAGACCATTTTGGCTTCTTGAAGATCCCTCTTGACAACCATAGTCCAATAGCTGGAGTGTTTTGAGTTTTAGGTTAATGGAGTTCTTAGCTGTGTTGCAAGTTTGGATGGTTTAGTTGAGGTATATGAATGCAAAAGAAGATGGTAAGGACATGATAAGTGATGACCTGTGTGGTTCATAGTTTCATCTAAATCAATGTGCCTTGATGATCTAATGGAAAGCCGGGTTTGTATGAGTCATAATTGTAGATTTAATTCTGTAACTACAAAAATCTACGATGTAAAAAGTTTTTATTGCTAACATGGCTAGTATCAGTAATATCACATCTTTCCCATCAGTTATTTAGAACTGAGCATCGCCTAGCTGAAGCAGTTATTAATAGAATCTGCTAATAAGCTGCTCGACTTAAAGAATGGAATATAGTCTCCTATTAAGATATTATATGAGAAACAATGATGTACTTGTTTGACTGAAAGTGATCCCTTCTATGTTCATCTTTCATCTGACTGTGAGCTCGAGCTGCTGATAGGATCCGCAAAATACTCAAACTGAAACAAAAGTAGAAAGAAAGAAAGAAAGAAACAAGCATATTAGTGAGTTGTTGAGCTGAACAAGCCCTTACTGTACTTTTATAAAAGTAAAATCGCAGTGTAGGAAGCAAGAGCAAGCCAAGAAAGGCTGACATTTCATGTTTTCATTACCAATATCGTCTCGGTCTGTGTCATTGAGAAAGATATCCATGTCTGATGGCAAGAATGGAGAGCCACTGTAGTCACCAATATCCCCAAGCTCTTCCATAAATCAAACAATCAGTTTATTTGGTACACAGAATGAATATATACCAGATGAAAAGAACAGGGAGGAAATCATGTGTAGTATCATTTGGTTATGTGCTACAAAGTATAAATATTACTTGGTAATCCATCATATAACCAAAGTTCAAAATATCATTTTACGAGGGTAGTTAGCATCACTGATGTCTACATGTATACCTGATACTTAGCCATTTTCCTAATTTCAGTTCTTATTGATATTTTACTTTATCGAGTATTGAAGTTAAATGTTATGATACTCCAGGAATGTAATTAGGATTACCTCCCAAGTTTGCTAAGTCTGTTGTTAGATCCGAAAGACTGAAATTCCAATTGTTTCCGAGTGAACTGAGTGTGTCTATTGAAAATTCCAGATCAACATCAGATGTGAAGGTTGTTATATCAGGAGCTGATGCGTCAGTTATTTCAGGTGGAACAAATCGAAGATGATCATTTGATGCTACTGGTTCCGGACTCTCTGACATAGATGGCATTGCCTTGCATTGAGATGCCGAAGCAACAGCTGCTTCCGATGTTTCACTGAAAATTACATTATTCCACAAAAAGCAAAATCAGTTTGCTTACACCAGAGAAATGTGTGTTAATATTAAGTAACAGATAAATAGAGCAGTGCTATCTTAGTAAAATTCTTTTAGGTCAAGTTCTTGGACTTGCACCTATCTAGATCATTGATAGATCAATGACTTCTCACCATTGTGGAACTAGAAGAAAGAAATCAGTGCCCTTAGGATTTATACAAACTAATATCAGAAGATTAAGTTGATTTATCAAACACAAGTCAGTTTGAATCTCCACCTTTACAAAAAGCTAGATCAACTGTTATTTCTATTTTCTTCGATGCAGAATTGTCTTCAGATTAAACATGCTCGTAAAGCAATCCTAAACAGATGCATTACACATGTAAGGAAATGCTACTAATGATTAGATTCAACTTTTATGTTTTCTGCCACCTAATTGCTAACCAATAGATAAAATTTTTATCGTTTTGAATTTTCCAGCTTAGTTTTTTCCACTTTTGTCCTATGAGCTACAAAAGTTCTCTTACTCATTGTTCATCAGACCAGGATGAGAAGTGCCTGGAGCTAGAGTTCCATTATTTGCTTGACAGCTCGGTAATCCAAAGATTGTAGGACCAATATGAAGCCGCAATGTATTCGGAATTGGGGGCTGAAACACTGGGTATCCTATCTGTAAGTCATCAACTGCATCGAGAAGTGGATATAATATTACCAGACAAGAATATGATAAAGAAAGCAGGGACTTATGCTTCTTCATAATTTTTCCACATACATGATCAGTACATAAAAACTTTTAGTTCTTGAAGTTGGATGATTTTGAAAAGGAAAGAATAACAGACTTGGTTTGTTAGATTCCATTAAAGTTTCAGTTCTAAGCGTAAGAAATTACCAGGCCTAGGATGAATTCCATTTCTTATCGGTGCCAGAGGAACCTTAGGAGATATAGGAAACTTCATGAGATGATATTGGTGCTGCAAGAACTGATTAAACAAGATTATTTGTTTCTTCAGCTTCAGCCTTATATAGTAAGCTCTGAAGAAATCAGAATTCTCTTCTTCAAGTTTCTGCCACACTGTAAAGTGAAAGCATTATGTAAAACCAAGGCATTGAATTCTATTTTTTCAATTGTCAACAAGCATATTTGTGAGCTTATACACTGTTAAAGAATGTCCATATGAACAATCTATCGCCGCTACTTGTAAAACTTCTTGAATGCCTTAGAATAAAGACGGAGAGAAAAAACTCCATTAATGTTTTCAATAAGCAAACTAGAAGAATGTTCAGTTTATAATCTTTACTAGACAAAGAAATGTTGGAAAGGACAAAGTGTATGAAGTTTTGAATATTACAATATGTGTAAGATACTCACCAAGTGCAATAAAATTAGGTTCTATTCTGGCTCGATTTGACAGGGTTCTAACAGCATCCCTTTTAGTCATATACAATTGCAGACAGCATTCTATTAGATGCTGGACCTGAAAGAGAATCAATAATAAGGAATAAGTATAGAAGATAATAGAAAACAGTAATGCATCATTGAATCATCTCACAATTCCCTTAAATTGAGAATTTGAGATATTCCAATGAAACAAATAGCTGGAAGTCTTACAAGTTTAATGTCTTCAAGAGAAATCTTTTTGTTATTACTTTGCACAATGAATGATGGACCAGCTGGATCTTGCCCTGGAGCCTCAAAAACTGCATGATTTTGATTCTTACTTTGTACTTCATGTGAAGCTTGAGACAATGGTTTTGCTTCAATTCTTTGAGAACCCTGCAGAAATACATTTGTAAGTAAAAAGAAAAGATATAGCTAGAACAAGAAAATATGACTTGTTTGGTGCATTTCTCACCATTACATATTGACTAGAATAAAAGCTGTGTCATTGGAAACAATTTAAGGCAGGCTTCATTCTGCATGTATCACGAGTGATAAGAATATAACCTGTGAGGTCGACATTTCAATTCATCTTCCATCAAACCATCTCATCAAGCATCATGGATGAATATTCCATAAAAGTAATATTTTTCTCTTGAAAATGCAATAAGTCAGTTGCCACATTAACTTACAGTGAAAAGGTTGGCAGTTTCAAACAGCTATTTTGCAAAAAATATTTATATACACAGTAATTAAACATGCAGAATTCATCTGGGTATCAGCAGCATGCTTCAGCTACAAGTAGAAAGTTAGAAATCTTGGTCTAATGATCTAATGAAGGTCGTGATGATCATAGACAGAGAAAATGAAAGATGCATAGACTCACGAGAACAACGCAAGACAAAATTACGCAAAAAAAGTACACTGAAATGTGCTGAGAAGTGAGAATATTCTGCATATGTGAATAATCTCAGGGTCTATTTACAGGTAACCAAAGGATGATAAAATGGAGGAACGAATAAGAATGAGTAAATGGATAAATACATGAATGAATATTGTTTGATCTATCCTTTTGCTCGTTTATTCCAAGGAATGAAAAAAATGAAGGGATGAGTATCTCTTCGTCTAGCCCTCTTAATTTGTAAGCACTTACAATTCTAAAGACACAATGAGCATTGAACACTGGAAAAGAGAAACACAAATCAAAGAATGAGAAGATTCCAGGAACTACCAAACGCCCAACAAAGAAACTTGTAACCATCATCAAAACCAGATTGAATAATCCTCCCATTCAAAAGGTGAATCTCTAGCAGAATCTACCACAAGTTTAATAAAATGGAAGCAAAACGGGAGTGGAGGAGTAACAAATACAAATCCATCCCAAACTCTAGCGAAACCACCCTTATCCTTAAATCTCGTATCTTGAAACCAAATAAAGCCTCGTACAAACGAAATCTTGCAAACAAGAACCAGCAGACTGAGCGACAGATCCACGGCGTTATAAACAAGAAATCAATGTCGAATCTACAAAAAAAGCAGATCAAAATGGCATCTTGGAGCCATGGGAAAAATAAAAGAAGGCGATAGGCGATAGGCGATAGCAAACCACTCCACTGCAAGGTTCTACACCCTCTCGCAATGCAAATGAACTGCTCACTGAACTTAGCTACCTGTGCAGTCGGAAAAGTGAACTTGCTTGAAACAGAGAATCTAGAGATTTTGAGTGCGCCGACAGAATCCAGAACAAGACATGCCTCCCGGTGCACCAAATCTGGCCAGGATTTGATAGGAAATGAAGAAGAACGTGAGCTGATGGCGTCCCAAATGGCAAATGCCAAATGGCATGGCTTCCTTTCACAACTACTGCTTTTTAATCACCTATTAAACCTTCCATGGTTAGCCATGTGCATGACTTTCATGGTTCTCGATCAGAATATATCAAATTTCATCCTCCAGCTTCAAATGCCATGCTATGCTGCCTAATTATTTTAGGAAACAAATAAATAAATAAATAAGAGATCCTGATTATTGGAATGGTTGAAAAAACACAAACTACCATAAGCAAAATCACATGGCTCTCTTAAATTTGTACTTTATAGATTTCATCTTTGAATAAATATAGTTCCTTACACCTCACTCTTGGTACAATGACCATGCTCTTTCCTTTAATTTTTTTATGAATTCAGATATTTATCTTTTCAAATTGATTAATTTTGAAGATCATCAGTTCATATAAATTTTCTACCACCTTTCAAGATAAACATCATTCCACAACAGCATCTCAAGATTATTTTTCTATTAAAAAATAATTTATAATATACCGTAACTAATAATCGATCGATAAATAAATAATTAATTAATTACAAAAAACTTATCTAGTAACTGTAGCCCGACGACATCATGTCATGCTCTTCCCTTGAGAGGAAATGGGTGGTGGAGTACTACTTCTCTTTCTCAACTTGACGAGATTATTTGTCATGGTATGAAAGTTACATTTTCCCCTTTATTTATCCTTGATTTATAAAATATTTAAAAAATCTGTAACAGTTAGATCGTCCTTATTAAGAGTTGGATAGATCCATCTTTTTTTTTTGAATTAATGATTCCTTGATTTTTTTTTTGTTTGGATAGACACAATATTTGTCTTTTCTTCAATTTTTTTTCTTGATTTTTAAATTTTATTAAAATAGAATTTTGACACTTTTATTTTAACTTTTTTTTTCATCTAAATTATAATAAAAAAGAAGTAATTTAATTAGGATATTCACGATTCAATCTTATATGCTTAGAAGTTTTCGTCAATGTGGAATCTAACAGAAGAGTTAATTTATTGTATATAGTTTTGTCTTATCTTGATTTACAAGAGATTAAATTTGAAATTCGAACTCATGGCCTCCAAATTACGTGATAATAATTCTATCCTTATGCCAAAACTCTCCTTCTGAAAATATATATCATGTTCCTTTTTATTTGTTGTGATTTAGAATGTCGAGACTAAGGAATTTAAAAGGGTGGCATCTTCGATTCATTTAGTCGAACATGGCTTTAGCAATTTTAGTTAAAACTATTTTAAATCAAATTGAATTAATTTTAATAAATTAAAACAATTTTTATTAGTATTTAAAGCAGTTTGGATTAATATTAGAGTAGTACACTTTTATTTAATATTAAATAATTTTAATCAGTATTATAATCCTTTTATATTAAAGTAATTTCAATTAAAAATAATTTAAACTAACATTAGAGTAATATTAATTAAATTATCAAACAGCTTTGAGTTAGTTTGGCATATAAGGATATATTTGGGATGAAAATTTATGGACAAAAGTTTAAAATGCATGGGGCATCCTTGGTTTAAAGGATACTTTACCATACTAACAATGTATGTACAATTATTATATTATTTTATTTATTATTTTTCATCTAAATCTTGAATATATATACAGCAGTTACAATTTTATAATTACTAAAATATATATTTAATTTATTTAAAAATATTAATAATATAATAATTATAGTTTTATAGCTGCTACAATACAAATTTAATTATGATCATCTACCATTTAAGTTATAACAATTATAAAATTATAATTACTATAACTATTGTAGTAATTATGATTTTGTAATTATTATAATATGAATTTGACATGCTTATCTAATATTTACATTGATTTAGATGGGAGATATAGAAGAGAGATAATAACAAAAATAATATATTAAAAAGTAATTGGATAATTATATATAAGCGGAGATGATTTTTATATAAAAAAAATTATAAGGGAGCGTCCCATTTAGAAAAAACAAGACGTCTTTTCAATTTTGCTCAAATTGATGATGATTAAAAATAAAAAAAATCCACATAAAATGTGGCCCCTGATCAACAATGCCCTAATCGGGCTGTCTATTCGATCACTGTCTTAGCAGAAGAAAAAAAAACAAAAACACGAAAAGTATTGTTTTATTATGAATCACATGTCACTTCAACAACAACACCAACATTTTCATTTAACTTCATGCCTTTTATTTTTTCTAAGCACGCTCAACAATTAAATTTAATTCCTATCAAAGCGATAGCTAGTTTGTCATTTTATTGAAAATAATAATAATAATAATAATAAAAAAGGGGGAAAATAAGATAAGAGAAATTAAAAGTAAAAGAGAGAGAATGAAATTGTTTCTTTAAGACAGAAAAAGGTGTTAATTTCCAATTTCCTTTGTTATTGAGCAATTTAGAGCTAGTTAATTTGGGTGAGAATTAATTAAGTAATCACATATATATATATATATATATAATAAAATAATAATAATTTAAAAGGTCTTTTCCCCCAAGAATTATTGTAAGTATTATTCGAAAATGAGAAAATTAATTTAATAATAATAACATAAAAAACAGTTTAAAATATATAATAATAATAATTATTATTATTATTATTTGTCATCATGGCAGACAACTGGAATCAAATCCATCTGCAAACTTTCAAGTTTGACAAGACCCATCCGATCACTTCACTCTTTTGTCCACCATCTTATTTTGGTCTTATTTATCTACGGCATGAACCGCGCGCAGGCAGATTTTCAGATTTCTTATTTTGGACATTTATTTTTTATAATATTAAAATAAATACACGCTATATTCTCATCATACTTTTTCTCCTTCTTCCATAAAATAATTATATAAATTACGTACGCATCTTTAAATTTTCTTTTATCCATTCAAAAATATATATATATATATATCACTCTCATTTTATATTTTGTCCCGTTATACCTTCTTCCTTTCGTGAAATAATCTCGTGATTTCGCATGTGCATCATTAAAATTTTATTATATTTATTTAAAAATTTATTATTCTCAATTTACATTCTTAAATTTAGATGTGAACAGGTAGAAACTTCTAAGAATATATTAATTATAATTTAAAATGATTGGGAGTTCTCGGAGTCCATCAGTTAATTTCATCTAATTTTGAATGAAACTTATTAATGGACCTATTATGCCATTTAAAAATTTAAAATTTTAATATTTTTTAAATTAGGAGAGTCTTATGTCCTATATTTTATAATGAATCTGTGATAAATTTTATTAAAGTCTTTATAAGTTTAAAAATTTACTATTCTTAATTTATCTTATTGAAATTAAGTATGAGGACATGAATTATTCATCAAGAAGGCTTTCAAAATTGTATTATTTTTAGTTTGAAATGATTTAGAAATCTTGAGGTATATAAGTCAATTTCAGACAAAACTAACCGATGAGCTTACATTTGAAAATTCAAAAAGTTTGATATTTTTTAAATCAAAGGAGTTAGTCTTAGAAATTTATTGACGGTATTGATTAATGAGTATCATTATCCTCTATTAGGTCTTTGCAAGTTTGAAATGCGTTGCTCTCAATTTAAGTTGTCAACTTCGGGATTGATAGACTTACAGAATTTTGAATAATTTCAAACAAAAACTAATATGCTTCTAGAATCCTCCTTAATATATTATATACTCTTAATTATATTTGAAGTCAAAAATATAAATTGAGAATAATAAATTTTTGAATAGGTAGAATAAAAATTTAAAGATGAGCATGTAAACTCATAATTATATTGTAAAAAAAGAGAGGTATAATTAATAAAAACATACTGTATGATTTTAATAATATAAAAATTAGGTATATCAAATAAGAAATTCTGAAATCTACTAGCGCGGTTAAAATGCTGTAATCAAACTTCGGCCGTTGGTGAATGATTCACCTCTCATTTTTTATTCTTTTTTAAGTTAAAAAAAAAATTAAAACAGATCCCAAAGGACCAATTTACAATAGATATATGAATATAGTAATCTGAAAAGGTTTTAAGATCAGATTAAAAATAATAAGGAGATCAGATTAACAGCCAATTATAATTATATATATATATATATTATATGCAGTTTTAATGTTCGATGTGATGCCATCTGAGTTCTTTGTTATTTAAAGACCCCCTCCTCCTCTAGGGTTGGCAAACCACAAATTAAAGCTGCTAGCGCTTCTGTGCCCTCTAGGGTTTTGAGTGTAATTGTTTAGGGTTTGTGCATGAGTGACCCATCGAAGAGAGCTCTCTTCAGTTCATTCATGGATGGAGATGCGATTTGAATAGCTGCTGACTCATTCATCCACGTATCAAGCAATGACTTGGTAGATGAGTGAATGATGCAGGAGGTAACTCAGATCTCATGCCGTCTTTGCTTGGACTGAAGGGAGCTCCCTCTTGTTTTCAATTCATCTTCGCTTGCTTTACGAATTATTCGTAATTATCGATATTTGTGTCTAGTATTTGATCCTTATTGAAGATCGAGAATTGAAAGTTCAATTCTGTTCGAAGATTCGAACAACTCAAGCCAAACTTGAGCTCGAGCCATAATCATTTTTATTTTCGAACTTTGAATATTATGTATATTTTTTAAATTTTATTCAAATATCAAAAATTTTCATACTATATATTTAGTTCAATTCGATTTGTTTGCATGATGGGAATCATAAGTTCATTGGTTAATATTCTTCTTTGTACTTCCCTTTTTGTTTCTTACAATCATTAATTCATTGGTTAATATTTTCTGATGCACTAGAACAGTTCTGTGATCATTGATGACGACCAAGTATGTTTTAATTACTCTTTTTCTGATGAATAATTAATTAGGATGATTCAGTTAATTAATTGTATATATATGATTGACTCTTTCTCAAAATTCAGTTAATTAATTGTTCCATGCATCATATTAATTACCTTTATTATTCAGTTAATTAAAGGATTAATTAATTGTTCCATGATAAATTATTTGTGTTAAGAGTTCTACACGCTTTTGTAGTGCTGCTTCTTTTGCAAAAGGATCATTATTTTAAAATACCTGTTTAGGATTTGGGTCAGCTACAGTAAAAAAGTAAAATCCATATAAAAATAAAATTTATCATTCCAGCGATTTTACATGATCAATTTTACGATCATCTATGAACAAATAAATTAAAAAATTATAATTAACCACTATATAAAAATACATTATCTCTTTTTCAAAATTCGATCTTTATTTACGACAACAAATCTGCTCCGTAATCACCAATTCTACTATATCCCCTTCCTAAACGATAGAGTTTATGACCGCAAGAAAATAATAATAATTGGGCGTGAACTGAAAAGAATGATTTTAATTGATTTCTAAATTAAAATATAATCAATAAATAAATATGACGTCATAACTGACATCTACCTGAGCGTTTACGGTGAAGGAAGTGGTTTATTAGGGCTCCGAAGTCGACACCAGGTTCCTCTTCCGAATCGATCCATGGCTGATGGCGGAGAGCGAGGTAGGATGGAAGCATGGCGACGAAGAAGGATAGAGAGCGAGATCGCCTTCGACACGTCCTTCGATTGTCAACCCGTTGCATTTAGGTTTGGTTCTTCCGGCTGAAACCGACCGCAGAGGTGCGCTGGAAGCAGAAGGATGCCGATGAACAAGGCGGTGCTCTGCTATCCAAGGGGACGAAGGCGGCGAAGAACGCGCAGGTGATTCGGATGCGGAGACCCGGCGACCCTTCATCACGCCGAAGGAGATATTCCTCGGCCAGCCTGTTCTGCTAGAGCTGGAGGCCCCGATCAAGATCTGCGGTATGCTGGCAAAAAATTGGCTTTTGTTGCGATTTTGAAATTCCGTCGCGATCCTAGATCTAATCCAAAGCTCTGTTCTTCATATTTAATCTTTGTTGCCTTCCGATCTGATCTAAAACCACCATTAGAATTGATCAAGAACTTCCAAAAGTCCTGAAGGCTGAAGTAACCTAAATTTGTGTCAAAATCTTGTTTCCGAAGCCACTAGGAAGATCTAAAGGCTGCTGTCCAGTACCAATGTACCATTCATGAATGTATCATCACCAGTACCATTGAATGATGTTTAGCTCCAACTATTTGGTATTGTCTACACAGATCTTATTCCTCTGTTAGATAAATCATATAAATTATGAGAAAGGGGTGAAGCTCCCCGTGATGTTGATATAATTACATTTTGATGGCATGACCACGCTTAGAAGTATTTCTTAATTCTCGGATTGAATGAAGATTTGTACGTTATCATGATTATGTTTGTAAATGGGAAATGAGCCATGAAAAATGATAATGCATGATTCTATGCTTTGATTGCTTATTTGTATTGATCACCATGCTCGATTGAAATATCTTATGACAAACATGTCTTTTATCTTGGTAATTTTTGATGTGTGAAAAAGGCAAAGAAATGTAGAAGTTTAAGTTGGAGTAAATGGTCACCTCAATGATAGCTCAATTCGCGAGCGGTTAACCCAGATGGAGGGGAGCTTAGCCTGAGGGGAACAAAGTACTTTTTATATTTATTAGCACTCTAATTTAAACAGATTATCATATATTAAAAGGAAATATCGTTAAGGAAACAACTTGTACCTTGTGATTCAACCTTAAACATGTTATTTTGACATGCCAATGATATGCTTAAGTTACATGTATTTTGTGTTTTGATATGTGCATCAAGTGTAGCTTAAATCAGATTGTTACGCTGGAGCTCAATGGTCTCGATAGATGTAGGTTTCGATGGAGTGTGTTACTTGGATTGGGTTTTTACAATGGAATTCGGGCAGGAGCTTAATGAAGTTGAGGGGTTAAGTTACAAGTTAACCATAAGATATAAGTTGAGGGCTATATTTAAAGCTCTCGAAATAACTTTTGAGCACTAAAAGCTCATGGTTTGCTTAATCTAATAAAGTGCCGTTCAAGAATTTAGAAGCTTCATCTTCATTAAGTTATTGATAATTTGCTCTCTCATTAGCTTACATACGATCGGGATGTATTATTGTTTATAGAAGTTGACTGCCTTATCATCTCCTTTGAAAGGACAAATAAGAGCTAGGCCTCCAAATCACAATTTTTAAAATACAATGTTATAAGGAGAGTTATTTTGTTTTTGTGGAGATGAAAAGTCGAAAATGAATGGAAAATGTCAAAGCAAAAAAGGGGAGGGGAGGGGTCGGTTCTCACCGTGTTATATCCCTTCAGCTGTCCAAACGCTGCTGCTCCTGTGGCAAGTTTCCATCCTTACAACAAGACTGCTGTGGTATCATCTTCTCTCCCTATGAGATCACAAGAGCTTGCAGTGATGAAAGAAAGATGTGCATTACCTGCTAAAACGCTCTCTCTTCCTGTTAAAACCTGAAGAATTTGAAGGTTTTTCTACCCACGCTCTTAACAATGAATGCTGGATTCTGAATGCCTCAACAGGATTCTCAATTGCTGCACAGCGAACTTCATTTCTTCTTCAATGTCTCGGCGAGGAAAGGAAGGGGTCCAGTTAAACAAGCCCCAAACAGCTCAGCTAAACAGCTTCCAAATTGGGCTTATGCAGAAAACATTAAAACCATGCTGATGTAAAGAATCAGATGAAATGCTGTTCTCAAAAGTCTGCATGACAATCATCAAGGTCTACAAAGCAAGTACATCCATCAAGAGTCTCATTAACGGCTCCACAAAAACTGACTGAGCAAGCTCGACGACTTCCCAGTATTCATGGATTCATTCCCATCAGAAAAGCAATGCTCAGTCGTACATGATTTTGCAATTAGCCGAAAGGAATATGTCCTTGAGGCTCAGTAGTTATGATCACTCCTGCCTCTGGTGATGCCTCGTCGGTCGATATGAGCCCCACGACCTGTGAAGGAATCAGAAGTTTGGCGATAACCCCTCCCACGAGCCACGTTCAGATCTTCAGCCCAACCACGACCCAAGTATGAATCATCTCGCCCTCGACTCACATAGGAATTCCTCATCGGACGGTCACCTACTGGCGAGCGGCTCCTCTCCCTTGAAAACCACCTTCTGGGAGGTGACATAGGGCGCCGATCATAACTTCTCCTGTCTGGATCAAGTTCATCTCTATTGTTGTCTCTCATCTCTGACCCATGTGTAGGCCAATCAAACTTGCGTCTTTGCCGGTACTCAATCCCGTCATAATAATCTGGTCTTTCCCTGCGCATAATATCTGCAAATTTACCTCCCCGTGCTGGGGCTAGCAGCCTAGGTTTGAAGTCCCTAGGTCTAAAGTTCCTAGAATCTTCAACATCCCAACTGCGAGGAGGTGATCTATATCTGTCCAAGTCATCACGGGTAGCACGGTCAGTAGGACCTAAAATTCTTGGTGGAGACTTACGGATGGGAGGAGACTTTAAGTAGCCCCTCCGTGGGCTACGGTTAGGTCCATGAAATTCAGGTCCATAGCGATACTTGTTGCAGTTGTTACAATGAGTTCTCCGCGCAAAGTTCAGATTCCCACATCTGCAACATAAAAGTGGGGGAAAGAAAACTAAAAGCTGATAAAACAATATTTAGTACATGATGAACACACAAGTGGATTATAAATAACATCCTCAAGTTGATTAAACTATCTATAGAGAGTGGCAGAAGAACTTACGAGGGGTTCTGACAGATCCAGTCGCCTTCTCGGGGGGACAAGTTTGGATCATTTCTGTGAACATATTCGCCTTCAGAAACTGGCCACCTAGAAGCATTGTTGCCTCCTCCTACTGACCTTTGGCCCCTTCCATGCCCGTATACAGGTGAAACCTCTCGAAACCTGCCACCAGCTCTGCCACCCCGGAAACCACGCCCAAAGTGCTGCCTCATTGGACTGTCAAAATCTGGACTATGCTGAGCTTCAAATCGTCCATGGGGAGGAGAAAGAGAACCTGCATTGAGAAAACTGTCTTGAAACAAACAATAAACTACCAATCATAAATGAAATCTACCGTAAAATGTAGTTAGTACAAAAAATGTCCTTCTTCAGAATCAATCACATCTATCAGGAGAGCAAAGCACTTTAGGTACCCCATGCAGAGAATGTGAAGATGCAACATTGGCAGTTTGTCCGCAATTACCTATCCAGTATTATGTGTGACCAAAAAACAGAATCCAATCAATTTGGCTTAGAGCAAAATCAAATCTTACATATCAACAGATATCAATGTCAAACTTCACAGTTATCAACAATTAGATAAGTTCCTCGTGTCAGGCCACATTAAAAAAATTTAGTCGGCTCCCAACAGGCTTTGGTGAAATTAAGTGCCAAAACTCTATTTCAAGCAGACTGCCGATTAGTATTGCTGATAAGCTCCCCATGCACTGAGGTTCTGAGATTGTTGCCCATTAGAATATGGGCACTGACCATGAAAATCAAACTCAACAGTCACTCTTTCTTTGCGCAAGAAAGTAACATGTTGAAGTCACAATGACATGTTATCCATCTTGAAGAAACTTTTGCAACTTAATCCACCCAGAACCATCACTGCATAAAGTATGGTCCCATTGCTAACCAGAATATTTTATACTGTGATTATTCAGTATGTATATGCTGAGAGTAATTTTAAGAGAAAAGATAAGCCCACCTACTTTACCATATGATGAAACTGTTCTAAGCCCAACGTCTTTCTCAACTTCACATACAAATGAATAATAGTATCACCCCATCTACATATTCTAGAAAAAATTCTTGTGCAACTACGGCAGATGATTTTGAAATTTGAAATACTTTACTGCAGTGCCTTTCATGGAAGCTTCTGTGCAGGTAAAGATTGAACGTATAGTGCAACTAGTGTTGGAAGGAATAGTTATTCCTGCTTCTATTTTGCAACAACCATTTCCAAGTATAGGAACTCTTCTTATCTCTTGACATTTTTTGTGGTATCTGCTTTGGAGGTGGAACAAATCACTGGCCGTGTTAGAAGTCATAACTGATCACCTAATCGACAACGGAATTGTCCATTCAGAAAACTTTAGCAAAGCCGTGATTTGCTTAACCTAGCAATTTAAGTATTTCACTTCCATCAGCTCAAAAATTCTTAAGCAGAACTTTCTTCAGAAAATCAACAACTTAACAACATTTATCATAGCACGTAATGGCCATTTCCAGAAAATGTGGGTTACCTTCATCAAAATATACCAAAAAAGATCTGTAAAACTTAACGTGACCAATTTGTTTTCCTTATCACACTAAAATCACCAACAAGTAGATTAAGTAAAGGAATCTGTGGGCAAGCCATGAAAGCTCAACTTAGAAGTAATAATTCTGAGTGGCCTGAGAAGGTTAAAAATCCAATGGACCAATTTTCATAGCAAATAGCTCGTGAAGGCCCAGCAATTAAACCATCTGCTATCTTTTCACTCAGATATCACAATCAATTACTGTAAAGAAACAAATTTCTCACTGTCTTCAACCAGCAATCCAAGTTTCTAGAAAAACAGCAATTCAATATAGCACTCTGTTCAAGAGCCTATGTAGTTTGCAAGATGCACTATTTGCAGCATGCAGTCTGTCAGAACCTTAAACATCCAATGTAAAGGGGGAAAAATGATTTTGGCTGCTTTCATAAAAAAGCCCATGGTCCAAATCCCATTTCCATAATGATTTCAAACATCTTTTTTCCAAGACATGTATAATATGAACTTGCCAACATGCCAATTATCTGCACGCCAGCAGCCAACTTCACAACTGTTACAGGACAATAGCAAGTTTCACTCTCAATTTTCCAAATCATGGAGCTAGAAGTATTTGGCCAGTAGTAAACATACAACTTAGCAAATATGTAAACAAAATTTTGGTATTTATAGTAACCTCATTTTGCACATATTTCAAATAATATTGAATAAACATAATAGTCAAATGTAGGTATGCAGTTGCAACAAACCTTCAGCTATTCACTATGTGATTTGAAGGGAAGAGTATTATTTCAAAGCACATAAATAGAACAAAATGTGAAGAAGTCATAGATAAAACACAAACATGGAATAAGAAAAATCAATCCTACTAAATTGCTCTCAAAACCATAGGAATCCTCAAGAATTTTCTTTTTCAGGGATACAACTATAAGATAAATAAATCGTTCAAGTTGGCGATCTAAAACTTTTAAATTATCTAGACTTTTATGAATAGTTCACAGGTATCAAGATCCATTAGTAAAAATCGCAGCATTTCCTGTCTGCTTATGCATACTGTAAAAGAATCACCTATCTAGCATGGGCTACTAAACAGGAACTCAGCTTGTCTGTTATTCTTACTAACACTTAATGGTTTACCATAATCCCAACAGTTTAATCTCCCGACATCAGCAACTAAAGCAAGAACCACAAGAGAATGATATGGAGACAAGCTAGGATTGAAACTAATTATCCGAAATCAACTGTTATATTACTATTTAAGTGGTCATTGGACGCTCACTCACCCCAACAGACAATCCAGCAGAAGATTCTTTATTTAACATCTCATTCAAAGTCAAGTTCTAATTGAAAGACTAAAAAAAACAATTGCCATATCAACCAACTAACCAAATACGCATTACCAAGGATTGAGTGTCAGGCTGTGTCGCACAACATTGGAAGTATGTAGATGTTAGAACCAATGTCAAGATACAATCAAACTTGATATATTAAATGCATTAAAAAAATGGCCTGAGGCACTTCCTTGTATTCATGCAAGTTCATGGTGTCTGATCCATGGTGAAGAAGGTAACATAGTCCACCTCTCAGGAGGAATGGCTATGGCACAACATCAAAGGTCTTATTCTCCTCACTCAGATTAACAAAGAGTTGATTCAATGCAAGAAAATGGAAAGAAGAATGAGCTGCAAGAATACACCGACACTGTCAATAAGAGGTAAGATATATCTAGCAGGGTTTTGGGGAAAACCAAACTCAATTTGATTTGAGCTAAATATGAATCTGAGAGTTAGGCTGATTTTGTTTCTTTTGAGGGGGCAGTGATATTTTGGGGGGGCTTTTTTCAGTTTTTTGTATGTAAAACATGAAATCCATCACAAACCCAAATATCATAATATATAAAACCAAATACACAAACCAAAACTCAAGAAAACATGATTTTTAAGGTCAGATCAGTTTAGTTTTCCAGATCAACGTAAGTTTAGTTTTTCTGTCTATTCTTAATGGTCTCAATCAGACTAGGCACTGAAATGAACTAAGATTAAGGCCCTTGTGCATATACTATATATTACCAGGAGGTAGCCAGTATTTGAATCACACCATCTTCTGATTCAACTAGGTTATTAGAGGGTGAAAAACATAAGATTCTAGAAGAGGAACATATTCACTGAATTGTCGAAAAGAAAAAATTTTGCCAACTTGATAAAATACTCAATAGGAAATAAAACACATTTTAAAGGATTCAATCATGTATATGATGGTCAGGTGAGTACATTGTAATAGGTAACCATATCCACCTAGCACAAGCATTTTAAGACCAAAATACTTGCTTTTGTTTAATGTAGGTAGATTTCTACTATCAAATATTAATACATCATCACATAAGATAACATAAATATCTTTTTCCTTGTCTGATCAAAAAAAGATTTTATTCCTCCCATTATAATTGAACCATAATTTAACTAGATCACTAGTAAACTGAATTGTTAAAGAATACAGGAAAGATATTGAAGAAAAAGCCTGCTGGATTTTTTTTTTTAAAAAAATCTGGCACGATGACACTAAAGGACATCTGGGCAGCCAAGAGGTGTACTAGAAAATATATCTGTGAGAAATAAAGTAACTACTTCGGTGAAGGAAAGAAAGCTAAAATTGGGATAGGAAAAATCTCGATAGGTGTAAATCTATATTACCTGTGCTACAATTTCAATCAACTAATCAAAATCCTAATTTACTGGTGTAACCAGAATAAAGTGCCAAGCATTAGAAATAGACAGGAAGAAAGGAAAAGAAACTATATCACTCCCAACTGCTACTTATATCGAAAGAAAATATCTTGAGCTAATCCATAGATTTATGCGTCTTTTCCCCCCAAATATTAGGGTTTTCGAAGGCAAGAAAATAGATGACAACCTGGACCGTCGCGGAACCACTGGTAGCGGGAGTTCAACCCCGGAGAGCCCCCACCACGGCGGCGTACGTCAAGATGGGAGGCCCGGCGACGGAATGACGGCGGAGAGTCGCGGCCGCGCAGACTCGGCGAGAAGCCGCGCCGGCTTTCGTCCAGCGGCGAGCCCTGGCGTTGCTCATCAGGAGAGTCGTGTCGGAGGCCAGCGGAGGCGGAGGCATGCCGTGGCTCCTCGGCGTCCTCCCCGCCGCCGTTTCTCTCCGGCGGGCGGACCACCATACTGCTGAGACCACCGCCGGGGCGGCGCAGGGGAGGCGCCGGCGAGGGTTCCCGTGACGTCGGCGCCCCTTCGTCTTCCTCTCGCTCGCGGGGCCTCATGGCCTCCTGTTGACTGGACTGGAGTCGTCGCCTACCACGGCACCACTGGCGGTGGGTCTCCTGATTCGGAAGGCGGATGTGAAGGTATCTGCGCTTTTTCCGCTCCTGTTTAAGGGTTTTGGAATCCGCCCCCTTTCTGTAATCACCCTCTCACTTATATATAATTACCTAGGAGCCATTGTTGAACAGGTCTTATTGGTGACGATAATTGTAGGATTAATTGAAGTGTTAAAAAATATAATAAAAATAAATAATAAATAAAATCATAAATTGTTACACAATATGGTTCAAAAACTTTGCTCTTATTCTATGGCTAAAGATGTGTTCCATGTAGACTCGCCCACGGGTCGGGTTCAAATTGAATCCAACCCGAACCTATAATCGAGTCAATGAATCAGTTACTTGTTGATCTGATTAAATGGATTGGAATTGGAATCAGCCCATCCGAGGCTGAGCTAGTTACGATTCCACTCTAAAAATAACCATAAACTAATGGTTTAAATTGCTGTTTTAGTCTTTTTTATCAAAAAAATATGAAGACAGGAAGGTTCAATCCTCACTAAAGGCGGAGGTAGATGTTAGCCTACTTGGGCTTTAACCGATGATCCATTTTAGGGTTTAAAGAAGAAGCTTTAGGAATTTCTTCATATATTTAATCATTTTAGTCAATTATTTATCATTAATCCTAAAATCAAATTTCGTAATCAATCAAATATATATACACACACAACTTCTATCCTCGACTGATTAGTTTAGGTAGATTATAATTTATGGCCCTGTCATTGATTCTCACATAGTTCTACGCAAGTGGTCGGGACTGCACCACCGACCCATCATGGTGGCCTCCCAAGGCCTTGCACGTCCCTCCCATCATTTATATCACTTTTCTTGTTTGTTTGATGTTTGCATTGGATGGTTGTTTGAACATGTTCTTGAGTTGAATATGTCCTTGGCTTGAATTTAAAGGTAACCAAGCATGTTTGGTTGTTTGATGTGTTTGTAATTGAACAATATGAGTTAACAATGTTCTTGTTTAGAATGTTAGTAAATGAATGTGTTTGTTGTTAGAGGTTGTTGAATTGAACATCTTGTATTGTGTACTTGAGCAATTGTTGATATATAAATCGGTTCGTGTTAATGGTTTGAAAATCAATTGATGTTGTGTTTGTTACAGTTGTTAGATAATTAGACATGTCTATTGTTTGTTTTGAAATTGATAGGAAGTGAATTGAATTGTAGCAATTGCATGCGGATTTAGTTTAGTTGAATAAACTATAATTTATGAAATTTGTTATACCATAATGAAATTGTATGAATTAGGGATGAGATTGTAAATTTGGGTGTTGTGTGAATAAATTTGTGATTAGAATGTAAGATAGGTATTAATTTATAAGATATGTATAATTAATATTTATTTGTTAAGTGTAGGATTTAATTGTTAATAAAGAGATTTTGTAAATACTTAGGAGTGAATAAGGTCAACAATAAAAATCTCATGTCATATTATCTATTGCAACTTCTTGTCATTGATTCTATGAAAGAAATGGACTACTATATTATTTGAGTGATAATTAAGAGTTGTGGTTAATTATAAATTTTAATTTTGAATAGTGTAAATGATAATAAAATAAAATAATATCAAGACCACCTTAAGAGCCCATGTAAACTATAGTTTGGTTTTATGGGCATATATTATATGAATATGATAAGTATACAAGATGTCTAGACTTCACTCGATTAATCAGTAAAATATTAATAAATGAGTTATAAATCTGAAATGCGATTACCTCAACAGTCTAAGTTTTTATACGATTTCAAATGTTAACAATTTTTTGTTTCATAATTACCCTTCAAATTTAAAACTGAGTTAATTGAAATGTACTGTGAAATTGAATTAATTAATTCAATAAATTTTAATTTAAATACTTATAAATTTAAAAGAGATAATTTATTTAAAAATAAAATTAATGAATTATATTTATTAATTTAATAAATTATTTTATTAAAATATATATAAATTTATTTTAAATTAAAAAAATAAAATTAATGAATTATATTTATTAAATTAATAAATTATTTTATTAAAAATATATAAAGTTATTTTAAATTTAAAAAAATTATATTTATTTTTTATATATTATCAATTTAGTATAATCGTTAATATTATTAATTTAATTTAATATATTTTTAAAAATTAATAAAAAATAATATAGTAAATGTCAACTGGTTATATTTGATTTTCTTTAAATAAATAAGTTAAATCAAATAATATTAGATTATATTTTATACTTTATAATTTTAGTTATGTGATTACGATAATTTGAATCAAATGTATAAAGTTTTAGATTGTTGATATTACTTATGGGATATAATTTAAATAAGTATAAGGGGGATATCTTTTAATATATCAAAATAGTAAATTTAGATATCTATTCTATAGCTGATTTCAATTTATCCATCATTTTTATCTTTAGTTGGTCTAGTATTTTGGCAATTACAATGATTGTTTATTTCATAATGCTCAAAAAAAAAAGTATCCATGATAATAAATCTTATCAAGTGATTTTAACATTGTACGAATACAATGATTGTTTATTTCATAATGCTAAAAAAAAAAGTATCCATGATAATAAATCTTATCAAGTGATTTTAACATACGAATACAATGATTGTTTATTTCATAATGCTCAAAAAATAAAGCATCGATGATAATAAATCTTATCAAGTGATTTTAACATTGTACGAATATTTATTTTGTGTAATAAGGTGTGATATATTTTTTTTTACTAAACACACAAGTGAAAAAAAATTATATGGATGTATAATATTTGTATAAATGCGTGTATAAAAGTTTTAGTAGTTTAGTGTCTGTCTAGTGCACTAAAATTAACATGCTAGACTTATTCTATCTAGTTCATATGTATTTAGATGACTAAATTTTGTTTTTAACCTAAATTTTTCGATTGGTTAGTTAAAGTTTGACTAATGATTTAGAGTCATCAATTAAATAATTTATTGGATTTAAGTTAATAATTTAAATTAAAAATTTTATTAATCTATTTAAAGACATGTTGAGATGGATCGATTTAAATAGATTACGAGTCTAAATGAGTCAATCTAATCTATGACACTTAAATTGGTTTACAAATTGAGATTTTTTTTAAAAAAAATTAAACAAAAGAAAAAAATTTAATGAGTTCGTGAATTTGAACCATCTAATACATAATTTAAATTTAAAAATTTCTAATGCTATATCGTCTTATTAGGAGTTGATCCCGTGACAATTCTATAATCACTAGATCATTTTTGTATTTTCTCAGCACACTTAAATAAATTTATTTAATTCTAAATTTAAATACATCTTTAAGCGACCGAGCATCGTTTATGGTTATTAGTGCTAGTCTAGTAGACTAGTGCCTCGCCGGCGATTACAGAACCGCCGCCCCTGTGGATGGCCGTATCGGATCTGGAGACTGACAACCGCCCTTGTCTTCTGCAACCTGCTCACTTCAACTCGCAGCGCCACCGCACCTCATTTCAGCTACCATCCGTCGACATCGTCGCCAGGTGAGCTTCCATTAGGTGCTATTTGTCTTGCGCAGCATTAACTCGGGATCCGCTTCTTCGAGAAGGATACGATGGCATCGCTTTCTCGTGCAGAGTTTGTTCGATCAAAGTTTCGGGAGAGTGGTCTCGTTATGTATAGTTGACCTGCTTCTTGCTACTGGTTTGTGAGATTCAGTCCCAATAACGGGCGATCTTGGCTCTTCGAACGACTCAGAGCTGGTTCTCTAATGCTGACTCATGAGAAGTTGAAGAAGGCTCAGATTATTGAAGCTCGAGGAAGAACATCAGCCACGATGTCAGGTGTGGTGAATGTGGCGACCGACATTGAGGATTCACAAGCAGATATTGCTATTTTTCTCAGAAAGGTAAAGCGCTCTGCTTGATACACACCTGCACATTTCTTTGTTTCTAGGTTAGCTAACAATTTGTTTCGGGAATGTTGATCCGACATTCACTACCTTGGTAATCGATGATGACTTGATGTTTAAAGGGCAAAGAGCCCATGAAGTTTGACATTTTTCTTTTGTTCTTCTGGGATTCTTTGTACGAATTGGTCAGAAGAGTTTAATAGTTATTTGCATAAGAGGCTTTTACTTTTTTACAAAAAGTTTCTTTAATGTCTGCGTGATAATTGGGCGGGGATTGGACGGGAATGCATATGTCTCGACATTCATTACCTTGGTAATCGATGATGACTTGATGTTTAAAGGGCAAAGAGCCCATGAAGTTTGACATTTTTCTTTTGTTCTTCTGGGATTCTTTGTACGAATTGGTCAGAAGAGTTTAATAGTTATTTGCATAAGAGGCTTTTACTTTTTTACACAAAGTTTCTTTAATGTCTGCGTGATAATTGGGCGGGGATTGGACGGGAATGCATATGTCTCGACATTCATTACCTTGGTAATCGATGATGACTTGATGTTTAAAGGGCAAAGAGCCCATGAAGTTTGACATTTTTCTTTTGTTCTTCTGGGATTCTTTGTACGAATTGGTCAGAAGAGTTTAATAGTTATTTGCATAAGAGGCTTTTACTTTTTTACACAAAGTTTCTTTAATGTCTGCGTGATAATTGGGCGGGGATTGGACAGGAATGCATATGTCTCGATATCGTGGTTTTACTTAAATGTCCTTTCAGGTTTTACCTTGCAATTTTTCTTTATATTAAACATGATAAACTATTGTAGAATTCATGCATGAAATAAACTTGGTGGTATCTATAGATTTGTCCTTTATCTAGCCATACAACTTGTCTCTCATACTTCTGCTTCGCTTGTATCTTGTGAAACACAAAGAACCTGCTCAGTGATAAGAATTATATCCTTATGCCGGTTCCTCTTAAAAGGTATGTGTGGTAGTATTTTTTTATCCATCTAAACATTATATAAAAGGAACAATTCCCTTTACATGTTCATCTGTTCCATAATACTTGGACTCTTCATCTACCCCTGAATGCCTGTACCATTGGTTGGATATTGGCATTCAGGCACACTGAGTGGATCTTGCTATCCCTATAGATCAAGTGTAGAAATCTTAAAAATACTTGTGTTAGACACAAGTTCCTGCCTATGTCGAAGACTCTTGCCAAGTCCTAGTAATATAGCAACTGCTTAACTAAGAAAATCTAAATGTCACATCTGAAATGCAATTTTATAGCACTGTGCAATTGCAACCTTGACAGAATAATTTCTTTTCTGTTTCATTTAAATTTCTCCATTATATAAGTATGTTCTCATTTTCTGAAAGGTACTCTACTCAACATTAGAGACTTGATTCAGGCTTCTTGGTCATTTGTGTCCTTGTTCTCCGCATGGTACTTGGCATTAGAGACTTGACTTTATTTTTGCCTGTTTTCTTATTTTATATAATAAAGGTTTTGCTTGTACCATTTTGTAGCTGATCCAGGATGTAAAATGACAGGGAAATTTATAAAAGTCTTGTCAATATATTTGGTGAGAGTGTACTCTATGCCCTTGGTTCTGGTCGACAAACTAGTGTTACATGGTTGTTGCTGGTCAGTTCATTATGATATTATCTTTCTTCGGAGCATCCTTCCATCCTATGTGTTGTTGTCATTCTCATTCCTTAATGGTCCATCAATTGCAAAGTTGATCTATAATTGGATTCTTGCATTCAGAAAACCTTGACGATGATGGTTTTTTTTTTTCACTAGACAATATTGCATTTTCATTGTTCCACCATTGTCATGTACATTTCATTCTCAAGCTCGGATGCTTTGCCTCGTATGTGCCATTGAACTCCATTTGTGACCAATCAACAGGTTTGCTAAACTCCCAAAAGACTTACAAGTTGACAAGTCAACAAAACCATACAATATTAGCTTTTCATTAGTAAGAAATATTTTGATAATGGTTATCCCGTTGAGTCATTGGGCAGGTTGTTGTTGTTGGGGCTGCATTTGGTGGATGGATTATTAGAGATACAGGCAAAAGACTAACATGCATATAATTGCACTGTATCTTGCTAGCAATCCCTTAACCCATATGGAGAAGAGGACTAAGCTTGAATTCCTAGTGCCACCTCCACCTCTAATAAGAAAGTGGTGAAGTCAATGACATTGCTATACTTTGTATGAGTACCTGATTTTTGGCCAATTTGATGCTTTAATGATATATTTAAAGCATTGTTGAGCTCAACAAAATGATTCTCCACACATGATCATTGTTGAGCTCCCATTGGAATTTTATTCAAAGCTTGGAGCTCCTCTTTCTCATACTCCCTGTCCTACCACTCCTACCATGGTGATTGAGGACTAAGTGGCGCTGACATGTAGGTTTGTAGATCTAATTTTAGTCTTCTTTTCCATTGGCATTCGCTTCCTTGTTCTTTTACTATTGCGAATTCAAGTGTCTTCTTTGGTCTTTTTTGTTTCTATTGAGCTATTATATCACTGCAAGAAAAGCTTGCTTCCTGAGTTGTTTGTCATATGATGCTATCACACCAATGCTTAATTTTACAAATTAACTATTGATGCTCATTGACTTGTGTATGGTGGATTTGGGATGCTAGTGAACCTTAGTTAGGAACTCTTATTGATGTAGCACCCTTGTGACCTTATTTACTCTTAACTTGTATGCTAGATATTTCCTTTGTTCATATGCATTATGCTAGATATAAATCATTTCTCACTTATTACTTAAATTTTGTTCGCTAATATTATCATGCTATAATCATGTGTTGCATGCTTGGCTCCCTGTTGTATTCATTACTTTTACTGCTACTGTTGCTACTCATTCACATAGACATCATATATGCTAACTAGAATTAAAAATATTGAATGTTACTTGGTTATTGGCCCCTCACTAACCCTGTCTTGGGTAATCATTTTTGGTATCTTGCACATTATCTGATATTGATGAATGCCCAATATGGTAGTTGTATCCATGGTGAGCGTACATGGAATACTTCTCCTTTGAAGAGTAGGGAAAATTCAAAAGCCACATGCTTAATCTTTCTATAAAGATATTGAACACGCATACAATTGCTTTATTATGCTACTATCCTTAAAACATCATATCAATTCTTGCTATGCTAGCTATATTATGTATGTTTACTATTATTCACTCTCTTGCTAGTATTGTCTTGCCTCTAGATCTACCTGAGGCAACCATTAGGGGTGTCAAACCAAAACATCAGGTTGCTCTGAGACAAGTTCTGCTGCTGAACTTTTTGGATCATGATATTCAGCTCATGTATTCCAAGTTGATCCTCGATTGAAACATGTTTTAATAGAAGAAGCCACATCTGATTGTTTTGAAGAACAAGAGGAGATAACACTAGGTTAAGATAGAGCTTGTTGATATGTGAATTTAGTGGACATTGTTAGTTGGTTGGTTTAGAACTTTTCTAGGAGTGACATTCAGCTGCACTTGTTCCTCAATCAGGCGCATCCTGTTTAGTCTTCAAGTGGGTAAAGAAGTGAAGAAGCAAAAAAGAATATTTGAATTTTTTTTTTCAATTGGGCAAGAAAAAAAAAGGGGGAGAAGACGTTTGATCAGAGACTAATGCTACATCAAATTGAATCCTCAAATCATACAGAAGATTGAAACAAAATTAATGAAGCAAAGAGATAAAATAACTTCACAAAGAGAATGAAAAGAGAAATATTTCATTTATCAAAGTTGAATAATATATATGGATTTGCCACTTTTATAAACTCTATTGCAAACAGATTAGGAAGAAAACAATGTCATTAAACTATTATCAAATCAAGGGACATCCAATAAACCTATACCAAATTTTTAAAAAATTGTTACCAAATTAAAAGTTACCAAATCTTCAACACCTTATTTCATCATTCCCTCCGCGAAAGAGAACTCGACAAGCATAGGAAACAATTATTACACTAATCATGTTTATCAATGTTTCTTTTTTGAACATTTTTCTAGCGTAGTGTGTGGTTGTCTTGCCAAAAACAGCCCTAACATCCTAGGTTTGTCATCCCATTGGAGGAAATCCATGCAGTGCGCCACAGTTAGGAATCGAACCATGAGTTCCTGGGTAGCTGTCGAAGTATCTGACTGCTGCACCAAAGCCCCTGGGGCCATTTCATTCTTTCTTATAAACTTTCACATATTTGCTTCCTTTTTATCACCCATTCCAATACTCAGAAAGAAATCTTAATTTATTATATGACGAGGAAGATTTTGGTTTTTTGGGTTTTTTAACTTAGTGTTTAATTGAATTTCAATAATCAATTCCTACTATAGTTGAGGATAATTTAGATAGGCTTTATTAAAATCCATAAAATTATCATATTATTTTTTTAAAATATTTAATTTTTTATCTTTAAATATTTAGATTAAATTTTTTATTTTAATTAATATATTTTATATTTTAAAAATATCGAAACTATACTGGCATGGTATAATACGGTACTGAAACTGTATTGTTCCGGTCCGGGACCGAAACCTCAGTACAGCTCGATATTTTAAACCTTGTGTCTAAGTACATATCCGTACCATCTTAAATGCGTTTTTCGAAATTTTCTCTCAATAGGTGCAACTCTGACTTTCTCTCTAATATTCTCATTTTTTATCCTATTCATCCTTATATATCTGTACATTCACCTTAACATTCTCATTTTTGCGACTCCAATCTTCTGTTCATGTGCTACTCATGTGCTTGAGTCATAGCTCAACTAAGGTAGGACATATATAAAAATCAACATGTATGGATGAAGGCACAAAATTCTCTCAATAAATTAGCATATCCTTCAATTTAAAAATTGAACTAGTGCTTAGGTAAGCTAACAAGTCAAATAAACAAGTATTAGAATTACATTTTTTTCAACCTAATAATTTAAATATGAAGGATATGAATGCAACATGAGAATTCATGGTAGCACTAGGTATTTTATATCATATGGTTGACCAGATCATTGAAAAGATAATAATGTTATTAAACTATTACCAAATCATTGAAATTGATTCATTTTTTCAATCTAGGAATTCCTGAATGTAGGGTCTTGCCTAGGATATCTTTTATATTTAGGGGCCTGATTTGTATAATTGCTCATTTTTTAAAACACTTTCCAAGTTGAAATCCACCGAGCTTCTTTTCTTGTGCAGCATGGATCAACTTTTTAGCAGCATTGATCCGTTAACCTAGAATTTCCATTGAAGTCTTCGGCTGTGCACTTTAGGTCTTTGTGGAATGCCAGGATAGTTGAATGAAATGGAGTTAACTCCATCCTCCACTTCCTGCAGTCCACTGAGCGACTTGAATTGTTCTTGTCCCGAGGTCACTATTCATCCTTTTTCTCTCTTCCCTTCTTTAGTTGGTAATGTAATTAGATTGAATCCCTGAAAATTTGATGTTGGAGTTCTTCGGAAACAAATTCTTTTAATGGCCTAGGTTTTCTTTTAGTTAGAGTGTAAAATATACATACACATTTTCCACAAGCCAATGAAGCAGCTTACAAGTTATCAAATCACTATACTGGATGCACTAAGACTTTTAACATGTTTTTATTTACTCAATTTTTATGCAAGAACAATTTAAGTGAGAGCATAAATACTGTCACAACTTATTTGTTGTGTTTTCCTGTTGCTTGTTTCTACATTAACTAAACATCCCTTAAGCTTTTTAATCTTTCATTTGATGAATCATAATGTTCTAGACGTCTTACCGAGTCTTTACTATTCCTTGCTTAATTGCCTAAATAGTCTCTGCAATGTTGTTTCTACTTTCTCAGTTTTTCTTTTCTTTTTTCATTTGTGTCAAAAGTGCTAGAGTGTCAATTGTCTTTACCCTACATGTTTCTGGAATCAATCTGCAGGTAGTGGCAAGGTGAGAAAAGGATCCAGTGTTGTTTTTTTATAAGAGAATGGTGCTGACACCCTTGTCAGAGGATCTAAGCAAGCATGCTAGTAACGGTAAATGGTGTGAGGTTATTTTTGTTTTCTATCATGAAATTAAAGCAACCTGAATCAAATTGCAATCACAAAGCTGGAGATTGGTGGTGTCATATCATCTTTTGCTTTCTTGGCACTGTTGAGTCTTTCTGTTACTGGGGTCTAAACTGTAATCAGTGCAGGCAAGTAGAAGCAACACCATCCAAGCTCACCATCACTTCCTCACTCCATTACAAGAAGGCCATGTGAGATGATGCTACTCCACCTCTTGATTCAATCACCTCTTCCTGTAGCCACCACTCAAATGACAAGATGCCTTCACTTGATGCCAAACACTTCAGATCCATGTTGGAACAGATCGTGTCAGTTATTCCCGAGCCCAACTCAACAGATGATATAAATTTCGATCGATTACTTCCCAATTGAATATGGAAGCTTGAGAAAGAAAGACAGCGGTTCAGTAGAGCACAAATGTCTTGCACAGAAAAAAACTGGGAACATGACATGCTTCCTCTACCTTCTCCATTATAGGAGGTATCCGTTCCTAGTTTATCAGCAAGTAGAAGTTGATGCCACCGCAGATGACACTACTTAAAGAGGAGATTATTGGTCCACCCTCTTCTCATCAGCCAAGCAAATATCTGTTCATGGGCCCCCAGAGGGAACCCATTCGTACAGTGGTATTTGTTCAAGACCTGTGAGAAACAGGAAGGTGAGGGTGACATCTAATCACTCTGTTCCATAAACCACCTACATTGGTCCCCTTCCACCTACAATTCTGTATCAAGTAGCTCAAATCTTTCACTGGATTCCACCGCACTCCATTAGCAATACCATCTCAATAATTGAATCATAAACTGAGAATGGAAAGGAATCCTTTATACTTGCTCTTTCATTCTGGTGCTTAAAACTAGGTTGCACCAACTAATGATTCTTTTATGAGGAAATAGTGCTGATGCATGCATCTGGAAAATGGAAAGTAACACTGCAACAAATGATGCCTATTGAGAGTTAAATGACTCGTTTAGTTTGCAGAATGAATTGCACAAAATATTCTGTACGTAGCATGTTTTCTTATAGTTATTATCGCAGCATCACTCATATTATTTTATCCTATTATGAAGGTTCATGTTATTTCAGTTTTATTTTATTCTCTTTTTTTTTTCATGATTTTGATATTGTCAAACTGTCTCTGACTTTATAAACTTGCATTGTCTTCATGATGGTAAATACTGTCTAAATATACCTTTTTGTAGATAAAATGACAAAAGAAGATTGGGCCCAATGAATGGACACGGGTAGGCCCACAAGGAGCGGCTGAGTAGCATCAAAGGGGAAGAAAAGGAAAGGTGCATGTGTTTTGTTTCTTCAGCGACAATAGTTTAAAAAATAATATTAAAAAAAGATGTTTAATCTACTAGAAAAAGCTTCTTCTTATTCTGGGAAAAAACAAAAAAAAAAGCGCACTTTGTTTGGAGTTTATCCATAAACACTAGTGCGTGAATCATGTTTTTGATATTGTTATGTAATTAAATTCATTTTTGAAGAAGATGCTTTATTTTATTTAAAAAGGAAAAAAAATCATCATTAAAATAAAATAAATAGAGCACAATGGGCTATTGATTTTTAATTCATCAATATGCAACTACTTTTTGCAGGGAATCTCCAGGATTTGCCGTTTGGCTGGCCTGTCAATATTGTTCAACTAGGTACAAGATATTTTCAATAGAATGCATTTTAGGATGATAATTAAAGTGCTGCATACATGGTCGCACAGTAGAAAAATTGCATAATGATATTTTAGATTTTTGGATAAAGTTAAGGCCTAGGAGATTTAGAAGATTCAGATGGGGATGCTCCTTGTCAACTGTAGATAACAAGTTGTTTAAATGCAAACATCTCTTGTCTGCTCGTAAATAATAAGTTTTGGATGGAAGCAACTAAAGAGTCTTGCATTATAGGAAAGGCAAGGCATCAAGGTCTTTCTCCCAAAATTGCGAAAGATTTCTTCTATTCACTCCTCCTTTCAATCAATGTGCTACACACACACCTTCTATGCACACAAACACGTCTAAGCATTTAGCATAACCTTTTGGATAAGACATCATTACTTAATTATAAATCACTCAATAACTTGGGATTTTGAAGATCTAACAATAGGCTTATTCTTTTTCGATTAGAAATTTCCTACATTCATGTGCATGGAATGGATAACTCATCAACCACCCAATATTTCTATGACATCAAGTTATTTGCTTGAATACCGTAGAGAATGCATCCACCCTTGCTATAGCCTTGGGATATGCTTTATAGTAAAGTCTCGAAATGGCTTCTTCAAACTCTCTACTACTACTATCTCTCCTAAATGGACCGCAATAGAAGCATAATTATTAGCCTAGTGTAGTTGTAAAATATATATTAAAAAAAAATAAGATTTGAATTTCAAATGGATGAATTTTTTATAAGTTAGTTTTTTTTATTAATCTAGATATTTAATTTTTCAAATCAACTAATCTTGGAGTTGATTGATTTGGTCCTATGAAAATTTTTTATCTACTACTAAGATAAATTTAGAAAAATCTAACGTCACAAATAGTTTGAGTATCATGAATATATGAGGTATCCTGTGGGGGAATCGAATCCTAATTGTATAGGAATCTATCTTATCTCTTACCATTGTACTAGGTCTCGGGGACTAGAAGTTAGTTTTATTATATTTATTTTTTATGATCCAAGTATATAGGTTTTACAATTTGACTAATTGGTGATCAATTCATTTTCACTTATTAATAGAATAAATTTGAAAAGCAATAATGTTCACTAGTAGTTCGAGCATTGCACACATCTGAAAATGCATTATATGATAATCAAATCTTCGCTGCTTGAGTTACCTACCTTTTGAATGTGCATTTGTCTTAATTTTATCTAATAAATAAATCAGAGAAAAGGACCGGGATAGGACAAATTTGAGACAGTAAGATTACTATTTTAGTGCATTATCCCATTTAAGCTTTAGGGTATTTAGGGTATTGTATGCGTTTCAACAAAATATAAATAGTGGTAATTAGTGTATTTAACACTAAAGCAAATAATTAAATATATAAAGCTTCTCTCTCTCATCCTTTTTATTTGCGTCTCCCCTTGGAATATTCCTCGTTCTTCACTCTCACAGACACAGACACTATCACACTGCCTCCTCTTCTCTCCTCTTCTCGTCTGCTCTCTTCTCTTCTCTTCTCTCAAGCTCGCCGCTTTTAATGGTAACTGGCTCTTTCTGCAGAGGTTGATGTCACCGCCTCTCGAGCATGACTACATAGGCCTATCCGAGCTCCACTCCCCGGCCGCCGTCGCCGTGGGCGCAGCCAAGGATGGGGCCCTCAACCTGAAGGAGACGGAGCTAAGGCTCGGCCTCCCGGGGTCCGAGTCGCCTGACCGGAATGACTTGGTGGGCGGCCTCAGCTTGGGCCTCCTCCCCAAGCCCTTGGTATCCGGCGCAAAGCGAGGGTTCTCCGACGCCATCGACGGGGCCGGGAAGTGGGGACTTGCTGCCGTTGGAGGTAGATCTGATGTGGATGCCGGTAAAGGTAGCGCCTTGTTCTCCCCCAAAGGGGAGAACTGCGACGGGCAGCTGCCTGCCCTCGGGAATGCGGGAAAATGCAAGGACGCGGTGGTGAAGGCGACCGAGCATGAGAGGAAGGCCGCCGGACAGGTAGGGATTGCGAATGGGAATGAGCGTGGCGTCGCGCCTGCTGCAAAGTAAGTGTCTCGGATTTTCTTTAGCGCTCTTTGATCGAGGAAATGTGTTTTTGCGATCTTTGTCTCATCTTTTCTGTCCTTTTTGATGGGTCGTTTTCTTGCCTAGAGTGTTCATTTCTTCTATGAAGATGCTCTGTTTTTGGGGTTTCATCCAGAAAAAAAATACACATGTTCTCTGTTAAACATATACTGCATTTAATTGATTGGCCAAAGAATATCTGAAAGTACTGATAAACTTAGTTATTCATAGTTCTTCAGCATAGATTTTCTTTCTGATATTTGCTTGCTATTTTTCCTTCTCATGCAGATAAGATCCATCTACTCGACCACAAATAGTTGAGATTAAGATGGTTTATTGTTGTTGTTACTGTCAAACTCGGAAAGATCGCCGTATTTGTTGCTTTTTTTTTTTCCGTGTTCAATTTCAAAATGATTTTCACTTAGTTTTCTATCAATTTTGCTGACATGCAAAAAATGATGAGCATAACCGTTACAGGGCGCAAGTAGTAGGTTGGCCACCAATTCGTAGTTATCGTAAGAACAGTATGGCTACAAATCCACCAAAGAACGAAGAAGATGCTGATGGAAAGCAAGGATCAGGGTGTCTTTATGTTAAAGTCAGCATGGATGGAGCACCATACCTTAGGAAAGTTGATCTGAAGATGTACAAAAATTATAAGGAGTTCTCATTGGCACTGGAGAAAATGTTTAGTGGCTTCACCATTGGTGAGCTCTGTTTTTTCTCCAATATTTCCATATTAACTCACAAAATATTATTGCTTGCATTACCTGTTCATTATAATTTCTTACCTTTTTATAGGCTCCATTTCTTGATGAACATAAGGTTTCTTTTGTGCTGTTTGATTTCTTTTTTCTTTTCAGTTTTGTAGATATAATATCTTGTTTTGGTTACTCTTCCATGTTGTCATAACTTGAAAGGAACAATATCTATCTTTATTAAAAGATTAGATTTTTTTTTAACATCTTTCTTTTTCTTCATTTTACTTTATAAACCATAGATGAATTTAAATTGTCAATGACAAGTTTGTAATTTTCTTCATATATATATATATATATAATATTATTATCAAATGAGGAAGGAAGAAGCCAACATTAACAACCCCCATGGGGTATCTAGTTTCTCCCTTCCTGGATCAGTCTAGCACTCTTGCCTGTAAGTATGCATTTGATTCCAACAACCCTTGCAATATTTGATAGATTGCAACTGTCTCTTCTGGAGCTTCCCTAAGAAATCTTAGGTCTCACCGATCTGAATCCCTTGGGGGCATTTCTGTCAGCTCCAGCTTATTCCATTGTGTTGGTTTTCTTATTTGAAAGAGTTCAAACACAATTCCAGACCAAACTATCTTGTACTTGTGGAAAACCATATAATGTATGGGATTCTTGTTGTTTAAGAAGAATCTTTTGTCCTTTTTGTTTTTCTTGAATAGAAAATCTTTACATACTGAGATTTCTTGGTTTCCGAAGGAGTTTACTTGTTCTGTGTAATTTGTGTTACTGTAGGCCAGTGTGATTCTCATGGAATACCAGGCTTTTGCGATGGATTAGCTGACAGCAAGTTGACTGATCTTCTGAGTGGATCGGAATATGTGCTCACTTATGAGGACAAAGATGGTGATTGGATGCTTGTCGGGGATGTGCCATGGAAGTAAGTACATAATTTCTTAATGCAATTTTATTAACTATTATTTATTCGTCGAATAGCAAAGATTATAACAATGCCACTGACTTGTTACGCGTAATCATTTTTCATTTGTCTGTATATTTTGGTGTTGACCACCAGAAATCTTGTGACTTCGATCCTTTGAACTATTGGGCAGCTGATTTAATGTCTTATTATTTTCCTAAGCTTGTTTTAGGTTGTTCTTTTTTCCTTCTTGCTTTTTCTGTTCCAGATTTTATGTCTCGCCGTAGCTTAAAATTTGACATTTAATTTCAAATTTCAGGATGTTCACAGACTCTTGCAGGAGGCTGAGGATAATGAAGGGTTCAGATGCAATAGGACTTGGTGAGTACAAATAAACATGAAGCTAACCTTAAGAGCCATTAAGCTTTCATGCACCATTAAAATTTATTCCTGTATATGAAGATTGCGGCATGACCAAACAATATACAACATAGTAGGCCTCCTTTATGCAAACAATAAACATGATTTATATATCATTGCATGTATGTATTTGTACTACTCTTTAAGTTTCACCACATACTTGGAAGCTTTTTCTCTTTCCTCTTTCAAAGGAACATACATTTTCTGCTTGATCCAGGATCCACTATTATTATCTGATCCATATATCTTGAACCGTTTAGACTCATGCCATACTCTATTATATATTCATTAGCCTTACTCTTCTTCACCTCCTAATACACTGCTAAACACATTCTCTGCTCTACCGACTGTGGTATAAAAATAATTATTGGCGCTGATGTTCCAGCAACTCAAAAGTCCTTGAACTTCAGCTTAATAATACATAGCATCATACTCTTTGCATTTCCCTACTGGCTTTGCTGTTATGACAAAAATGAAAGTGTGTGTTTTGTACTAACCAACCATGAAATATTTCTTGCAGCTCCAAGGACCATGGAGAAATGCAAGAACCATAACTAGGTTCCGATGTTGGATCCTTAACGAAAGCAAATGCGACCAGATCATGTTCAGCAAAGCTCTCCTTGATACTGAAAGGTTTAACAAGGTTCTTGGCAAATCATTACATACCTATTAAACTAGTTGGTTTGCTGCTTCTTTACATGTACTAAGACTGTTAGATGAGATTCTCTAGGGACCTAAGCTTTCTATGATGTGAATTCAGTGTTTGTAAGAGTCACAACTATTGTGTCTTTGTGTGTAAACACTTGGCTTGCTGTTTGGAACTGCTATAATCATATTTCTTGTTTGAAAATGTTGCTTACGAAGTCTTTGTTGCTGATCTGAATCATGGCTAACCATCTCCATTCTGGCTAAAAAAGATAAATACTTCATGTTACATTTCATAGAGATTCACAAGCAGCTCTCCTCTGGTCCTGTAAAAGTTATTACACTTCATAACCATTCTCATAGCTTTGACTTGCTCCCTAAATGAGTATGTGTGTATTAAATGATGCAGATATATCTGTCTCTCAGAAATGTTTTTCAGGTGGGTTTCTCAAAGTTCATAATTTCATACGAAAAGTTCCTTGCATTCATGTCATTTTTTCACTCTTCTCAGTATCAGACATGCATGGTGAACTCTGCAGCTTTTTGGAGAAGTTGTGTTGGGTTGGAACCTGCATCCATTACCTTTCTTTTAAAGAACCATGATAGATACTGTGACTGTAGTTTACAGGCTATTGGTGGCTGGTTCATTCTCGTTCGTAACTCGGAATCAAGCTTCCTTCTAACAAATGATGGTGCTACTCTCCACTTCCTTTACTCATGATGTCTCTTGTTGGTGGCCTTTAAAGTACTGTAATTTACGCAACTCCACTAGAAAATTTGCAACTTGGTATTCCTCTCACAAACATTTAATATTCTACAAGGTTCTTAAACTTTGATGCTTCCTACCACATTTATGCTTATATGAGGCTTACTGTTTGTATACTATTTCCTTTTTCCAAAGCAAATCAAGAAAATTCCATATGTTGGCAGGCTGGATGCTCTCAAAGAACATTACTTCTGGTATATTATCAATCATGCTGGCACATCATGGCAACTACTTTTTTCCTTTACATGCTTCAGATATATTTATGCTGATTCTTCCTCGAACATCACTTGTCGGATGATTTAAAATCTCACAAATGTTTTTAACTGCGTCTTCTAAAACAAGCTGCAGATACAGGTGCACACCATGGAGACCCACAATAATGCTCTTACTTTATTCCTTGTGATCAATATTCATGATCATATTGATTGATTCATCCTGAACAAGCCTGCAAGCTTCAACTTCCATACACAGCCACAAACAAATTGATCTGGAGTTGTCTTCCATTTTATTTATGTTATTTTTTGCATCTTGAGATTATGCTGATTCTTGATGCAACCTACTGTTGCTGCTGTTGCCATCTTCCATGTAATTTTGTCCTAGGACTATTTTCCGATATTGAAAAGCTAAAATCTGCAGGCTCAGTGTTTTCTTCAGATCAACTAAACAGATGAGCACGGTTCATCCATTCACTACTTCTTGCTGTTACTTTTTTCCATGTAACTTTGTTATGTTGTACCTTCAAAACTATGCTGTTTTCCTTCAACTCCACTTTTGTCACTTCAGGTAAGCATCTGCTAGCCTCAGTCATTTCTTTTCCTTTATCTGAAGCTTCTAAAGGAAAGCTGCAGATCAGCCAAAGGCCATTGGTGCTCTCAAATGCATCAGACAAGAAAAAAGAGTAAAGAAGAAGAAGAAGAAGATCCATCATCAACCATGACTGATGGTGATAAGTAAAATTGGGTGCCAATTGATGGAAGAAACCTTATGAACTGTGGATGTTGATAAGTAGGAAAGTGATGTGGAGCAGTGACATGGTGCAATGAATGATTGGCAGTGGGTGAGGGAACACCCTTCCTTTAGTTAAAAATAGTGCAGTGGAAAAGCACTCAGAGATAGACGAACTAAGACGGAAGGCCGTTTACGTTCAGATTAGTCAGTCAAGGCATAGTCCAGACAGACATAAGGTGACTGATTGAATGCCACTGCCAACATCTTTGTCTCTGAAAATAAAATTTAGCTGACCACTTGAGTAGAATTTCATTTGCTCAAACATGATGAACTTGACTTGATTGCTAGCTAGTTATATGGACTTTTGAGGTTCCTGAAACATTCAAGCATTGTATTCAATTGATTGGCATGTTATCAGCTAGCCATGATTCCAAATCTTATACAGTATGACAGATCACGACCACCAAAAGAAGGAAAATGACAAAAGAAACACAATGGCCTACCTGGAAAATTAGAAGAGTATTATTATTTTTTTGCAACTAGTTAATAAATAATGATTTAGCTTACACAAGAAACAAAGGAGCAGTAATGTTTCCTGTTTAATTAATAAAATAGATTCTTTCCTTCCATCTTTTTTCTCAATGCCAAAACTTGGAAGGATTATCTTTCTTCTTCCAACCAAACCAAACCAAGCCTTGAGAACTTGTTACAACTCTGCGACGACCTATTTCTTTCCTCGGACAAAACTAATACGAATGAGTCTTCGTCATGTTTATCTGAAGGTCCCTTTGCTCATTGAATCTTCCATTGCCGGAAGGGAGATGATTCGTTTTGAAGTCCCCCCACTCCATCGTCTCCTGCTCGTCCTCTTCGTTTGATCGTCGTCGTCGCTAAGAAACAAGGTGAAAGAAGGCTGGTCACGCAGGAGATTTCCACGTGAGGGACTTCGATGTGAAATCCCTCACATCGAAAAATTCAAATTAAATAGTTTGTAGAATTAATTTTAATAGAAAGTTAGAATAACCGCATTTCACACATCAATTAAAAAAAAGAATATTAATAGAAAAATAAAATAATCAAAAGAATTCAAAATAAATAATTTAAAATATTATAAATTAATTAATATCGAATCACATCATTAATATTATTAAATAAAAATTAAAATTAAAAAATCTAAATACTTTTTTTAATGAACCAACGCTCGAATGAAACGGACCCGAAGTCCGGTCTACAATAAACAACCCAATAAAGAAAGGATAAAATGATCTTTAAAAAAGAAGAAAAAAAAACTACTAAAAATTTGAATGCTCAAACAACAAATTATATACAAGTTACAACTATTCAAACTCCTGATGATTTATAAGAATTATATATGTATATTTTTTTTACTCAATTATTTTTTGATCGAAATCGAAACATGATCGAGTGTCAAAAATGTAAATGACAAGGAAATAATGACAATAAGTCTGGATTTGTATTGCTTTTAAAGACAATCTAGAATCTCAAATCTACACCGCAGAGTGAACTAGATGTTTTGCTTGTTTCCATGGTAGGTAGACAAAACCACTATGTACATGATGAAATCGATCGACGAAGAAGGCGTTTTACATGATTTGCGAGGTGAAAGGTTACCTCACTCAAGGATAATCATGCACCTTGTGACGTACACAATGCTCGGTGATTACTCCAGTTCTTTGGCAAAGTCTATATTGTCAACGAAGACCTGTAAATAATCTCAGTCAGAAAAACAAAATAGCAAAGTTGTAGTAGATACTCATGTTGATTAAGAAGAAACAGTAAGGAGTTGAAACATTCTCTGTATTTGGGCTGTAGCTCTCAATCATGATAACAAAACCAAGAATGTTGAAATGAAATAAATCAAGATGTTGAGCGCAGATACATACATTTTTCCATCCATCTGGATCCAAACAGACAGTAATCTTGGTATTGATACCAGGCAAAGGACCTGGCTCGCGGGTGATCCTTCCTCCATGTAGTTTTATAGCATCAGCTGTTTTATAGACATCATCTGTGCCAATTGCAATCTTTAAAATAAAACAAAAATGTCAGATCCATTGTAAATGCAACTCAGTTAGAGAATAACAAATATACAAGAGAAAAATAAAGCAACATACATCACCCAAAAAAATACCGTTGCTAAGGTACCTGTGCATAGGCATTCCCTTTCTCATATTCCTTAACCCCATAGTTGTAGGTTAGTTCGAGCACAGCATTCTTGTCTTCAGGGCCATATCCCATCATTGCTATGGTGTACTGAAAAAAAGAACATGTAGATGGGTAACAATATGCCCAAGTTTGTAATCTTGAATTTGTTTTACAGAAAATAACACCGGCATAGTTATTAGAAGTGGTTAAGCTTTCTGGATAGAGCAATTTTGATAAAAAGTTGCAAGGTATTACGCATGATCTCTAACAAGGCTGCTCTCAACACATGGACATGTAAATTGCAGACTAGACCATACAACACAACATCATACTGCAGATTCATAAAGGCAAGCCAATGGCCAAAGCTTACACTCACGGTCCCGTAAACATGAAATAAGAAAGGAAACAAGAAGTTCCAAGGCCTTGGTTGGCATCCACCAAGTTTAGGATGGACATTTACTTAACTTTGAGTTAAACTAAATACATCAAAGAAAACCAGAGAAAATAAAACCAGGAGAATATTATCAGACAATTTTCAATAGATATAAAGGGGCAATATGATTACTTTGTACTCAGGATTATCTCGTTTGCGGAGAAGCTCCATTCCAAATGCCTGAAGAAAACAAACAAAGAAATGAATGAACAGCATCCACAAAGGCACACAAAAAGGTAAAATGATGTAGAAATGGCCTCAAAATTTACAGAGAAAAACAAAACCTTCTCATAGAACTCTATTGAACGATCAAGATCTCCAACACGAAGCATTACTTGACACAGGGGCTCAGGTGTTGGGCCCCTTTCAATTAGCTCAAATTTATAACCGTCAGGATCTTCAATAAAGGCAATGACACTTTTGCCACCTTTTACAGGACCAGGTTCCCTGGTGACTTTTCCTCCTTTGGCTTTTATAAGATCCACTGTCTTAGCTACCTATCACCAGAAGAGAAGTAATATTCCTTGAAGAAACATATCTGACAAAAAATGATAAAATTCAGAAAGAAAACAATGCATCCCACCTAGATCACAGGACATTAAAAAATTAGAGAGTTGAAGAGGCAACATACTGATTCAGAGAGGGGTCAGCACTATGTTATGTTGTTAAGTGTGTACTACCTACAGCACTAGTGGTTCTAGAATAGAGTAAGACATCAAACATTTGAAATCTAAGTCAGTAAAATCAGGCAACTTAAAGAAATGAATTCACCAAGAAAATGAATGGAAGAGAAAACTCAGCTACTTATTATGTCAAATTCAGGGTGGATGTGGAAATTTATGGATGCTATTGAGCAAAACTGTAGTACCTAATGTTATGTGGGCTGTGAAATGATCTTAGGTAACTGTTGCAACAAATTAAACAGTTCATCGACAAGAAAACAACAAATCATGAGGTGTGTATTCTGAGTTCTGAGGCTATAATTTAATCATCTACAGGAATGAAGAGAATGACCCCAACTCTCAAAGCATTACTAACAGGCCATGAAGAATGCTTAGAATTCAGATGCTAAGAACATTGTTATGGTTCTAGAAGTTTCATTATTTCTTCAGGGAAAAAAAGCTCAAACACAAAGCATGCCTGACCATACAGACGTATATGCAGTACGCCCTCTCACTAAACAAAACAAGCATACACCAAACAAGTTGAGCCATCATGCTTTATGATGTGAAAAATGAACTTACATCTTCAACAGCAATACCAAAGTGCCCAAAAGCAGTACCAATATCATACTTGTCAACTCCATAATCTGCCAAATTATGTTGAAGGAAATTAAGACTAAAATACTCAGATGGACATTTTGGCATTATATAACAGGCAAAAGAAATGTTCAAAATATCATTCAATGCTAGAATTTTGATAACAACAGTATAATTTTGTCACAGTATTGTACAATCACATGGCAGGCTTAGGCATGCATCAAAGTCTTCGAGATGAATTCATATGATTTTTTACTCCTTTAACCCCTTCCACTTAGATTATTTATTTGACTATACTAAAAGAAAATCAATTGAATAAAAATTTTATGGTACTATACAATGCCAACACTGAATAGCTTTGACAAGCATACCAAGATGAATTGAGATAAACTTTATTCCTTTAATCCCCTTCCACTTACCTTTTTTTCTCTTTTAAAATTAAGTAACAATTCGAACATTCAGTTAAATTAAAATTTTCTTGTGGCATACCGTGTCAACACTAGGCATGCTTATCACGCATTGGAGTTTGGTGACATGAACTCAAATGAGTTTTAATCTTTTAATCCCATCAACTTAAACTTGTTTGTTTACTTCTAAAAATAAGATTATATCAATGAGATATTTAATTAAATTAAAATTTCAGAGAAACATGCTATAAAAATATAACAAGCATCTCGATTAATCATAAGTTCAATTCATTTGGATTCATCTTGACATGCTGACACATTGAGCATCAGCATGGTATAGTACTCCTCAATATGGCAGCAAGAAAGATTAACCAAGCTGACATTAATGAGTTTCAACAAGTTATTAGAAAAAGTCGGAAAAGAGTATAAAAAATTAAAAATTAGTGGATAAGCCCGTGCCATGTAATTGTGCAAAATCATTTAAATGAAGTTAGTGATATAAAGAAGAAATAACCCTTGAAACTTACTGTAAGTGAGCTCAACAACAAAGTGTGAATCTTCAGGACCATATCCTAAAAAGGCATTGGTGTACTTTTCCTCAGGAATGTCACGCTTCCGCAGCAACTTCATTCCCAAGCATTCTGTGTAGAATCTGCATGAAATATGTCAATAACTCAAAACCAAAGAAAAAAATACATGTCTAAAACAGACCATAAAAATATAGGTTAAACAACAAAAATTATAATGGTATAATACTTTATTGTCCTTTCCAAATCGCCAACACGGTAAACAACATGAAGCATTCTCCTGTTATCCTTTTTCACCCACTCTAAAGCCTCTTCTTTACCAATAGTGGTGATTGGTTGTGCCATGTTACCAGGAGAAGAGGCCTTTATACAAGTTTCTCTCTTTATCAATCTAGAAGTTCGGATTCCAGATAAACAATGCTGATGTATAGCTGAATAAAACAGAAAAAACAGATGAAAAGGAGACCAAGATTAGCAACTGGGGAAAATATTAATAAAAATAACACTATAGGCATAGACATGAGTAGCAAATAAGAGAGAAGAAAACCATTTCTAGAGTAATTGATACACAACATCTAGAGATAATGTTTATTCTTTACACACATTACACATACACACTACAAACAGCAAAGGCTCAATTTTGACACAAAAATGAAGTAATTTACCAAGAAATAATTGCAGTACATCAACTACAATATTAAACAAATTCCAATAAACTACAAAACCAGTAACTTCAGAAAGATCATTGATATGATTATGGTGAAGAATTGGTCTTGGCAAGCAAACAGAAACCCATCCATAAAGGAATCGATCTCAAAAATTATTAGACAAAGAGATAGAAGAACAAGTCTAAATTCATGACCGAGTTTCAATTGTGCAAGTGAATAGTTTGGATCTAGTTTGGACCAAGTTTGTGATTGAATAAATAAATAGTCAGGACCAAGTTTGCAATTACTCTATAAAAAAATTTGATGGAATTTGCACGAGGAATAATATAAGTTATTTTTCCTCTCTTTTCTTCCTCAGTTCCTATCTCTCTCTTCCTCGTCTCTCTATCCATCCTTATTTCACTATCTCCTATTATTGTGCTGCTAGTTCCTGATCATGGGTTTGTAACAATTTATCTGTGTCAGCCATGGGTGACAATTTTCAACAATACATGTTGCAGATTTTCTAAACAGATGGTGGAAGGTCTGGTCTTGGCAAATGATGGATTGAATGTGCTCAAGCACAAGTGAAATGCAAAAAAATTGTCTGCCCAGAATGCAGCACTGACTAAAAAACTGAAAGTCATCCAAGCACTACAAGAAAAATGGTATGTAGCAACATTAATTTTATGTAATTGTAGCATTTGTAGAATATTTTCCTTGTAGCTTTATCCTACATCATCACCTTCTTCCTTTTATTAAAAAATAATAATTACAATAATGTTGCTCTCTGTACCAATCATTTTCTCTTTTTTGGAAAAAAAACTGCTTCTTCCCCCCATCTTCATTATGTTATTTCTGGAAAAAAAAACAGTGTTGCTCAATCCTTTCCACCATTATTCTCTTTCAAAAAAAATGTTACTCTTATTACTTCATTTTTTTAAAAAATCTTTGAATCTCTGCTGCCTTAAAACACACACACACACACTTCCTCCACTTCTTCAATCATCCAAAAAAATTCTCATCGCTCCATCTTATCGGAAAAAACATCACCATCTACTTTCTCCAGACAAAGGAACTCATTCTACCACAAATCAAAAAATGTGAAAAACACATTTCAACCCATTCTTTACACCCTCTTTACAAAAAAAAAAAAGAAAAGCAAAAGAAAACAAATACTTAATCCTTTCCCCTAAATCATTCTTCCTACTCTCATTTGTATAAAATGAAAAGAAAAAAAAATCCCTAAGCTAACCTCTTTACTTAAACTACTCTTGGGAAAAAAAGGAAAAGAATAGAAAAAATCATCACCAAGAAATGACACTCCAACAACAGGACTGCAACCAAACAAAGGCTCATGAAAGACAAAGTCAGTGCGAGACAAGCAGTCCAACAGTGTGCTTGAAGATAATCACAGTTCTGGTGGGGTGGAAAAACATATGATCCTGGAGAATAATTGGTCTCAAGAAAACAAACAAAGATTTGGGCACTAGGAGCCTATCTCAAATAGATCTAGGAAAGGCAATAGAAGAACAAGTACAGGACTATGTTTTTCCTAGGAAAGATAATCTCCACGTTGCCTCATCTCTCCATCTCTATCTACCCCTACTAATTACTTCATGCTCTTGATTCATCTGTTTTTTTCCCCTCCTCTGTTTTTACTTTCTCTGCCATCACCCATGGTTCCTGATCCCGGGTTCGTAACAATCTCCACTTGGAATAATCTTAACCAATTAAAATAGTCCATTTACCATAAATAAAAGCCAATACCAGTCAAGTGGTCACTACCAAGCAATATCCATAGCAACATACTTCACCAAAGCGAACTTTCGAACCGAAGAATGTGGTTGACTAAAAAAAACTGAGCATAATAAAAATGTTGAAACCTGAAGAAAAAAAAAACTGGATTCATTGTGGGAGCGGATCTTTTACCAAACAATCTAAAATAACAAAAAAGAACTTCTATTCCTAAAAGAACAACACCATCACGAATCCAGCAATAAGGTATCGAAGAACCGTGACATCTAAGACATAGGGTTCGCAGAAAACACAGATTGAAGAGCTCACCGAAGCCGAGGCCGAGTAAAGGACACGGCGGTCGAGGCGAGGCGGAGCAGAGACCCAGATGAAGTTTACGGGAAAAAGCAACTGAGGAGGACGAGGCGACCACGGGGACGATCCGCGCCATCGACCTTCGGAGCAAATCCTCTCTGAGGCTTCGCCTTCGCAATCAAATCCCCTTCGGTCTCTCCTATCCGTGTTCTCCTCTGTCACGTGACCGCCTCGTGCCTAGAGCTCCGTCTTATACCCGGCTTCTGTCCGCACATCGACCGTCCATTCTCCATCTCGCAGCTGGATGACCGTCAATACTTTTTCTTTGTTTTCCTCTTTCTTTCTTGATTAATATACATATGTATTTATAAAAGATCTTATATCGTCTAAATGAAATATCTTCTCTTTAAACTGTATAAATACCTTACGGCAATCATAAATTATTAGAAAATTATTATCATTAACTTTAAAATATTTCATAAATGTATTAATCATGAATTTAAAATAATTAAATATATAACATTTTTATGTGAATCCATTCATTTGTGCATGAAGATAAAATTTTACTTTTGCCCCTCAAACATAATTAAATTGATTACAACGAAATAAAATTACTAAAGTAAGGATCAAATCTTGACGAAACCAAGATAAAACTCTCTTTTATCGTGACCAATAACTTCTCGATTTACCTCCCCATAGATAATCATGAAACTGATGGTGTGAGATAGTTAGAATGACAAATTCCATCTTTCACTAAATTAAGAAGAATAAAAACCGTAGATGAGTGAAGAAGATTCCTTGATGGGCTCAGACAAACTTAAATCTTGACGAAACCGAGATAAAACTCTCTTTTATCGTGACCAACTGTAACTTCTCGATTTACCTCCCCACAGATAATCATGAAACTGATTGTTGACAAATTCCATCTTTCACTGAAATGAAGAAGAATAAAAACAGCAGATGAGTGAAGAAGATTCCTTGGCTGGCTCAGACAAACTTAACTGAGCATAGAGTTCGTCTAAGAAGTGGAGACAGATCCAACCAATGTAACAGAACAAACAATTTGTACAATAGCTATCTATGGCCACAAGTTTCAGGTGCAGAGATGATAGGGTGGTGTCGTCGTCGACATTCCACCACCGGGGTTCTGCTGATCCTTCCATATGCGGCCGGTAACCCGGAGCTTCAACTCCTTCCGATCTCCCCCTGAGAAGAAAAGTGCCATGTTCCGCTGGATGATCAAACCATCGTGGCTATCGCGAACTTTTTGGTGGCTGTCGCGGATGCTACGAGGAATGCCTTCCCATATGAGCTTCCTGCCGTTCGAACCGACCTCAAGGCTGTATCTGAATTGCTTCGCTTCGTGTTCATTGCCCATGAAGCGGACAAACGCCATGTAAACTGGAGCAACGCCGAGCTGAAACGCCTCGAAGTGCAGGCAGAAGTACTGACCAAAACAGTGGAACACCTGCAGGGGAAATAGAAATTCTTTGGATGATGAAACATTAGCCTTCCAAAGAAACACATTCGCCTTGAAAGGAAAGAAAATCCCTTTTCTGTTTTGTTTCATTTCAGAATTGTATTATATTCAACAATGAAGTAAGAGCAACAAAAACAATGATATAGAAATCTAAGTAAATTTCTCTAGTCCACAAAAGGAAAGAATCAAGTGATGTTGAAATCAAAGATACTTACAGTCAACATCCAGGTAGCATTTTCGACCTCTCGAGCATTGGCCTTGACATATCTATGGTTGAATGTGCATCCGGTATGCATATCCACCTTGTGGTAATCCCTTAAGTGTGCAACAAGGAAAGGAATCTCCCCAACCACAGAACATTCAGAACCAGCATAAGGGCAGTTGTATGGTCTGAAGTTGCATACCGTTTCGTGTTTGAGTTTGCTGTAGTATCGGAAGACTTCTGGACATCCTGCAGAAAAATACTTGCAAGGAAGCACAAGTGATTCAGCCACCTTCTCTAAAGCTAAACACCTTATGTCCCCAAGTTCTTGTCTGCAAGTGGGGCATCGGTTATGGACCCTTGTCTTGCAGGTTGAACAAATAGTGTGTCCATTTTGACACTGCAAGGAGTCTAACAAATTAGAAGTACGCCAACTTTTGTAGGTGAAAATAACATTTAAAGTTTAGAAATTCTGTTTCACAAAATTAAAAAAGAAAGAACCTGAACCAACAAGCCATAAAGCGCAACAAATATGATCACATCTTATGTTGCATTATTCATAGGCATCACCAATGTACAACAGGCAAACTCTGTTTGACTTGTTATATCATTCACCTTTGAATGATGAGAAACAATTTATAGCTGGCGCATACCTACGATATATATTAGAAACAATGTCCACTGTCCATAAAATTTAGGGGCAACTATGCATTTTCTTTCATTGTAAATAACAACAAGATATGCCATATATTCATGAATGCTATGCTATATGTCATGCCCCATGTTTGCCCAACCGAAAAGTGTATATATACCAGTAAAAGCTAATCAATAAGGAGAGACGACAGCTATGAGTCATCTGAGTGTCAATTTTCAACTAGTTAAACTTTTCTGTTATTCAATCTTCACTCTGACCCTCTAACTTTACTATGTGCTGCCAATAACCAAGACAAAGTATTCTTCTCCTCTTTCTATCATATTATTTCTCCTCAATTTTCTTCTCACTAGATTCTATGTTAATTTCATCCATATTGCTTCCCTCTATGTCACAATACTCACATGGAGCAATCAACTGATTCTTGAGCGGTGCCTGCTTTAATATTTGATAACTTCCTTCTTGTTTTTTATGATTTTATGTTTCTATCATTATTAGTGTTGAATTGAGAAAATAATGAACTCAAGAACTAGATTAGTGAAAAGGACATTTTTAAAGAAAGATCAAAATAATTGCAGTGATTTTTAAAATTTTAAATCATTTACTTTATAATGATCTCATCTTCATATTAATTTTTACTATTTTGCAGATTGATGTGTTTTATTTACTTTTTAATGTGAACTAATAAAACTGAGTGATAGACAATGAAGAAGGATATCTTTGTAAAAAAAATGATCTTGATATTTTTAAAGTAGTTTTTCGCTTGAATTACAAGTTGTCAGCAATCACTACTTGTTTAGAGTTACAGCAGACAATCATCTCAACATTCAAGCTCAAGTAAGATCAAAAAGTACAAAACATCAGGATCCGTTTAGCACCAAAAGATTTTATTTTATGTACATAGAAAGAATGGCCATGAGAATAAACAGATATTTTCTGATCACTGTGATATACTAGCAAACCAAATTTAAGAAGCATGAATATGCATCTTTGAGTTCCATTAGTTCACACCTCTTAGTTCTTGACTAATTGAGCTGCAAAGGTAGACATTGGGGAATTATAATGACATAAAATTTACTTTTACTTATGATAACTGTTTTAGTTCCCACCCACGTTCTCTAGATATGTATCCTCTTCATCATTGACCACATACCAACTTAAATGTTTTTTCCTAGCAAAAATTTCTTCTGAGAGAAAATTTAGGTTCCTCCTCAAGAGCTTTAGGTCCTCTTCATCATTGACCATATACCAACTTAAATATTGTTTTCCTAGCAAAAGTTTTTTCATATAGAAATTGTTAGGTAGCACTTTCTAAGTTTATATATTGTTGACACCTTTAATATTTAGAAGATATTACAAATAGCCCCTACCTTTACATATTTAGAGATAATTATTCCCTATAACTCCCCCTTAAGGTGGTTCAAATACTTTAGAAAGCAACTTGTTACAATTTTATTTAATTTCATATGTTTGTGGAATAACACATGTAATGAGAGGTTATCCAAGTTGAGATGTCCGTACAATGACATACATGGAGAGAGGACTAATCCAGATTGAGGCTCGCAAAATTACACACAGAAGGAGATTAATCCAACTTGAGGTCCAAGAATGACACATGGCGAGAGAATTAATCCTGCTTGATACCTTTATGAATTGATGCATGTGAGGATACAAGGGCATCCTATGCAAACTTGAGATCCACTAAGTGACACACATGGAGGGGGAAGGGCACACCAAATTGAGATTCATGGAACAATGCTTGCATAGAGAGAAGAGTACGCTTGATTATGCCTGCTTAAGATCCATTGGATGGCATACATTAAGTGAGAAGAGAATGTTTACTTGAAATCTGTAAAATGACGCAAGCAGAGGAAGAAGGGCATGCCAACTTGAAATCCTCAAACTGATACACACGGAGAAAGCTCGCATGGAAGGGACTCATGTGGAGGACAAGCACTAGCACAAAGAACTCACACATAGGAAACTATTGGCTGAAGAGTTGTTGGATATATTTGGTGAGGCTTGAGATCAAAGAGAGGCCTAACGAATGGAAAGATAAAAAAGGTAAGCAAGTCAACCTGAGAAGAAAAGTAAGAAACCAGAGTTGGCAATGCAATAATTTACAAATGGAGGCAGAAACAGTCAGAGATGACAACCAAGGGTGCAAACACTGAAGGAGTCTTGTTGACATGGCAGTGGAAGAAATGACATTGATGTGGAGCTACGAGCAACACAAAGCAATGCTAGAAGGAATGACACAGTTAAGAATGAAGTTATGGGCACACAACCGGATACGCACTGTTGAGCATGAAGTTGTGACACAGAGTTAAGAATAAACAAATCATGTCAACTGCGAGATGTGTTTTAGCTCAAGATAATCATGGAACAGGAGAAGTCCACGAAAGCAAGTAGATTATTTCCCATTTGATGAAAATGATTACAAAGAGAGGGACCTGTGTAGCATGCATCTTACTATTTACAATTAGGGAAGGGCTTATCCGGCATGTATGCATATGTGAATCAGCCATTCAAAATAAGGGAAAGAAGAGAACATGGTCAACATGTTTTGAATCTCATTCCAGGCGTCATCTTTACATGCAGCCATAATGTTGCATGTTTCTGCTTTCTTAACTACTTCTCATCTAACATATCATATCAAACAGCAATTTGTTCCACCAAATAAGATACTCCATTTGAACCTACACGTTGGTGATTCAAATAAATCTCAATGGTTTGCAGTGGAGAAATACAGGTTATCTTCATCATAGATCAGATCAACAACTAGAGAACATATGAAGAAATTAAAAAAAAAATCACATTTTCTTCAAGTATGTCTCTCTCCATCTGTATAACTAGTCATCTATACTTGAAGACCAAATCCAAAAGCAAAGGCACGAAAAAGCAACATGAATCGGAAGTTCTGTTACAAATTTCTTACAAAGAAGGTATATTTTCATCCAGGTGAAGAATAGTTTTAGAAGCGACCAAAAATTCCTTACTTTTGGCTTCTAAAAATCGGAAATACAATGTCAATATTTCATCTTTAGCTCACCAAAACTTGCAATTCCAATGAAACTCTGAGCACCAGAAATCTAAGTCCTAAAAATCCAGAAAGGCGACGAAGAGGGAAAGAACAAACCTGATGGATCGGAGGGTACATCGAGTTAGTGCAGACGGGGCACTCGAGCAACTCGTGCACGCTGCTCGCCGGACTCATCGTCGTCGGCGGAACGACTCCGCCGCCGTCAACAGTCCCGATCCTGCCGCCTTGCGGCTTCGACAAGGGGACGGTGACCTCGTCGTCCACCGCTGTCCCATCCGACAGCGACATGCACGCGATGCTGTCGGCTTCCATGTCCTGGAGGGATCTAACAAGACGCCTTTCCCCTGCCTCGGCCGCCGAAACCGCCGGGAGAGCGTTTCCCCTCTTGCCCTTCTCCGGTTCCTTTGAGGCGGCGGCGTGCGATTTAGGCCGTCGAATTGGGAGGAGATGCGTCGGATGCCGTTGATATGGAAGGAAAGGAAAAACAAAAAAATAGGGAACCAAAAGGAGAGGGAGAAGCCACCAATTTCTACTTTAAGGCTCTGTTTACTTGGGAGGAAGGAAAGGAAAGATTTCCGTGGGGAAATATTTTTCCTTATTTATTTTTTGCTTCCATAATTTTCCTCCCTCCTGCAAAGTCAAATTTCTTCGCGACTCACTTCACCTGACTCAGACGATGGCCCCACTCACTGTCGATGGCCCTGAGCAAGGTCACCGTACGATCGCAACCTCGTGGCGGCCCCACGAAATCGCTGGCGTAGCGGCCCCACAAGATCACCGGCGTGCTAGTGTGGCCACAACCTCGCTCGCACTGCCGTAACCTCACGACGATCAACCCGAAAGATCCACAACTCTCTCTCTCTCTTTTTTTTTTTTTTTTTTTTCACTCTCTCTTTCCCTTCTCTTCTTTTTCTTTAAGGAATTTTTTTCTCAAATTTTTTTCCGTCTCCTTTCCATTATTATTCAGAGTAAACAGAGCCTAAGAGTGAAAATTGAAGAATTGGATTTTGTGAAATTTATTGGAAGGTCGCAATCATTGACATATTTTGGCATTTTATCAAAATACTACACCTAAATTTTCATTATATTGCGCACTATATTTTCATCTTTAGCAAAGGGCATTTTTTTTATCCAAGTAAGAAACTCACTTCAGCAAAAAATAATAATAATAATAAAATCTATCACCCCACAGTCTCACACGATCGATTCTACGATTATCTATGAGAAATAAAACAAGAAACTACAATTGACCACGATGAAAAATGATATTGTCTTGACTTTATCGAAATTCAATCTTTTATCCACTTCAACAACTCTGTTTCGTTATAACCAATTTAATTATGTCTCGAGAGCAAAATAAGAAACTCACGGACTATGTGAAAGAGGAAGCATCATTAAAAATTAGTTTGACTTCTCTTTAGCAATTAAGATCCTTTGGTCAAAATGATTTAACAATCAATATATTTGTCTAGTTTTAATCAAATTGATTCGCGGTCAAAATGATCTCAAATTCATATCAGGCAAAAATCATTGAATCTCTATTAGTATCATATTTATATCGTTAAGTTATTTTAGTAAAAATGACTAGATTATCAAAGATCTCAAATTCACATAACAAATTTAGTCACACTTCAACTTAGTTAAATTTTAGGCAAATGGTTCTCTTCTAACCTCATTTCAGCACTAGAGCTAAATTGTAAGACTCTATAATTTTTTTTATATCAAATATCCAACTTACATCGATTAATTTTGGAATAGACGATACAACCTCACATTCTGCCTATCAAGTAAATCCAAGAATGAGATGACTCCTGACATGGCCCCCTAACATCACTAATTATTTAAATATTAGATACATACACTAAGTGAATTTTAAATTCTAATTTTTTGAAAAAATTACTCTACCTCTTATCACCACACCATGCCCATAATCTATTATAATTTCTACAATATGAGGATCCTTTGCGAGTTATAAATAAATCAAATAATTTTCAAAAGTTTCACCTATCCACTTGTCCATTTCAATGACTCACCCCTATTAGTATCATATTTATATCATTAAATTGTTTTAGTAAAGATGACTAGATCACCAAAGATCTCAAATTCACATCACAAATTTAGTCACTATTAGACTTCAATTTAGTCAAATTTTAGGCAAATGGTTCTCTTCTAATCTCATTTCTACACTAAAGCTAAATTCTTGTGATTTGTATAGCTCAATAAATTTTTTTTTATAAATATCCAATTTACACTGATTAATCATAGGATAGACAGTACAACCTCACATTCCGTCCATCAAATAAATTCAAAAAGAGAAATGACTCCTAACATAACATTTCAACATCACTAATTATTCAAATACTACATGAATACAATGCATGTGTTTTGAATCATGATTGCTTGAGAAAAACATCCTATCTCTTACCACCACACCATGCCTTTGGAGATACTCTATAATCTATTACAAGTGATACTTTGCAAGTTATAAATAAATCAAATAATTTTCAAAAGTTTCACCTATCTACTTGTCCATTTCAATTGGCTCACCCCCATTTGATCCTCTCACCCAACCCCATCAATGGATACCATCTAATCCTACAAGTCTTACCTTCGCTTGACCCATTGACCTACCTTCTCTAATTAATTCAATTGGCTAGTCAGGCATGTTCAAATCATCCAACCTACTCAACCAAGTCTGACTAACCCATAAGCTCAACAGGCTCGCCAATCGAATTAAGTCTAATCGTTTAAATTCGCCTAATCCACCCAACTCTAGCCCTATTAGCTCAATCAGTCAATTCAATATGCCCAACCTATTTCAATCTAGTCTACCCAACCAAGGTAGTTCACTCAATTGGTCAAACCCAACTAACCTAATTAACCGGAAAGGCCTACTCTGATTGAATACACTAGGTTTGTCCCACCCGACTGATCGATTCAACTCGTCTAATTAATTCATAATGCCTCATCAATCCTTCTAGTTAGTCCATCCATCTTGGTTGTTCGGCCTAACCTATTTGGGCCATTTGGCTACATCAACCGATTCAATTTGTTAGACCCATTGGACCTACTCTACCTTGGTATCCTATGAGAATGAGATATTCTTTAGATAACAGAACAAAGATAAAATAAGTATTCCTCAAAACAGAATAAACAATAGTTAAAAATGATGATTAAGAGATAGCAATGTCATAAGAACTAATATTCAAGCTCATTTACTGACCACATACAAAATACTTATTCAAGCACTCTTAAGAACCAATGCATCATGATAATAAAATAAGTACTCTTAAAATCATATCTAACCATCAACTTTCATAACAAAACTTGTAAAAAAGAAAAAGAAATCACAAATTGTCCAACAAAATCATTAAAGCATTCACTGGTTTTTGCATGTAGCAAGTATCAGGTGAAATTGTTAAGCATTCATTGGTTTTTTGCATGTAATAAATATTTATTTTTTAAAAATGATAGTCCGATGCATGAAGATCCCGCCAATATAGGTTTCCGGAGAAGGATCTATTGTACGCAATCTTACCTTGCTTTGCAAGAGACTGTTTCTGAGACTCAAACATGTGACCTCCAAGTCACACGGTTGCGCCAAGGCTTCCCTTCTTGCATGTAGCAAATATAAGATGCAATAACAAGTTTGGAAAACAAAAGCAAGAGAGTTGGTTCTATGAAAAGGGACAAGTGTTCTTTGATGAATCTCCAAGATTCATCTTTCATCTCATGATTCTATGGCCCTCACCTGAATGATCTTAGTCTGAATCAATGATGATTATTTCAGGGCCATCCACAGAATTTCCAACACTTTCAGCAGAATTTCCCACAATTTGAGTTGCATCATCAGTGTCAGTATCTTCACTGGATTCATCTGTGCAAGCATTTGCCATTCCAGTGGTCTCATTCTCTGAGTCAGTTTCTCTTGACAAAGATAGGGAATCATCTGTGTCAACTTGAATGCATACAGCTCGGTTTTCTTTCGGATCCCACTTAGCAACAAGTGTTTTGTAACTTGTGTCAACCTCTCTGAAATAGCTCGTCTGTTGCGATGTATTATGAGGTGTCTTTCGGGATCTTACAAAATATTTACCATAACTGTGTCTTGGCTTGTTTATTTCTTCTCTTGGGTTTTTCAGTGTTTGGTGACTGATCTTGTTGTTTGCTTCCTCCAAGAATGCTGCAGTGTAGGTATTTACATTATTGAATTTTTGAGGCCGATTGACAATGAGCAATCCTGAAGGAGTATGCACCTAAAGAGGAAAATGGAGATTTTAGCAAGGTCAAAAATCTGTATATTCAGAATGTCACTACAATCCTACAAGGTTCATAATGCCATGAGATCAGCATGAATCATTAATGGGTCATCATAGCACCAGTACAGGACCTAAAGACCTGAAATACTGGCATATGTTAAGGAAGATTTTCATCATTGTACATATTTTGAATTTAATAGCAATTTATATGTTCAATCCAGTGTCACCTAAGTTTGGTCAATATTCAAGGTTCCCAGAAAAGGAATGTAGGTTAAGATATGGCAGCTTTCGAGCTGTCAGATCAAAGTGTGAATCAATTTGTACTGCTGATTAATAAAGTTCCAGATTGATTTTTGCTTAATCCTCTTTATCTGAAGGCTTGGAGGAGCGCCTTCAGAGTTTTTCAGTGCAGGCCCCCTTCATATAAGTCACTTCTTACCGTTGCTTCAACAAAGGTTAACCATATAAGAAGAGTGTCTACTAAAACAAGGGGTGTCGCCTTAGTCCTTTAACAAAACCTTCCATTTCTGGTGAAAAAAAAAAGCTTTTACAAGAAACCTTTGGCATGTTTATAGATGAAATATTAACTACAGCATTGAGGACTAGATTCAACTGACCATTGTGTGGTAAATATGTTTATCATAGAACTATCGAGTTAAGCTTACAATTTAAAAATTTTGGAAGTATAGATAAAAGAGACAATTATACACAAATCTTTTTAGTAACTTCAGTAACCAAATCACCGTAGCTGCAAATATAGCAAATTTTTTTATAAAAGGATTGCAAGAATTGCAACTAAATTTATTAGTATTGAATACCAAAGATTGTTCAGAAAGTCTGGAATACCTGTGTGTTATTTGCTTCATCAGGCAAGCCAGAATCAAGAATTGCTTTGTCAGATGGAGAAAATGAATTGCCAAGTTTAGGAGAAAGACAATGGGAATCATCAGTTACAGCAAGCTTTGAGGCCTCGCTGCTTTCTGCTAACGGAGCCATGACCTTGAATCCACTTTGTCGAGACGATGTATGTACATTTAAGGATGATGCAGGATATAGATGTTCATTTGGCGACAATGCAGCATACGGATGTGAATTTGAAGAGGATGCAGCATATGGATGTACATTTGAGAACGTGGCAGAATATGGATGTATATTTGAAAGATGACCATGATTCAACATCTTGCTGGAAGAGCAAGGAAAAGTAGTTGCCATAATATTTTTGAATTTCTGCAGCAGGCTTAGTTCAGTTGGGGAAAACTTGTATTCATCCACAGCACTTGGAGCTGTATCTTTTAATACCTTGTGTATAGAGCCAGAAAAATTAGTTGGGCCGGCATTTTTGTACTTTTGCAGCAGGCTTGGTTCGACTGGGGAATATTGGTATTTCTCCACAAAATTTTGAGTCATAGCTTCGAACATTTTTTGAGCATCTTGAACTGTAAAGTTCATTTTATTTCCTAAATCTGCCATGTTATGTTTCAAACAATACAAGAAAATTTCCGCCTGCACACAACCAGATAAGTAAGATGTAAGAATCTGCTAATGAACAAAAAAAAGTCCCTTATAAAGGGAAGGTGATAAATGTTCGCCGATGGACTTAATCCTGATTATACAAACAGAACAAGATGTGGAGCTTTATTAATAAGCTTCAAATATGTCAAGATTAAGTCATAACCAAGCAGATGAATTGAAGAAAGAAAACCTTGGCCAACTCCAACAGTTCTCTCTCAATTTGTTGTCCATTAGAGGATTGTGAAGCAAATTCTTGTTCTGCATCTAATACAAAAATAAACAACAGTTAGTGGCAAACCTACATTGAAAATTATCAAGAAAAAATTTATTCAATTAAACATCAATGCAAAGCAAGATAAAAAATCTTCAAACTGGCATCTTAGTATGCAAAAAGGCTAAATTTGGAAGAACATTAAAGAAAGGGAAAATCAAGAACAATAAATATAATCGTAAGCTTTAACCAATCAACTTAACAATAAAAAATTCCTTCCCCAAAAACTTACAAAGAAATCAAACAATGCATCAATATTCATATCGTTTGACAGCTTGATAGTAATATGTGTTAGGGAACAGCTAGTCATATCATAACATGTAAGGTTGGAAACTAGTGAGTTATATAAGAAACTAATATTAAGAACTATAATAATACCTTACTAACCTTGTAACCCTAACAGCTAATTGGAAGGACAAGGAAATTTAGATTTGGCAGGTTAAGATTCACTAATTAACAACTGGGACAAACTCTGTTCGAATTTTTAGTACTCTGATAGCAATGGAAAAAATGTTGGGATTTTCCACAAGACAAATATGTAATGTACTTGGCATCTTGCTGTATGTAAACCTCATCCTCTATGTGATCTCTTCCTCAGTTGGTTATCATCTATTTGGTGCAGAAGAATAGTTTTGTGTACACCCACCCACAAGGAAGCTTTTAAAAAAATTTTGTGCTCTTCCAGATTCAGGGACTTGACTCAGACATCTAAAACGCTTTCCCTTTGATGAAACAAGTTCACCTCCATTCAATGTTTTAACTTTCAATCTAGCTAGTAATTCTTCCCTTGACCCCGTAAAAGATCCAACAAGTGTCAACCTTACTTTCGTCTCAAAAAGAAAAAAAAAAATACAAGACAGGTTGTTGGTGAAGACAAGATTGACAGCATTGACCGGCATTTATAGGTCACGTTCCATTGTGTTATGGTGAATCTATAATTTATAGGTCAAACAAGACAGATTGATAGTGAAGAAAATATTGACCAGCATTTGTAGGTCAAATTTCTTCAAGCAATGGTAAATAATTTATAAAATAGTGGAGACTAAGACACTATAGCATTTATATTATGATACCCATGGTACATTCAACCATACAAAGTTGCTTTACCAATACAGATCCAACATTGGGCCTGTCCAAACTGTAAAATGGTACAAGACAGGCATGTATCGACCAAAACTTACTGAAATTACAGCTGGAAATTAAAATCATACAAGACATGATTTGTATGGACCAATAACAATTATCACAGGTATATGTCCTACTTCTATTTTAAAATTACATGTCATTTAGTAGTCCAATTCTATGGCATTAAATGACAAAAAAATCATTATTTAACTGCTGAGACATAAAGATACTTTATATTGTAGCACTTTGATACACTCGATCATACAAAACTACTAGTACCAATACTTTTGATTCATTCAACCATACAAAAATACTATACCAATAATGTTCCAACAATGCACCAGTTTAGTGAATAAATTCTAAATAAGCATCAATTATTATAAGAGATAGAAGATACAGGAATGAATTAAAAGAGAATGGATCCAACAGCTCCAGTCCTTTTATTAGAAAAAAATTATGTTAAGGTAACTCTTGGGTCATGAACCAAAGAACTCATATGTTTTACAATATCTTAACCAAATGAGCTACTGTAACAACCCATAAGAATTATGAGGCATAGCAAATAGTTGGTCTAATAAATTAATGAGTGGATTCTCCCAACTGGATAGAGTTGTTATAGGGAGATTTCAGACCAAACTTAGACCTAGGCTTGGTGAAAGGCTCTAATTGGAAATGGTTGTCTATGACGGGGCAGCCATTATTGGCCAGATCTCACATTTCACCAACTAAGAACTTGAGATCTTGACAAGAATGCCAAAATCTGAATGGAAGGCTATAACACCTCAGTTTAGTTCCAAGGCATAGTTGATTGAGCAACCATAATCCCACATAGGAAAGTGGGAGCTAATAGAATGGTCAATAAGGCTATAAAAAACATGTTGCACAGCTACCATTTTAGATTTAAGTATTTTGGACAATTGTTGGAAGATTAAGTTAATGGGCCATGCAAATTTGAGAACGTTGTAGCAGCTGTAGGCTACTCACTAAATTTTTTTTACCACACAAAAAGAATGAAGATAAAAGACAAATCTAAAAGAAGTAAAGAACGACCTTAAGTACAAAGAATGGGGATATTCAAATATATCGACCTTATTTCATCACTATCCGTACTATTGTTGTCAACTGAATGATAAATAATACGAAGGAAAGAAAGCAAAAGACATGATGTAATTGAAGACAAATTAAAGTGGAAGAGATAACATTCAAGTGTACAATATGAACTCCAATACATAAAAGGAAAGTTTTGGTTGTTTAATGATTAAGTTGGAACTTTTGCAGGTGGTCCACTGCACAGTGCATATATGTTATACAACTTCCTAGGCAAATGCTTATGAATTCATATCAAAGTTTGTTTAAAATTAACTGTCTTCTTCACATTATAAGTTCTCTATAAAAGATACTTTAAATTTAGCACCTAACACTTTGATAGGTACAAAATGCAAAGAAGCTCATAATCACTTACCAAAGCAAGTAATATTCCATGCAGAACTCCAAGAAATAAAAAATATATTAGCACTTCTTGAGAAGAAATTTATCCTGTAAATGGTATCATTACCATAACCATCATTGAATTCTTTGTGGTTATTTAGGTGAACGAGGACCAAATCCAATAGGTTCTCAAAATTTGATCTGATGCAAATTTTTTGAATCAATCCGAAACCGTGCTTAAAACCAAGTACATGGTTACATGAAAGTGATTATTAATGTTTACAAATACTTACTTCAATAAATTAAATTATAATATTATAAAATAAAATTCCATAAGTAAAGATACAAACGGACATTTAATGTTGTATAAGTATAAATCTAAATACATAATATATAAACATGTCATGAAATACAATATAGTCTCCAAGAGTAAATCCATAGGATTCTCAATTTCTAAATTGTAAATTTCTGTCACTATTAATATTACTACAACCTACCATAATTTCATCTAATCAATTATGCTTATTAATTAGAGATAGGGATGGAAAATGAGTGATTTACTATGTAGTAACTAAATTTTGAGTAAATTATACAAAGCAGTCCGGTGCACGAAGCTCCGGCCAATGCGAAGTCTCAGGGAAGGATCAGACCACATCAAGTCTATTGTAAACAAATTGCAAGAGATTGTTTCCGCAATTCAAACTCATGATCACAGGGTCACACGACAACAACTTTACCATTATGCCAAGGCTCCCCTTCTTGAGTCGAGCTATTTGGTATTTTGAATTAGATATTAATATTTAAACTTGTGAACAAACCTGAAATCAAAATAACATAATTCTTTGTTGGATCAGATCAGATGACATCCTGTGGAGTAGGGTTATATCCATTAGATAGATTCTTTTACCAACCCATATAGTCATCACTGCCAATAGTGACTAACCATGCATAAATCATTACTGACTCCCATTTGTTCTCAACTCCAACTTCCAATAAATCAACATGGTTAATGAGAGAAAGAGGAACATGAAGAATATGCTAATGTGAAGAGAGGACGGTGAGATGACTTTAACATGCTAAGACTTGTTAACCACCTTCAATTCCACCCTCGTTGTGATTTTCCTATTGCAATGAGACACCTAGTTCTCTAAATCATTGCAATATTATTGTTGAGTCTAAGATAATGAAATGAACATTCAACACTAAGGGTGAGTAAAATTCACTTTACCAAGCCAAAATATTTTTAGTCTTGAAGCTCCAAACTAAAACGAAAACGAAAACATTTCAGTTCAGTTATTTTGGTCTATTCCGGTTTGGTTTAGTCTAAAACCATTAATAAAAAAAATAAATATAATAAATCAAAAACAAATTAAAAACTTGTTTCCTAACAATAATCCTATTGAGGTTAATAATAAAACTTATTATAATTTAAAGATTGATATTGATTATGAAACATAAATAGTAAATAACAATAAAAATAATTAAGTAACATACATTGTGTGTGTGTGTGTGTGTGTGTGTGTGCATGTGTGCGCGCGCGCGCGTGCGCGCGCGCGCGTGTGCGTGTGTGTGTGTGCGTGGCGCTAAAACCAAATTGAAACAAACAATTTTTCCTAGTATCCAAATTGAAACCGAACCGACAAATTGAGATATCAATAAATTAATTTTTTTCGGAGAGGAAAAGACATGTGAGGACCAATCAAAGTGAAGAGAGGAAGAGAAGATGAATTTCACATGGGAAGACTTCGTAACCAACCATCAACTCCACCCTCATAGTCATTGTCATGTTTCAATAAGACAAGACATTCGCAATTATTGTGTGCTGATTGCACCTTGGGTGCCATCAATTTGTGTCTCCTTTCCATAAAGTTTCTTCATCATATGTCCCTACTGACTTTGAGATTCCACTCCTTAACAAGTTGACAGTTTACCTTTCTTCTTTATCGTAATATAGAGGATTTATACTTTCTTCCAATCAGGTTCAAAATCTATAACTTATCGGAATTTCGATCTTTGAATAGAAAGATATTATTCTGATATTGTGTCGATGTTCCAATGCATGGTGTCAGTGACGGATTAGAGGTTAATCGAGTGGTATCGAATTTTAGTAATTTATTGGAATAATATGTTTCAATTGTTTCACCCCGCATGGTACGAGATTTCAAACCATGCTTCTTGTGTAATAATGTTAATTTAATTTCCAATCTAGCTAATCTAGTTTCATTACGCAATAGCAATTATTTACTTTTAATGGATCAAACCTAATTTCAAATGAATTTCTCATTTTCCCTCTTTTAAAAATTGTAATATAAGACTCATATCAAATTTATAAAATCAAATCAAATGCAGTCATCATAGTTCTCTTCAACTCTAGTTCATACGTATGATAATATCATTTTATATATAAATCATATCATAAGTTAATAACTTTCTAAAATTATATATCATATTAATCTATTACTATAGTAATGCTATTAAATTAATGGGAAATGATACTTAGCATGAAAAATCCAACATGAATGGAGCATGACACTCACAACTGCATGCAGTGGGTCCCACTAGAGTAGACAGTGGGACCCACTGCCAATGTGAGTGTCATGCTCCATTCATGTAGGGATTTTTCATGCTAAATATTATTTCCCTAAATTAATACATTCTCAAATTTTACATATATGCCATTGCATAATATGTTTACTATCAAAAAACATATTGTAACTAATACATACTACCATATGATTCATAACTTTAGATTATTAATTAAAGATAATATTATAATATATTTAATAAATTATTGTGTAATATTACTAATACATAGTATTGTTTAGGTTTGACATATTTCATGGTAAATTAAATGTATCCTTTTGTATTTTAATTGTGCCTATTAACGATCAAATTTTTTCTAAAATTTCCACTTTAGTCCCAATATGTCTAATATAATCCAATTTTGTATATGTTGATATATTACATCATCTAAGTGAATTTATTATTTGTTCTATGGTGTTAATATTCATATCTAGTTATATATATATATATATATATATATATATATATATATATATATATATATATATATATATATATATATATATATAACACGGTATGTATACTAACATATATTGGCTTTGATCAAGGTTTACATTCAGCCACTAGAATAGTATGATTTTAATGTCATGTCATGTAGATACTCGGTATCCATTGGTATGCTCCCAATGCACCAAGAAAAATTCAAGTGAGTTTAAATTCTATAATCGTCGACCACTTACATTGTTCTAAATATAAATCTAATCAAAAATTAAAAAGACACTTGAATTAAAATAGCAACAAGTGATAAAATGTTACAAAAATCTTGACTATTGATTACACCTTGCTAATACTAAAACGACTATCATACATTGAATGAGAGCAATGTATAAACTATTGCTTCTAGTTGCATTTCCAATATTCGATTGCAGTAGTATGATTACAATGCCACACTAAGTTGACATTCAAGACGCTTCAACACATTTAACATATGCTAGATAGTAAACCCCCCCCCCCCCCCCCCTCCAATACATGAAGCTCACGCCAATGCGAGGTCCCAGGAAAGGATCTATTGTACGCAGTCTTACTCTGCTTTGCACGAGGTCACACTGCAGTAACTTTACTATTGTGTCAAGGCTCCCCTTCTATATGCTAGATAGTCAAATGAATTTAAATTTTATTGTAATATGTTGGGTAGATATTTGAAACATTTCAACATGTATTAGTATAATGAGGTGATTTAAAGTGGGTTATACTTATTTTATCATATTTCATTTAAATTTTTTATTTAATACAACTATTTAATTAGATAGCTGAATTAGAATGATTATTTTACATTTATTACTTCAATATATGTCGAGATGATCATATAAATTTTATTCATGTAATTTTCTTCAAATTTAACTTTACTTTTTAAAATAAAAGTGTAATTTTGGAAAATTTCACAAACCATAACAAGATTATTTAAATTTATTTTGGCACGTGTTGAAACGTATCAAGTGTTGGAATGGTACATTCCTCATAGATAAGATTGACGTGGGCAACACCAGAGAGCTTACTCGTGCAATAATAGGTTTCATTAATTTACTAGAATGATATATTTCAAATGTATTGCCCAATATGCCATTGGGATGCTCCCTCAGTAACTCACTAGGGTAGACTATGAGATCATGGGTCATTAATGTTACAATTATTCCCGATTCATTTCCTTGTTCAAATTGAGATTACGTGAAAAGGTGAAAGGGTTGCTTAGAAGATTAGGTCGGTTCAGTTGATGGCTTAGGTTTGGACTTGGTCTCACTAGGCTTGGTTGAGTGCAACCTAATGTTCCATTGTGTTTGAAAAAGTAACTTTTTCTCGTCAATAGTGAGCAACCAAGGGTTCATAAAATCAAGGCCAACAAAAAACAATGTCACATTCATAGGAAAAATATTACACCATATTTGGTGAATGGATACATTCATCTCAATGGGAACCACCTGACTCTCTATAATCGGAAGGGAAGTATGATTTACCCATGCCACCTTGTAGGATCTTAGGTGTGATTTGGGCATGCCTAAATCTTAAAAAGGGTGTATATCAAAGTTATGTTCATAATAAAATTCCCACTGTTGATAATATTTTATAAGAGTTACTTCCACACTACATATGTATAGAAAATACTACGTTTGAGTCCATGTATTGACTAACATGGGAGTGAAAATGATACAAAGCACTACGTTTGAGTCTTAAGTCTCTCCCTTATGTCCCCTCACTCTATTGGTGCCCATTAAAGAGTCTTCATCACTATCAGAAGTTACATTACTTCGTCTTTAAAGTTGTATTTCAACTCAAATGCTAAGACTCTCTAAGGACACTTTAATGTTACAAGGCCTTTGCCATGACATTTATAGCACTGAATGTTGACATTGAGATTCTTTTCTTTTCATGGGCTTTGTACGTTAGTCACCCCTTGTTGGATGATAGTCCTAAGCTGAGCCAAATTAGTGAATTTTCTCAATTATGGTAATGCCCTATAAGTAGGAGCATTACTAATTGAGGAGCCTAACTGTAAGAAGATAGAAGGTTTCGTTTCACAAATTAATCAATCTCAAGGGTCCACAAATGGCAAGCCTCTTCCATCGGGATCAGGGGAAAAACACAACTTGTCATTAGATTTCATGCCTAAATCCATTAATAAAGTGTATCAGAATTTCCTTAAGGTCTAATATGGCATTACACCACATGCATAAATATTTGCTTAAGTATCTAATCACACTCATGTTTGATTGTTTTAAGTTAATCTACATAGTGTATTATTTCCGTAAGGTCTAATCTGGCATTACACTGCATGCATAAATTATCAATTTTGTTTAAGCATCTAATCATGCTCATGTTTGATTGCGTTAAGTTAGTCCATAAAATGTATTACTGATTTTTGAAGTGTGTTGGGATGTCTTTATTATTCAATATTTGTTTCATATCTACCCTATGATTGGGCTTTTCTTTCCATTCATGACATTTCTTCGTCAAGTCCTCGAGTTTGAATTTTGCAAATCACATTTATTCAGTCACATTGTACAATACCAATTAAAGTAATCCTCCATTTCGGCAACCCAATTGAGAAATGCATTTAGTCTTAAACGACCATCAAAATTAAGGGCTTCAAATTTAACTAAGATGGTGGTATTTGTCTCATGTTTAGGCCTAGGTTAAGTATGAGGGTTTGAAAAGTGGTCCTCTTAGTCAAGAACAAAACGATGATCTCGCAATAAATAATGTTTAGGCGACATCAGTGGAGCTACATGAGATGAATGATCAACAAGCTCAAGACTCTTGTCCTTTACATTAGCGATAAAATTCCTAAATCGTTCTAAATCTTCTACCATGGATCATCGACCTAAGATTGTATTCCACTAGCTCACATCTATTATCTATCTCACACCTATTATCTACCTCTCTAATAGTAAAGTTTTTCACCATAGCCAATGTGAAGGTTTGACAAGCAATAAATATTATAAAACTATGTAGCACAATAAATTAAGAAAACAAGTAAAAAATTAAGCAAATAAAAATAGGAAGAATAGTTAATGTGTGAGGGAAATTAGTATAGAAATTAATTAAATCAACTAAATGATTACTACAGTATCTCTCTCTCTCTCTCTCTATCTGTTGCAGGATTTGTGCCATGAAGTCCATGAGCAAGTTGCTTCAAATTAAATTTTCCCAATTACGTCAAAAATCTAGTTATAACCCAAATCCAAAGGCAAGTTACTCTTTTGCTTGCTACAATAATTGGGTGTTTTTCTTTCTCTTTTTAAAAAATCTGATCATAGTTGATCTTAATTTGGGATTCAGTCATGGAACAAAACCATGAGATGAGAATCACTAAGCTCCAGTCATGCATGAGGTTGATGTCGGAGCACTTTGGTCCATTGTTAAGCATCCGGAGGAAAGTAAGAAGTGGGCTATTGACCGATGTCAAGCAACAACAACAACAACAACAACAGGCCTAGAGGTAATTGATAGATGTAAAGTGGCAAACAATGGAGCAGTGAGATGGAGATAAGGTTTCTTCACTTGGCTTCTGATTGAACAGACGAAGAGGTTTTTCGTGCTTGATCTTGGGACAATGGAAGGACTTGAGAGACGACTAACAGTCGGAGTGGCAAGGACTTACAAACTGAGACCAGGCAGTAGTACCCAAGATTAAAAAGTGGTGGCAGAATTCTCAGATAGAGGATCAGTAACTCAAAAGAAAGGGGTATTAGTGTCATTTCACATCTTGGTTCTTCAACAGGACAGTTTATGCAACCCAAGAATGGTATTTTAATCCATGTGGTGAATGATATTAAGACAAAAGCATAGAAGGGGTCATTTCTTGACTAAGATTTTGAATCAACCAAACAAACATGAATGTAATCTAGAAGTCAAATAGAATAGAAACTTTTATTCTGGATACTTTTGGTAATAATTGACTGATTTGGTTGACAAAAAAACTAACAAAAACTTCCCAGGTCAGCAGTAATTTAACTGTGACTAGATGCTAAACACAATGGAAATTTATTATCAAGCCATCATATGATAACTGAATGATTAGTTTGATAAAGTCAAAAAAAATCTAGTGTGTAGACAGCAATGTCTATGTTTTCTTAAGAAACAAATGCAAATCATCTACCCATAAATTATTGCAATTACCTACTTGGCTACAAAGACATCCTAGATTCTAGAGATTCCATGTGGCAAACATAGAAATACTTGTCAAGTGGCCATTGAACTAGTTCAAGTAATAATATGAATTTTCTTGTATGAATATGTTTTCCTATATATAAGCATAGCAACACAAAATTTTAGATGCCAACCAAGAAAAAGTAGTTATAACCCTATTAAAATGTAGTTTCCTAGACTATTCATTGCTAAACCAGCATATTGTGATGCTAACATTTCAATTTCTATAATCCTAGCTATACAAATAAGAGACCAGTGTCCCATATAACGATGCAGCATAAAGCATTGTCTAAGATAATTAGAAACAGAAATACAAACTATCAACAGGGTTGCAATCTAGTATATTATGAAGCAATAATTGCTTAGCTGCATAATGATTTATCTTAGTTTTACTGTAAGAAAAAAAAGGGAAACAATATCTTTAGTACAAAAGAATTCAGAGAAGGGTACCTAAAGAGGTCCCAGTAGCCGGAGGAGGCAAAGGACTACACTCAGTTGGTCTATTGCCTCTTAGAGGACGCCCATGATTAGTCTCAACATGCATTAAAATAGATTGTAGCTCATCAGGAACTGGCAATGGTTCTGATTGTTTCACCCCTGGAGGCGATATATCTGATTGTTTCATCCAAGTTGAAGTTGGCAAGGCCGGCACCACACTGGACTGCATGGAATATGGTTCCTTACTTGCAAAGTATTGTGGCAGCATGTTATCTGGTCGTTTCATTGAGAGAGGCAATGCAAGAACTGGCTCCTCCTCAGGTTTAATGGAATATGGTCCTGCATATGCAGAGTTTTCTGGCAATTCGTCACCTCTAACAAAAGGCATGGTCTCTGAGTGTTTCATCGAAAGTGGCACTGGCACTGGCACTGACACTGGATCTGATCGTTTCATCCCTGAAGGTGGTGGATTTGATTTTTTCATCAAATTAGGTGCTGGCAAGGCCAGCACCGCACCAGGCTGCATGGAACACAGCCTAGTACTTGCAAAGGTTTTTGGAAGCTCATTCTGTATGACAGAAGGCATGTTATCTGGTCGTTTAATCGACAAAGGCAATGGCAGGGCTGGCTCCTCTCCAGGTTGCATGGCATATGGTCCTGCATAAGCAAAATCTTTTGAAAATTCATTACCTCTAACAGGAGGCTTGCTCCCCAATTGTTTCAAGGAAAGGGGCACTGGTAATGAATCTGATTGTTTCACCCAAGTAGGCAATACCGAGGCCGGCACCACATCAGACTGCATGGAATCTGGTTCTGAATTCTCAAAGGTTTTTGGAAGTTCATTCCCTCTGACAGAAGGCACGGTATCTAATTGTTTCATTGACAGATGCAATGCCAAGGCTGGCTCCTCTCCTGTTTGTGTCTCACATGGTCCTGCATATGCAAAGTTGTTTGCCGAGTCATTACCTCTAATAGAAGGCATAGTCACCGATTCTACTGTAGGAATTGGCAATGGCAGAGTCAATGCAACTCCAGGCTCTGCTGGATCTACCAAACCAGTCGAAGATGGCCCAGGTATAGCTATTGTAGCAAGTGGCATGTTCGAGCCAGGATTGTACTCCTTCGCTTGAGAAGATTGCCCAACAACCAGGGGATCATCTTGATCTTTCTTCGTTCTCTTCCTAGGGCCATGCTTGGCAACGGCTCTTCTGTTCCCAAACCAATACTGAACTTGCATGTATTCCAGCCCCGTAATATTTGCTAGCTCCCTCTTCATATGCGACGTTGGTTGCGGCATCACTGCAAGAACAAATCGAAACACCACGACGCAGCAAAACCAACGATCGACACGGTATCAATAACACAAACACGTCATATTTATCATACAGAAATCGAAGTCTACAAGAAACTAGAAAAAAAAAATCTAAACTTTAAAAGACATGACGAACCTTGATAAGCCTCCTCGAGGATTAGCTTCTGAAGCGGATTCTTTCTCCTTTTTTCCCGAACACCGACCGCCGCAGGCACGTATTCACGGCCTCCCTCTTGCTGCTCCATCCCAAACTTCGAAATCCGATCACCAGAGCACGCATAGGGTGGTCGATAGCCCACAAGGAGCAGCGGCGGCCCTCCCGAGGCCAAGTGCCCGCAAGCGCAGAGCACGAGTCGGGGAAAGGACGAAAAGGGCAGGGATTTCCGTTGGCGAAGCGAGAAAAAGAGGAAAAGCAGGGGACGAACAAGAAGATACGCTTCATAATTTGTAGTGGGGATGCGACAACAACCACAATGCGAAGCTCGGCGACGGGCGGCGATGGAAGGTGATTCACTAGGGATAAACGCAATTAATGCAGTGGGGAGGAGGAGGAGGAGGAGGCCGGAGCGGTTTGGAATGAGGGAAAAAAGGAAGGTTTTCAAAAGGGAAGGGGGTTTTGGAGGCAACCGAAGCGAAGAACAGCCGGATGCCGACAATTGAACGGCCCGCCCTTTCTAGGGTTGCCTTTAGCCAATTACGCCCTCCATTGTTTCCCTTATTATGCTCGGACCCCTCGTGGAGCAAAAATTTTATAATAATTTCTTTAAAACGCCTAGTGGGTAATTTTAATTTAAAATAAAATTCATTTTTAAATACGATCACAATTCTCAAACTTATGACATTGAACAGTTTCAATCAAATTAATTTCACTTGTAGGTAGTCAATAGTTTGAGGAATAAATAAATAATTATTAAAAATAGTTAATTTGTTCTTGAGAAATAGCATGAGTGAATAATTTTGCACTTGTTTAAATTTTTAATAAAATAAAACAAATGTAATGGTCATATTAGAGACAATGGACTGTCTCACTTTTGATAATAATCAAAATAGAGATACCATTTGATAATTTTAAAAAATAAAGGGCAAAAATAAAAAATACACCTCTTATTATGATTTTGGTCGAAAAGACTCCACTTTTCTAATATTTCTTATCTCTAAAATATTATTATTTTAGTACTATAATAAATTGATTAAAAATAAATATAATAATATTCACATTAAAATAAAATGTATTTTCAAAATGAAAATTATGTTGAGTATTATTTTGACTCTTTGACGGAAACAATAATGAGACGCGTCCTTTTAATTTTTTCCTAAAATAAAAATATTATTTTTTTATTTTATTTTACTCTTATATTTAATGCCCTCCCATATTATAAATCATGTCACCATATAAAAACTCTTTAAGAGGGAAGGAAGAGGACGAGACAAAAATAAGCCTCATGCACCATATTAAAAATAATCATGAATTAATTGTGATGACAAATATATATATATATATATTTATTTATTTATTTATTTATTTATTTATTGGCATTAATAATATAGAAATTTATAATTGCAGAAGTAAATATATGATTAAAAAAATCAAGTATAATGTCAAAAAAGACAAATACCATTAATACAATAAAGTATTTTATATTTGACCACAAGTGTCTCGTGAGCACTATTCCTCAATTGGATAGGAATAAATTTAAATGTTGTTATTATATAAAATTAAATGTCATATATTAGTGAAAAGTTTTCTTTCAATTATCATAGACTAGTAAGTTTTATTTATAAAATATTAAATAAAAATTTATTTATCTTTTATATATATATATATATATATATATATATATTTTGATATAAAATTTAAGACGTCACTATACGCAACATCAGAATCAGAAGTACCCAAAAAAAAATTTCGAACGCTTAGAATAGTAAATATATATTTTTATTTATTTTTTATTTATTTTTTTGACTTACGATTAAATTGTAGCACAATATTTTAATTTCTTCTATCAAATTAAACTATATTCTTTATAAAAGATCTATTACTAATTTCTCATTAATACTATATTTTAAATTTCTTATATATATATATAATTCATAGCTACTATGCAACAACTTAGAGTAATAATGCTCAAAACTACTAAGAATATATACCAATCCACTATACGAAATAATACAATAGTATTAAAGCAATTTTAATAAATTTAAATAATTTAGACTAAGTTAATAAAGAGTATTAGAGTAATAATAATTTAACTAAATCACATTGCTCATTCATTCCTCATATTACAAAGTACATCGGATAACATCTTGAATGCTGCTGCGTTTTCTGCATCTTTCACTCTTGGCTTTGGATCCCCCCAAGCAATCAAGGTGTTGTCAATGGCTTCAACTCGAACAGAGCATGTGAATCTTTTACTGTGTGCAGGCCCTTCTTCTTTCTCAACCCTGCAAGTTTTGGTTTATGTTTGGTCGTAAATTTTTTACTTTTAACCATCAAGAACAAAATTCAATATTCTTGAAGCAATGAGAAAACATCAAAGAATTAGTCAAGCATGTATGGGGAGCCACAATGTGAGAAATGAACCGTAATGGTAAGCCTTTTTCTGCAAGGAAAATGGTTACATGAACTACCTTGCGATTTTAACAACTGAATTGAAGAGGTAGTCTTAGGTATCAATAATGCAATGGTGCAATGGAGAACAAACACATCTATGCTAGCTTCAATTGGATGGAAAAATAGAAGAGAATGAGGCAACAAAACTGTAAATGAATCATGAATATTTGTGTTCCGGAGCCACTATCTATGCATATTTGTGTTACTTCCCTTCCCCCTTCCCTTGTCTTCCTTGTCCTTGTTATCTATCCAAGTAAACTCAGCTTCAATCCAACACAACAGAGGATGCAAGAGAATAAGAATAGGAGAACAGTCACGGAATGCATGATTAACATACAGTAAAGAAACATCATTGGGTCCCATGAATGTGTAAATCATGCATAAAGTTTGGTTCGGTTGCATAATGCATTTCACGGTTAGAGACGGCGTTCTTTGATGATCATGAGTTGATTGAAAATTAGATTCATTTATACAATTACATTTGATAATGTAACTGAAACTCTCCATAGATCATGCAACCATAAATAATGTTATTTGCTACATAAAATCTTTTTTTTATTATGAACAAAATTTTCACTGTAGTCGAACAAATCTAATATGCAATGACTATTAAGGGTCAGCAAGAGCAAGATAAAATACCACAGCGTGTTGGTAGGAAAAGAGAGGACTTTGATTCTCTGCCTACTGAAAACAAGTTTCTGTTATTGACCTCTTCTAGGTACCTACTAGAGGCATCCCTTCAATACCAAAAAAAATAAAATCAATAATGATTGAATTGACAACCTATTCTTCAATTAAAGGCACAAGGGATTCAAGAGTTCAAGAACATAGAGAAGAGGAAATTCATATGTATCTCCTTGAAGAAAAGAACAAATTCTAAGGTAAAGAAAGAAGGAAGTTAATTTCATTCATTCAGAAATAAATGAGGGAGTTTTCTGTGTTGGGAAAGATTCCCAGTTCAGGTGTTCATTATGGTAGGAAATGTATTAAGGCTCATTATTGAGACAATCCCAAATGAAGAGTAAACAAAATTGATGTACACAAGATATGACAAGGTTGAAGAAGCATTCTTTTCCTAATTAATCAAACTACCATACCTGATTTTAATGGAACTAAGGAAAGTCATTAGTTATTATCTAATATGTGTATCACAAAAAGGTTACATAATGTAATAACAATTTACAGAAACATAACAGAAAGGCATATTTTAGGACCCAAAATAATGCATCCAAAAAGTTAAACATTATCCTGAAGAAAGTAAAGAAAAAACTCACTTGTAAATTGGCTTTAACCAGTGTTTCTTGTTGCAAAATTCATTCAATCTTTTCTTGGAACCATCTATCTCTTGAACTCCATTTCGGGAGGTGGAGCACAAATCCACATCCATATCAACAGTGTGATAAGAAAAAGATAATTTTTGCAGTGCATCTCTTGCTGCATTCAGCCTAGCAATCACCTTTTGCTCAGAGGAGCCAATGCCCAAAAGGATCCCATCAACAAAAACATTGGTTATGTTCAAAGAATCCTTCTTCCAATTCTTGATGTCGAGGATCTTGCCATGCTTTTGACAAAGCATGTGAAGGGTGGTGATGGGTTGCTCATCCATGATCTCCCAGGTGATGATGGGTTCCAAGATCCCCCGAAAAACCTATCCAGCCTAAATATTACACTTTAAAAAAAGTATAAGAGAATGCTTAGTCAAGTTTACCTTCCAGAGCAATTCCAGATTGAGGTTGCAGTCCACATAGACTGCAGCTGCAATGGACTCAACGATATCAGCTAACACTTTCGGTGCTTTGACAGTGCTCCCACCATAGAGTATCAATCCTAAATCTTCATCAGGTTCCATCATCACCGCATTGGTGAACTCATTTACCTGATAGGGAAACAAAAAAGTGATATGGTTCCAAAATCCAATATTAAAAGAAAAAAAATTGAAGGAATCAATCATCGCAACTGTAACATTTTTTTTTATTTTTCCTCACTTCGAAAGACCCATACTATTCATAATCTATCTATAAGAATGAAACAATTGAAAGAAATCTACTATCCTACCAAATCCAAATTGCAAAGAGACATCACTCAAATCACGAGGATAGATTCAGATTACCATTGTAACTTCTCTTCTAGATTGTGCAACTTTCTCCAACTCCAAACCTGTAGCTTGGACATCAAACTCAAAACTCTCCAGGACATTCCAATCTCAGCAACACCTTCTATTCCATTGAAAACCATTCAACACAACTTCAAGAATCCAGCTTTTTACCAACATATTTTATCCTCTACTGCTACAATCGATAAGCACGCTCTCAAGAGATCACTTTCAGCAACTGTCCTTAGAGAAGACTCATATTCTTCAAGCTCAATAAGAGACCCAGATTTTTAACACATACTTTAAAGAATTCAAGCCAGTTCTTCATTTGCATTGCATTATGATTTACAAGCACAAGAAGCCAACATATAAAAAATACGGATTATATGGTTAGTTACAGTATAATCATCCATTAGAACAACATATAGTGGTCTTAGCTGGTGCTTTTTCTGTTTTCAATTCAGCATTGCCAACAATATTAATATGATCTTCACTTCAGGTTATGTGAAGACAAGAATTATCACTCAATTCATTAGCATAAAAACTTCAAACAACAACAAAAGAGGATCATCCAGGTCCTAGAATTTGTGCAATCCTCAGGTATTCCACTAGACTTCATCTCTGATATCACTCTCCTTCAGATTGCAGCTCAAGTCGGAAATCTAATCAAACTATATCTTATTAGAGCATCCGCAATGCTCATCTGTTATAACACCCTATAAAAAAATTTAAAAAAAATGCATGTGGGGTGGGCCAGCCCACTGCCACATGGCCCACCCCACTGCCACATGAACGCGTTCAAAACATTGAAACACCCCATTAACGAGCGTTGCTGATGCTCTTACTTTGTCTGGAGAAAAAGGCAAGTCTACCCATGTATGTATAGTCCTTGATCTTGCAAAGTCTTTGGTTCTATGAGTTAGGTTACCAATTGGTGATGATTGTGTATATTCGAAAACAGTTCATAGAAAAATCTAACCAAAGTTTGCTTCTCATCTGGAAAAATTGGCAATTTTCATGTTTTTTCTTGTTATCTAAAGCTCAAATACTTTTTAAAATGATTTCTCCTGATTCCTCTCATGTTGATAAACCATCTATTACAAAAACAGAATACTCAAGAATTTTCCCGCACCAACTTGTGGATTGGAATGCATTGGATAGGAGGAAGATCGCTACACAATTTTCCCGCACCAAGAACATTGATTTCTGCTAGCATTTGAGAACTAACTTATGCAACGCAAGAAGATTGGTCCGTATGGGACATATTGAACAATTGTCTTCTTGGAATGGGAGACTCAGTTCGACCTTTCACAGTTGGAGCGGAGGGGAAGGTCAATATATCCCCAAATTATTAAATGTGCCAACAATGTGGCGTAGGGTTTCAAGTTTCGAAAATTTTGGGTGCTTTTTCTTGTGATGTAGCTGTTAGAGTTCAAGACAAATTCCCTACTAAATCCAAATCAAAGTTGTCTCCGCTCACGAAAGAACGATAAGTGCCTCATAGGTGAGATTTCCCAAGTTAAGAAGAGAGAGCGCACCGTTTGATCCATGATAGGCGAGTTGTGGCGCAGTAATCGATAGAGGCGGTTCCGGACGGCGACGCGTGCTAGCTTCTCGGTGGAGACGTTGACGGATCGGAGGGAGGTTAGTTGTCCGGGGTCAAGGTGGGGGTTGGTGAGGTAGAGGAAGTTGGTGAAGGCGAGGCCAAGCGCAGCGTCCCCGACGAACTCGAGGCGCTGGTACGAGGGGTGGTCGGGGAGGGACGGGTGGGTGAGGGCTTCCACCAGGAGCGACGGCTGCCGGAAGGTGTAGCCAAGAAGGCGTTGGACCTCCGCCAAAGCCGCCGGCATATCGCCGTTGATCTCCGCCGCCGGTAGGGCGTTCGACGAACTCATTGTGATCCGTCGAAGAGTTAAAAGGCAACAGTCAGCTGATGTGAAGTGAAGTCCTGCCTCGTTTCGTTATATCGTGTAACACGTCATCGGATCCTCTTCAATTGGGTAAACTCTGCTACGAATTCGAATGGAATCTCATCCGTGGAGCATCCGTAGGGGTAGAAGCATGGAGGGTTGATATAGGAGACACGTCAGAATTGTAAGATAAACCATCTGTGCTTCAGAAGTCCTTATGATCAGTCCGAATGCATCAAAATTGAACCATTGCATTTATAATGCATAACTCCTAGAACCACTACGAATCATAATTATAATAATTTATAAATAGTTCCCAGGACAATGATGCAACGGTAGAATACAAATGAGGAACGCAATCAAAGGATACTAGACATCTGGATTGACCGCCGTTTGCGCTTCCCGATTTACCCTGGTGGTTTGTAGAAAAACTTCCGTGGGACCGAATCGACCACTCCCAGATACGTGACTTTTCTTTTCCACGAGCTTTAGCATCACAATTTCAATTCTGATATCAAAATTTAAACCATTAACTTGATCAACTTAGCTTGCTACAGGCTTCAGAGATGGTGTTTGGACTAACAATATCAATTGCTCTGTGCTCCAATGGTTTGTGGTTCAGGTCATAGGCATAAGGAAATTTACTTTTCGCACATGGAGGATTTAAATAGCTTAGTGTTGAGAGCAATATGGTGATGAAGGCGACTGACAAATGCATGATAAGCTCAGGTAGACATACAACAAGATACACAAATTACTATATCGGTAACAGATGCTGCAGCTCTAGCATTCCTTCTCCATGAAACTATATTACGTGAAGACATTGTTTAATAATGGAGGAACATAGTTTCAAATTCATAGCATTGACCGTGCAGCTCCACCAAGCATGCTTCCAGCACTGGTGCCAAAAGGCTGTCGACCAATCTAATCGCGACTGTAAGGATACAACGCCGATGAGTTACTTGGTAAAAGCATGAAAGGCCAAGATAACCAGTTTACACACCTACCTCAACATCTCATCCAGGATCTCCTGACAGACTTGGTTTCCCTAGTCGCCTCATTAAGTGATGAAGTTAAATGGATTTGGCTTAAGAAAAAGAACTCAGTCAAATTTCCTGAAAGTTGAGAACTGAGACATCCGATGTCAAAAGTGTCCCACGGAAGCCTTGCTCAGATTGTCCGGGTTCGATTTTATGTTCTGAAAGTTCATCTGCAAAATAATAAAGGACTAATGAATGTGGAACTTCGATCTCCAATATGAGTAAATTGAATGGGGTAGCTCATACCAGCAATATCCCGATTTGCATAAATCTCTGAATCGGTGACCCATAGAACATCACCTGGAAAAATGCTTTTGTCACTTAAGGTAGCTGATTCATCATCTATCTCGGTTGAACCTTTGTGAAGCTTTTGATTCTCCTTAACAACCTAATTTTAAATGACATCAGTGCGATTAAAAGTTGAATGGCAATATAGCAAGTTCTAAGTATGACCTGAATTAACACATTGGCAGTCAAATGGAATGGGCTGCCTTTTCAATATCAGAGATGAAGTATTAAAAATATCCAGGTGATGGAGTTTTACAAAAGTGGAAATGCATACCCCAAAGGCTTCCCAAATCATCATTTTCAACTGGTAGATGGAGGTGGAACCAGAAACTCTTAAATTGACTGAGTTGCCAGAAGATGTTCTTCTGGAACGCTTGGAAGCACGCCGGTCCGGCTCAGAGACAGATGTCGAAGCTTCTATTAGGTATTTTGGAGGTTCCTTACCACGGACAAGATGCACACAAATAACCTCATCAGAATAACAAAGCTTGTGCATTAATTCACTGCTTTCTCTTTCTCCAATACAAGCTTCGCATGTCTGCATTATAGTTAGACACTTTAACAAACAAAAATGAAAAATTGGGATGAAGTATTTTTTGGAAATATAACAATTGGAGGTATCCAGAATGAATGGGTGAAAGGAGATGTGGGAGAAACATAAGTGTCAAACGAGTCTTGTTTCAATGGAGAGTACAGGGAACAAAGAACAAAGCCCAAAACCCGAAGTTCAACTGATTCTTTGTTCATTTATCATTTACCTGTGGATAAGTTTTAATAAGCAACTTTCCGACATCTGTGCCATCATTTGCTTCATTCATGTGTTCATCTATAGCCTCCACAAAAATAGGAATGTTTTCACAAGATCCATCCAACTTACTGAGACTGCTGGCAACTACAATTTCAGCAGATATGCCTTTGTCTTCTGGAACATTCCATTCTTCACAAAACAGCGACCAATCAATCTCTGGAATGAGTACCAACCCTTTTGTCTGGAAGGAACAATAATGTATAAGAATAGAAGTTATAATGTAGGGTGTGTATCTGACATGGTAAGTTGAATATGGATTTTTTCCTTTTACTTTTTTCTTTAAAAAAATTACATAATGGTATGATTTGGCCACTGTATTGCTCTCGTATGATTCTGGAGGACTCCTGTGATACCATATGAGAAGAAACATGAAGCAAGTTGGTAAGATGACAGAAGATGACAATCATGAAGCAAATGATCAGGATTTCTTGTTGAATATATATAGAGTCATTCCTTGAGTACCTTAAGCTATCTATTGTTATTCCTTGGAAACGTTAAGCTATCTTGAGTCATTCCTTGTAAATGTTAGCTAACTTATTGCAGCAAAAATTAAAAAGGCATAAAAAAATAATAATAGCAGTAATAAGAGAACTTAGTCACCCAAATAGATGGAAATTTTCATAATATTACTTGTTCTCTCAAACAAAAACATAAAACTAGTTCATAGAGGATTTTCAGTTAGGCTGATATGCTTTAGTAATAAAAGTTATGACAGAAGAGGCAAAGACATGAGCATACTTACAGTAGATACTTTCTGAGTGATGACGCCACGTTTGTAAACTAGTTCAAGAGGCCTTTCCAGCAAATGTGAATGCTGAAAGACATAGATGTTAGTTCAAGAAAGTAAACTTATGTGGCAAGTAATAATTAGCAACACAAAGATTTTAAAGGAAGCATATATTTAGTTGAAGTACAATGTAGTTAATAAGCATACAGTGAAAACAGATCTTGTGAATGTAGGTGTTAAAGAAACACCAATTTTAGAAGGCCAGGATACAAGTTATAAAGTATGATGTCACATAATCTAAATGATTACCTTTTGACATATAAGTGAATCAATTATCACTTCCAAATTCTCAGGTTTTGCACATGAAGAAATGTTCTTCCCAGTTGCTATCAGATAAGCCTTCCATTCTGCAAGCCATGATGAGGGGACCAAGTAATACTTTAGACCAGGAAAAAGTGGCAAACCTTTGCCCATAATTAATTTTTCATGATTTTGACGTTGCTTAAGCTTGGACGCTCTGCAACATGCAATGAACTGTCAACTATAAACAACTTCAACTTCAACAAGATAAAGTAAAACAAAAACTTTGAGTTACCTAAGATCATCCTCCAAGCATGCAACATTCTTTAATTCCTTGCTGCAAGTTTCGCATGGTTCGGATTCAGAAGAGAAGGTTGAAAAACCTAATGAACCATCAGATTTGGACGAAGCAGAAAATTCAAGGAAAAATAGCCAGAGCCTCTCAGGAACCAGCACACGCTTTGCTGCAGGCGCTTGTTCTGGGAGAAGGTTTCCATGGGAACATCGAAGAGAAGCAGTTGGTCCAGCATCAGTGTCAGAAGGAAAATCAACATTTTTCCTTCGCAACCACTGTAGCAACCTTTAAAAACATAGAATTTGTTACAATAGTGTATCTTCAAGAGAAGAGGCCCTGTTTAACTAGATTTAGAAGGATGGAGATAGTGTGCATATTATTAGTTGACATCCTAAATAATTAGCCAAAGTAGAGTTGACAATATTGAAAAATTAATATAGCAATCTGAAGTGAATTGTCTACTTTACCTTAGCCAACAAATGCATCGTGTGAAGAAAAAGCAATATATGTATACAAAGAACACAAAAAAAATACAACGCAAAGCCAGTACATGAAGATCCTTTAATGCAGGAATGGGGGTGTTTGTTTTTAGAAAATTTTCCACTTTTACTGTTTTCTAGGAAATAAAAGTTGAAAAGAAATATGTGTATATATAGTCATCGCCAACCTTTCTGAAAAATAAGAAAAAAAAACTGTTGAGAACAATATTGGTAATAAAAAAAATTGGGAAATAAAAAAATAAAAAACAGAAAACATGGTTTTTCCCCTACACAATATAGACCAGGCCTCAAAGGACAAAAAAGCTAAAAACCAAAACTAAATCTAGACAAATGATTAAGGAATCAGATGAGCTACTATGCATCCATGCTCCACTTGTATAGGCCGTGAGCATGAATAGTGAAAGGCTAGCTTTGCTGTTCCCAACATGTGTCTGCTTTTACATGGACCTAAATTGAGCATCCGAGATCACTGCAATGCTGAACTGTTGGGAGTTATTTATTTTGTTTAGCCAACACAAGTTTCATCTCAAGGTACAAGAACACTAATCATCACAAAGCACAAGGATTATAGCATGACTAACACAAGAGGGAAGCAATGATTGATAAATCAATCAGACAACGAGAATTTCAAAAATATAAATAAAGCCTCAAGCTTTCATAGAATTTTTCATAAATCAGAACCATACAACTGATCCTGCTTCGTGCTCCCCAAAGTCCAAGATATATACTCAAATAAAGAAGATTCCATGAGTTATCCAATATTTAAGTCCTACTATGGAGAATGGCAAGGAATAAGAAGGGGCAAAAAAAGTAATTACATGAAAATGCACAATCATCTTACCATGGCCTAGATACAAAATACAAATGACCATCCAGGTACTTTCCAGCAAGGGCGGCTTCTGCAAGTTGCCTTAAGGAAGCCTTCTTATCACGGTAATCATCTGCACAAACTGCAGTTTTTGCCTCATCTCTAAGGCAATCAATGCAGATATCATCATTGCTCAAAGTAGGCCCCCCTCCGTGCTGTTATTAAGTAGAAATGATGAGAGCAACCAACAGGAAAATGCAAAATGTTGGAATGTACAGTACCAGTCAAAAACCAAAAAGGAACACAGGAAGTGTCAGTGATTCAAACAGTTGATAGACATAACACGATGGCATGAATAGACCACCTGCCAATTGCAATTTATTCTTCAACCAATATGTTATTAATGCACAAAATCAGTTGTAAAGTGACAAGGAGGAATACTAGAACAAGCAAAATAATATCAACAAAGTTCTAAAATGCATAATAGAAACTTCAACAAAAGCTTCTTTGAAATATTAATAAACTCGGCCAACAGTATTGCTATTTGATCTCCAAACATTATCGAACACATCAAGGAAACGTATAGGTTCAAGAAAAAAAGTACAACATAAAAAGCTAGAGAGCAGTTCAATCATCTTGTAACTTCTCAGCATAGCAAGTATACAAACAGATGGCACAGATACTTTGAAATTGGATCTCAGTACATCAATAAAAGATATCTGACTGCAGTAACACTAAACCTATTAAGAATAAATCAAATTTGTTAATTAAAATGAAGAAGGGTTAGTCACAGAAGTTTATACATGAAATATACATGTCATCGACGAAAGCTATTAAGATGAGAGGTGAAGTAACAAAAAAGAAGTACATACAAAAGGAGCATTAGCTTACTTTAGACAACAGCATCTGCCAAGCTGCATCTGACAACCGTTTCATGGAGGTTACTTTTGATATAGGAACTTTACCATGTGCACACTGAATTGGGCTGTTGTCAATGCAACTGCAAGGAACAGCAGATAATGATTTGACAGCAGCACCAGAAACTGTGAAGGTTGGGCTAGATATCAAAAGAAATGTAAATTTGGAGTAAAGATGCATTATCAGTAGTTAAGAATATGGAAGAATTGCAGTCCTTTAAAAGGCCATAAGCAATTCAATTTTTTTTCCATTTGAAAATGGAAGTTCTATAAAAGCGTAAAAAGCCTCAAAGGAGTAAGGTCACATGTCATTTTACTCAAACTTAGAATTCACGCAAAAGATATTGGAAACTACCACAATTACAGAATAAATTGCTTATGAAAGAACTCTAGAACCTTAGAAGAATGTCGTCAACCATGTCAAAGTACAAACAATAAACAAATTTGCAACTTACGGAGGAGTGATAGTATCAGTCCACTGACGAAGCCACTCCATAGAGATCCAAAAATATGAAGCGTCACCAGGGTCAACAGGAGATTTTGAAAGAACCAACTTCACTTCTTGTCTCCGTTCAGTTATACGAGAGAGCTCACTTTCTTTTCTCTTCTGATATTCAGCACAAGAATTTTCATAAGAAGTATTTAAAGTTTCCATCTCTTCATAAAGGTGAGCAGGAAGATAACTGCTTTTTGAGTCATGATCTCCCATAACTATTTTTCTCAAATCATCTTTATCCTCCTTATCAGTTCTAAGATTATACATTAACATGTATGCATCGGTTGATGAAAAGACTTCTTCTTGCATAGAGGCATTGAAGCCTGAGGTTGCACAGGGAGCAGGTGTAGAATTAACCAACTGACTCTTCATATGAGATTTAACATTTGCCTTTGAGGTTTCTCCAAAAGGGTGATAGCCCAAATTGGACACATGCTCATCGTCGAATTCCCACCATTGCCCACTGTTTTCATCCTTAATATGGGCTACATAATGTCCGCTATTAGCAGCAGAACCCTTGTGAATCAGAATAGCTGATAACTCATAAATCAAGCCTGACGGTGGAGGATTTGATAACCTTTTCCCCATGTCCAACCATCTCGTAAAACCAAAAGCTGAAGTTATCTTTTTCTTGGTAGTTGTCTGCACAAGAACCAGTGAAGAACAAGAAATTAACAAATATTCCATATATTGAAGTGAGTTATCAACTAGCAGCAGTAAAAGAAAAAAGACAACAGAAACAGGAAGATAAATCGTCACTTAGTAGGATTACCTTGGGGAGAAAAACATAACGCTTTAACTGGAAATTAAGAACCTGAGGAAGTGAACAAAGTTTTATGCACCGTGTAGCATCAACTCTCTTGCTACATGAACAGCAGAAATATTGATTTTCCCCATCTAATACTTCTAAGCTTAGATAGTCATCCAAACTTTCATCTAGATTGTTCAAACCTTTGATATTCAACTCGAGCTCATAAAAATCCTCCACCTTTGAAGATGCTTGAGAGTCTTTTCCACACGTTGAACACCTTCAAAGAGAATATATTTATAACAATGCAACAATCATACTAGTCAAAATTAGCAGTTCCTGTCTCACGGCATGGATGTGTCTAGTGGATATTTGACTAGGAAGGACCATGTCAAACAACCATCTTTTATATAAAAAAGCAAAAAATAGGTTGGACTAAAAAGCCTGAGGATAAAAAGGAAATGAAAAATGGGGAAGATGTTACAGATAAAGGTCATATACTAACACATTGAGTATATGAGATTGCCAATCATCAAGCAAGATGCCCAATGAGAAAGCAAAATAGGAACTTCAAAACTTAAAAGTTAGGGACAGAATCTCTTACCGTGTTACATGTGAAACACTCCCACGAAATAGATCCTGCACGGCAGTTCTAGCATTTGCAACCTTTGAATGACTTAAATATTTTTCCAATAAAGATAGAAATAAGGTAAGAAATTCATGGCTATCCTGTTGAACACCATCATCCAGCTCCAATGTCTTAATAAATGGTGCTGAGTCAATAAATGACATTTTGCTGGAATGTAACTGTACAAACAACCTTCCAAGCTGATCCAAGACAGGATGTTGCTTCAAAAAATCAGGTTCAATAGAGAATATGCAAGAACGAAATGATGTGTTCATATAAAGGCACTGAAGTATGCTGTTCGCGTAGCAGGTGGCACCCAAATTAGTAAGACCAGCTGGAATATCTGTCGAGTCACGAAGATCCTTGCAAGGATCTGGACCAAGAGAACTAATTATTTCAGGCATCCTCTGCCACAATCCAGTCTTTTTTGTGCCATTAGATGGTGGAATCAGCCCGCAAAAGCAATTAGGGGATTCTTTAGAATTTCCACGACAACCTTGACAAATAGGTTTTGTAATGGAATAAAGCTGCATTATATCATCTCTTGTAATCTCACCAGTTAAGTGTATTTTCCTGAGAACAATGAAAATTACAAACAGGGAAATGGAATTAAGTTCTCACTAAATATCCAGAGGAAGAAGAAAAACAACCTGAGTGTCTCAATGGATGAGTAACTGCTGTCTTCAATTTTTTTCCTCTTATTTTTGTGGCGAGTGTCTGGTCTACTTCCTGTACTGAAATTTTCAGTTTGACAACTGAATTGAGAGGATGGCTCACTACCATCATCAGTTATTTTACTCTCAGTATCATTGCAAGTATTTGGTCCACCCATGGTGCTAAAAGTTCACTTCAACTACCTAAATTCACATGAGCATTATCCACTTGTCGACCAAAAAGACAGATTTATTCATCAGATGTCATGTCAATAACTGCTCTTTCACGAACACCTTGAGAAGTGAGAATACTGTAAAATATTACGAGAAAATTTAGTTTGAAAACTAATGGTAGAAAATCATGGCTTTGAAATGCCAATGTAGGTGGTATGTGCTCGATCAACTACATAGCACATATGTGGTATACAAGGGTGTACACAGTCAATGTTAAGAATAATAGAACGCGTACATAATGTAAAAAATTGAATGGCATGTATGCAAAGAAAAAAATGTCAATCATAATGCACACATGAAATATACCAATATATGAGTTGGTGTGCTAGTGTTAGTTGGTAAATAACTTATCTACACATTAAAAAACAAACTCAACCATGATTGTTCATTCTTTAAAACTATAACAATTAAACCCTTTAATTCAGCCACCATACCCACATGCTGTTGAACACCAAAGTAAATATAAATTTTCAATATGGGACTCAACCTCACACAAGTTACACAAGATCTACAAAGTTAAATCTACCTTAACAAGTCAATTATGGTATCATCAACCAAACATATGAAACACTACAGTTTACAATTCACCATTTCCACAATAAAAAGAAGCACATAAGCATTCTCATAAAAGATTCAAATCATCTATCACATATGCTCGATTCAAATCATCTATTACATATGCTCGCTTCAAGTATGAATCCCATTAATTATATCATATTTTGATCTTATATATCCCTTTCACAAATGAGGAAACATCATAAACATAGAAATAGCAAATGCATCTTTGACTTCAAGTTAATAAAACCAGGACTTGAAAGAAAATAAATTGGAAAAGCAAAGGAACCTGAAAAGTCTAAACTCTGGTCTCAAACATAAATTTTCACCAATCACAACATCTATCGATTTGAAACTCCCTGTTATAAAACTAGGTCAGCAACGCTCAACTAAATTTCCAACCCCAATGATAAAAAATGGATTTCTAATACCATAACTCAGAACAACATGGGAAGAGAACTGCCTCAAATCTGATAAAATCTGTAATCTACATTATATAATTCAAAATGAATTGTATCCTAATCAAATACTACAACATAAATCAAATTCATGTTGCAGTAGAACCTATATAATACAGCATCAAAATCCAATCCAACATCATCTTCACTCAATCTTTTAACAATTTTAGATTTAAGCAAAAACACTAACGAGGCTCTTAACCACTCCACCTAGACAACACCGCCTCCAATTTGTGCAACGCGCTGCGCGATGTACAACGACTAGGAAGCGTATGGTCAACGCACAATCGAAGTAAGCTGCGAGATACACATGAAATGTAAAGGAAAAAGGTTCTTACACGACTAAGGGCCACAGCGCCAGTGCCGCTCGACCAAGACAACGAAGGCTTGGGCAGCCGATCTACCGCGAAGAATGGGAAAAGAAGAAGCCGATCGCTGCAGGGCTTCTAGGCGCGACGATGGCGCGCTGTCCAAAAGAGGAGGCGGGAAGCGATTGCAGATCTCCTCGCGGCTGTATTCGCCGGGGAGGAAAGGCAACGCGACGAGGCTGAGCGCAGGTTACTGTGGTGCACGCGAGAGAGAGGAAGGAAAGAGAGGGCTGCAGCAGGGAATCTCACGCCGGCGATCGAGGGACGAGAGGAAATGGAGGCTCCGCCGCAGCGTCGGGAGGTGGAGATCAGGGAAAAGGGCGACGCTGGGAGGGTCGGAGACGGGGCAGACGGCTGCAGACGCCGGTGGATGCGGCGTATGGACGGGAGAAGAAACCCTCGCACTTCCTTCTCTCCAAGTAAACTGAACCCAAGGGTTAGTTTCGTATAAAGAAAGTCAGGTGGAGCAAATAGTGAAAATGGAAAATTTGGTTGAGTCGTTGTCAATCTTTCATTTTCATCTAAAAATGTTTTCAAATTTCCGCCACTAACCATCAAAAAGTCATCAATTTATGTAATAAATAAGGCTATTAATTTTAAGAACGCCCTTAATTATTCATATATCATAAAAAACACTCCTCAATATTTTACTTATTAACTCAAAATATTCTTTTTGTAACTTTAATCAAATTTTTATTTATAAGATATTTTAATCAGTCAATTAATTTTTATATATGACTCGGTGTCATATTTCTCATATCAAATAAAAATTTTTAAAAATGAGATAATTATATTACTCCTAGAGTATAACTGAGTTAGTTACGACTATAAAATCAATAAAATAATGGATTCCATTTTTTATTAAAAAAAGTATTATAAGATTTTTTTATTGTTTCTTTTTTTATTCAAAGGTGAAATTTTTATTTATTTAAAAAAGGAAGGAAAGTTTCTGATTACAAAAGACCATCATACTCTTCTTTTCTTATTTTTGATAATTAACTTAAATGAAGGGTGTATTGTCAAGTAAATAAATTTAAACTTTTACCCTTCTAACTTTTCCAACTACAGTAGAAAATAGTGAATATTATACACTATTTGGAAACAAAAAAGTTTGTTATTTTTAATTTTTATTTATTTGAAACAAAAATTATGATAAATATGTATCTATTAAGAAAAAATTCTAGATAATACGTTTAATGATTAATAAATATTTTAATTAGACAATATAAAATCATAATAAATATTTACATGAAATGAGCAAGAAAAAAATTTAAAAAGAATTATTAACATTAATAAAATATAATATAATTTATTTAAATATAAATAATAATATAATAGTGATATATTTTAATAATGTAGGATGATTCATATAACTAATCAGATAATACTTGATTGTTATTATTTTTAAATAAGTAAAAAATATATAAATTATAAATTCAATAATACAAATAATAAAGGATTAGAAACTATTTATCTGATAAAATACCATATCCTAATATACTTTTAATGTTTTATATACATAAATATATGCATACTTTTATAATTTTTCTCACAATTTAATTGATCCTTATATAAAAAACTATTATTACGTGTTCTTCATACAAAGTGAATCAAAAAAGATAAAACAAGATATATAATTTTCGCTCATAGACTCAAAACGTTCGTCAATCTATGATCATTCTCCATAATACACTCATAGTACTTGATCGTTATTATTGAAATAAAAGATTATTAATGAGAATAAATTATATTGTAAACAAACCGTTAAAATTGAATTTTAATTTAGAACAAAAATTTAAATTTTGTACTTTAAAACAGCTGTCATTTTTTTCTTCTTATTATTCTTTTCTCTCCCAATTCATGTATCTTTCATCCTGCCCCTTCTCTCCTTATCCGTATTCTTTTCCTTTCCTTTCTCTCCCCCATTTAACATTATTCTTTCCGCTATAGCATCTCAAATTCCTAACACTTTCTCTCCTTTTCACTTTTCATCGTTCTCTCTTGAACTTAATTAATCCCGAAAACTTACGAGTGACTTTCCCCTAATTTACCCATCAAATAAATTTGAAAATAAGAATGACTTCTTGTTCGATAATAAAAAATTTCATCTCACTGAAAAAAATGCCCAAAGGTACATTCAAACAGTAACTACTGGATTTATTACTAAATATCTTGCCTTTATATATAGCACGCCGGAGGAGGAAGATGTCGTCGTCGTCATCACATGGATTATTCTCCACTGTCTTCTTGTCTATATATACGTATCTAAGATATCACTATTTATAGCATCAAATCTAGTCCATGGCGGCCGCTGGATCAGGCTTTTCGGCATCCTCCACCTCGAGATGCCGGTGTTAGATTTAATTTCTTAAAATAAATTTAATTATAACTTATATATATGTGGATACAAATCCAATCTATTGATATTAGATGTGGATTAAATATATAAAATTTATTATTTCATTCCCATATTATTAGATATGGATTAAAATTATTAAATCTATTAATCTGTTTCAATATTATCCAATAAAAATTAAATATATAAAATAAATTAATCTATTATATTATTATCTATAGGCATTATCTATACGCTGATAATAAATTAGATAATTATATATAGGATTTGATCCTATATATACAGGCGAGCGACAGGCTCCTCAGCCTCACTCTGATTTCCTGTATCTTTAGCATGAATCATATAAGAAACTTGAACTTCCTGTGCCTAATTAATCACACAAATAAAGCATTTCCCATTGGATAAAATTAACTAATATGAATTTTTCCTTGTGATTCAAGCTACTTAATATCTTTTTTGATATGATCAAAGATGTTGTAGCTACTGAGGTTGCTTCACACATCAAGTGTCATGAATGAAAGACCTGAGAAAAAAAGGCAATATTTATTGCACAGCAAGAACACGGACTGACTGAAATATTCACATCGTCAAAAAATTTCCTAGTTACAAAAAACACTATACAATAGGAGAAGGATCTCGAGCGTACAAAATCGAAGAATTAATGGTGACTAAAGACATGAACGAGTGTAGAAATACCTGCACATTAATACTAACCAAAAGAATGAATGAAATGGATCCGTGTAGGTGCAGACAGATAGGAACACTTCAAGATATACACTTCACACGAAGAGGAGAAGATTTTAATCCTAAATAAATTGCCTTCACGAGAGCGACGAATTTTAAGAGAGTGTCTTCGCAGTGCCACTTCAACTTCCATGTGTGAAAATTTGGCGTTTCAGCTAGCTGCCTCTCTTTCTTGATCTTGTTGGAAAAGAAGTCAGTAATAGGCAAGACATCGGCAAATGTTAAGGTCACACATCGAACGGGAGAGAGCTCAATGACCTGAGGAGGTATACACGGACGAGTTGTAAACAGTTTTTGCCACAACTTCAAGAATCAGACGCTAGTAACAGACAGATGAATGCATGTTAAACACAGCTCTTTTAATGGATATCGGTCGGCCTTATAGACATTAGCCTTATGACTCTTAAGAAATATAGCCACAATCTAATTACTACCCATAACATTCCATTAAAATGCTGTGTCGTCTGCATATGGCACAACTAGGCACATTGCATGTATGATAGAAAACGGGTTGCAATATGCTATCAAGCAATAAATATTTACGTTTGAGACGAAGAATATCATGGATAATTGAAATGTAATCAGAAAAGTGAAAACATGAAAAGAAACATGAGTAGATGCATATTAGACTTATCCATAACTCATCTACAACATTTATTAACATGACAAAGGTATTAAATACCAGCGTGATAAAAAAAACTAAAAAACATGCAACTTGATAATAAACATAAGCAACTTTTACCATTTCAAGTATATCCCGAATTGTGCAGCCAGAATGCAGAGCATAATATGGAGAGCTTGATCCAGAATCAGCAATGAAAGTTCCAAACTGTGGAAAATTCTCAATGCATACAAGCATATACTCTTCAACTACCATAATTGATCTTTCCACCCATGATTCACCTGTGCATTTGGCCAAAGAAACTGAGAGTCCAACTCCTCAACTCATCCCAGAAGATCATTAAAAATAACAGCTATTAAATGCCATAACAGTAAGAGTAATATGAAAAGGATTCCAATAATCTTGAAATTCAACCAAACATAAAAATTCAACACAAGAATTGGTTCAACCATAGCAAATACATCAAGTCTTAAAGTACTGAATATGATGAAGCACTAGTCCTGGGCTAACCTGCCACTCTGCCTGGTTTTGAGTGGATTTTTGTGCAAGCACGCACTGTTTTGCCATGTCTTGAACATGTCACTTGGTGAAGATTGTTTCAAGATCAAACCAAAAGGATTTCCCGATTTCCATTTCAAACCCATCCCATATTCAAATAGAATGGATGCCACAGAACTAGAATACATACCTAAAGCAACTCGATAAACCCACTTCTGCATACAAAGGAAAATCCTAAACAAAAGGTGATGCAACAAATTCCTCTGCACGTGCAAAGTGTCTTTAGAGAGTTTCCTGATGTACATGTAATTTAAAATGACCTACAACACATGGGCATTCCTGGAGTTATCGACTCAATGCTGTAGTCTACATTGAAACAGTGTGCTTTGTTTAGCAAATTGAGAGCTAAGGCTTTATCTACAATCTACATTGTTATCTGTCTACAAACCAAAACAAGATAGACTCACTAGTGACGGAAGACTAATTAAACAAAACAACAAAAGAACTAAACAGGTTCATCACAAGGTTGGCCATTGAGACAATGGGGGATAAGCTTCATCATTGAGAGGGAAACAGCCTGGATCACCAACTAAGGCCCCTAAAAGACTGCTCAGTGATAAAGTTCAAGATTTGCAATTGTTTTGTACCTTTGTTATCTTTTAGACATTAGAATGAGACAATCACAAATAAAGCAACAAATTTCGACTGTAATATTATAACATGTTTGTATTTAAACTTCTTCCTCATGCAAATCAGTCAGAGCTCCCTACTCACAAATTAGGCACCTGAATCAGTACTCGGAGCAGAAGATTTCTAATGGAATATTATAAAATGTTTGATAATTTTTAAACCTAGTGTGCTTGAATCACTGTGCATTACACTGTCAGGAAACAAGTATTCATTGTTATTAGTTCTTTACAACAAAAGAAGAGTTAATAGTTAACAGCACAATGGCACAATCCTTGAATAGAATGAGACCACCAAAAAAAGAGAGAGAAAAATACATCTCATAAATCCTCTCCCTTTCAATAGTTCAGTTCCTGTCTATCTGTATAAGCAGGCATTTAACTATCTGGAGGAAAGCTTCAACTAAACCAATTTTAGAAATTATAGAAATCCAATTGTATTCAATCAGATTAGTAATTGTAAGGATTAGAAAAGATGTGGCACTGTTCTTGATTCTAATAAGTTATAAGTGCACACTGCACAAATATAATTTGAAGCATTCTTTGACACTACCATTCTACTAAATGCATACTGCACAGTGCACAATACTATTTGAAGCATTCTCTGACACTATCATAGCAGCAAGTGCATAATTGACAATTTAAGTTGATCAACAACCAGTGCATGTTAATTTTTAAATTTATTTTGGTATTTGGCATTCATCCAATTTATTTCTGTCTTATCAATTGCAAGGTATAACTTATTAAGTTTTTTTATTTTTGTTAGTCATCCAATTGAACACATTGTTGATCATGTAAGTCCAACCAGTGGACTTGGCCAGAACAATGCCCAAGTCGACATATAGTTCAACCAATTGACCCACCAGTTAGGGAAAAGAAGCTCCAAATTGCTCCTTTCTTTTCCTTTGTTTTTGTTCTGCCATTGAAGTAGACAAGAGAAATGACTTCACTCCTCCCTTCCCTCTATTTGAGCTCCCTTTCTCCCAGTAGACACAACATAAGTAGACACAGATAAAAGGTCGATCTAATAACTTCAAAGAAGCATACCTCCAGAGTTGTCATTCCAAAACAGGAGCATGGAATATAGGAACAATCCCATCCTTGGAATTCCACATACATATTTCTCAAGCATTTTTACCTGGACATTCTCCCAACTGCCATTTAAATTTTTCAAAGAAAGAGATCAGAGGAAGAGAAAATAAACAGTAATACTGGAAGCACATCGAGTTTGCATGGGCATCACGGTTAACACTATCATGACATATAATTGGAAGCTTACCTCTTCAGAGACCATATACCATATGATGCAGCAGATTCAGATATTTGTAGCAGGGATAGTAGATTCTCCAATTTTATAGAACTCCTTGTCAAGAATAGGTACGTTATCTTCCCCTCCAAAAATATCCTAAAGAACAATAAGATGACAATTCAATGCTGGAGTCTTATAAAAGAAACCCACAAATAAAAATTATCTGAAACCTTAGTGCTTGTAGTCCAAGTCCAACCAAAATCTCTCTCATATCTTGCAGTTTGTGGCATCCCACAACTTTGGTAATAACTTCTAAAGAGGAATTACAAAATTATTCCTTGAAGTTGTATAGAAAATAATAAACAAGAGAAACATTTTATGCAGCAATAAATTCATACAAGAATAAATGATTCAATTTACAAAAGACTCAAACCTTGGTCATTAGGCGTTGTGTCAATAAAGATGACATATATCTTTCTCTCACAAGTCCGCAAAATAGCAACTTCACTGCAGAAAGTGCAGAAACAATTTACAAGTATCCCAAAAGAACATGATTCTTTAATAAGACACAAAATTGGTGACATAAACCTTACCGCTCTTCGACGACCGTTCCAAGCTGAAATATACAATCACAACAAACTATATCCTCAACTGTTTCAGTTTCAGAAGTGCTGAAGTCCACTATCTTCAGCTGCAAAAATTTCTTTAGATTCTCATTTTCTGCAGGATTAAGTGCTCTGACACCAGTAGCTGCACTATGATTAAGATTTACATGACTACATGTCATGTTCCTTTCACCATGTGCATCCCTCAAATAAATTTGACTAACACCATTGCCACCATTGCCATTCAGTTTATCAAGAATTGGCTCTGTATTAAGATTTTCTGCAAGTGAAATAAGTCTTCTCTTAGGCTTTGACTTGCCTTTCTGTTTCTCAGATCCACCAACTTCATGATTTGCAATGTGATTGAAACTGTCCCCACCATTACTGGAAATATCATGTGCATAAGATGGATAGTCGATGTCTTCTTGGTTTACTTCCACACAATTTCCTCTCATTGATGCTCTGACATGCCTTCCACCAGCAAGACATTGGATGTCCAGTGATGTTAATGAGTTGTCGCTTGATGCTTGCTTCATAGGTGCTTGGCTCAGTAAGCTATCCAAACTGGAGGAGCTTGGATGGCGTGAAAGACCGCCACTGCTACTCGTATCAGTATCTGATGTCTCCACAGAAGTTGCATCATTTGAGTGCTGCAAAAATTCGTCCTCAAGGCCAAATCTACGATGGAGGATATCCTCTCTGTAATGAGGAGGTGAGTTACGGTGCAGATAGGATGGGTGTGATCCAATAATCTTTTCAATGGCTGTCAATGGTGCATTTTCAGATTCATAACCTTCAAATGTTGAATCGCTGTCACCAGAGTGAAGCTTTACTTTTAAATGAGAAACATCTATTGGTTCTACAGAATAGAAGTTTGATTTACCTTGCTCAGAGTTGAATCCTGAATTTCTTCCATTCAATGAGATATTGCTATCATTCTTGGAAGTCTCAAGCTGCATTATCTCCTTACTGGAATAATTACCAATATCACTATCCTTACCTTCCATATTAAAATCCAAGATTCTTTGACTTGTTTCTCCTTCTATAGTTTCTGCAATCTCTATAATGTATTTCGAGCTTGAGCTACTTCCAGATTGCTTATGACCTTGTTCTTGTCTTATCATAGAACAAGCCAAACCAAATTCCATTGAGTGATTTTTATAAGCTAACTTATCAGTTGTCTGATCCAAGTACTTTTTAAATTCTCGCAACCAAATGGGAGATTGTTCATTCTTCATGTATTTTGCTACATTCATTAACTCAGATATTCTTGAGACACTGTCAGAAATGATCTCATCTTTTCTCGAACTTTCACTATCACAGGATACAGATTCTGGATCAGAGCTAACTAATCTCCTCTCTTTCTCATCCTCAATACTAGCTAGACGAGAATACTTTTTCTACAAAAAAAATATGCTAGTCTCAAATTTTATAAAATCATGAATTCCTGGCAAATGTACAGAAACTCTTGATTTCAAAGGTAAAAAGGTAATATGACAACTTATAGAATATATTAGATTATTAGTTTCCTTTTTTACCTTCCTAATGGCTATGATACTCTCGTCTTCAACAGTGCTTTTTGCAGGAAAATAAAATCCACATCCAGCAGGTTTCTTTTGGTTTCTTGCAAATTTAGTATGTCTTTCCCAATACTCCCTTGTGCTAATACCTTTTCCATCTAGCTCTAACTAAAGCAGACACATGACAAGAATATCACCAACAATTTGTTAAGAGATGTGGAAAAGGTCAACAAAATCAAATATTCAGAAATACAAGAATGAATAGTAAAGGAAAAGGCCACAGCTTACTCTTTCTGGATTAGAGAAGAAACTGAAAACATGTGCTCTGAACCACCGAGAGCAACATATTGGATTTCCTTCCAGCCATAAGTTATGCAGGGATGGAAGGCTGCCAAGGATTTCAAGTGTTGTGAAACTAGAAATAATATTGTAGGAGAGATCAAGCTCTTCAAGTGACTTGAGATTCTCAATCCCATGAACTGAAGTTAAGGCATTATATCGTAGAACAAGCTTAACTATTTTAGAAGAAACCTGGAGAATGCGAGAGCAAAAAAATATCATTTCCACATCTTGGATGCATTCCTTTTCATAAATGTCATTTTAACTCAAGTACCAAAATTTCTAACAGGCAATGAGCAGTGTTATATAGGCAGTAAGCTTATAAAAAACAACCATACCTCATTCAACCGAGCCACCGATCGCAGATGATTGAACCCGAGATCGAGATACCGCAGCTTTGTAATCTTTTGCAGGTTGTCAATTTTGGCAAATCTGTTCCGACTCAGATCCAAAGTCTCGACGGAGGGTAATAATTGCAAGGATTCATCCATAACAACTAGTTGATTGCAAGCACATGATATAAACTTCAGTCTGTTCCAGGTTGGAGATTCTTTTATGTCCACAATTCTACTTGCAAACACATGTCTGAGACATTCCTAAATTTCGCCAACAGAGAATGTGAAAAATAAGCACACTCCAGAATTACCAAGATCATCAAATGCCTTTAGTCTGACATAAAATTTAGATGAATATATGAAAGATGATAGTTGCATTTCAAGTTGCAAATTATGAATCTTCATTTCTTCTTTTTCTTCTTTTTTGTAAGATCGGCAGACTCATGGAGAACTTTTAAGCCAAAAAAAAAAAAACATAGAACTAAAAAGTTGAAGACAAAAAATATTGAAATCTCAAAAGCATTGAGAACCAAAAATATTTCATCTCTAAGAAGAAAATACATAAAGTTGGCCAAATATCCTTGTGATGAATATGCACATAATCTTCTAATATTCCTATCTTTGATTAAACATACATTAGAGCAATGTGGTAGAAACTAATAAAGTAAAAGGAACCATGAATGGAACCTAAAATGGATAGGGACAAAGTCAAACAAATTCAGGAGGCAAAGTTAAGCAACAACAAAGTTAATTAAGAGCACTCGAACGAAATACGCAAGCATGGTAAGTAGCCACACATGTTATTCAACAAACACAGAGTTCAAAACCTTCAGGCAGTATTTCTGGATCTGAATTGCAAATGAAGGGCAGTAAGAAAGAATCTTACAGTGGAATTGTAGCAAATGAGCTTCTCGAGCGTGTGGCGTAGCTCGAGCAGGCCCCTGACGGAAGAAGTGGAGAGGTCGCATCCCCGGAGCTCGAGGACCTTCAGCCTCCCGAACGGTAGTAGAGAGATGGGCGTCGGGTCCCTGGCGGGCGGTGGAAGCACCGACACCACCTTGAGCGAGGTGAGCAGCGCGAGGATCCGCCGCAGCTGCTCGAGCGCCCTGTGATCGCCGAGATCAGAGACGTAGGCGCGGAGGTAGTCGACAGGCGCGCCGGCGAGAAGGCCCTCAAGCTCCTGCAGCGCCTCCAGCCGCGTGTGGACGTAGCGGAGCCCCACGGGGTTCAGCTTGAGGGTGAGCGATCCCTCGAGGAGCGTACCGGCGTTGCGCTCCACGAACCGCAGCAGTTGCTCGAGGTAGCGATCGCCCGTGACGATCGCCATCCCCCGGCCGACCGAGAGAAGGGCGTCGCGCGATTAGGGTTCTCGGGGCGCCGCCATTGGCTAGAGCAATAAGAGGAGGAAGGGAATTGCGGTTTCAATCGACGGAATTAGGGCTTCGAGGAGTGAAATCGGGGAGGAGGACTGGAACAGGAGGACGAGGGGCACGGCGCGAGAGGAACCGCCATGGCCAGCAAGGGAGGATCATTTCCGTTTCCGATAAGGAAGCGCGTTTCTCGTCACGAAATCCGCGTTCGTAATTAACTCGATAAAAGAATTTCTTTAAATATTTTTTTATGGAAACAACGATATAATCTAATTATTTTATATTAGTTTATAAAAATATATAAAATTTTAAATAACTACACCAATAAAAAATAGATGCACAAAGTAATTATCTAATTTAATATCTTACTAAAATTAAAATTTAACTTTCGTGCTCTAATCATGCAGTCCTACAAAATAAATAACAAAGATATAAAAACTTAATTAAGACAACTAAAATTATTATTATTTAACAAAAATTTTAATTACTATTTATATGACTGACATTTTTTTTGCCAACTCTAGATATGAAAATGTCATTTCTAAATTAGGATAAAAATATAGCAATTAATTAAAAAAATAGTTCAAGTTTATCAAGTTAAAATCGTTTATTTCAAAATTAATTATGCAAAAAGTACACATTTAGATTATAAAAAATATGATTTGATATTTCCAAAGCAATTTATAACTTAAAAGCCAAAATGGTGTCCAACATTATCGTGTCAATGATAATAAATATACAACGGTAACATGTTCAATGATTTATTAAGTACTCATAATTCGAAATTCAACTACAGTCAAAATAGATTAAATTTAAAAATTCAGACTTATATGATAGGTTAAAATATACTTGAATTGTAAAACTCGTTCACGGAGTCGAGTCAAGTCAACTAGTCGATAAGGCAAGTTGAGATGTACAAGAGATAAAATCGAATATAAGAGTCTTGGGGCACTAAGTTGAGGTAGAGAACTTAGACATTGAATCCAAAGTTCTCAAGAGATTGAGTCATAGGACGACTCTAGTATCTGAGTTGGGAGATCGATGAGAGACTTATAACTCAAGAAGCCCAATCGAGAGATTAGGAGGCCAAGCTGTCAAGCAACTCAAGGAGGTTGAGTTGAGAATCTAAAAGCTGAGCTCTATTGAGTGACTTGGAGAGGCCAAGCCAAGAGAGCAGGAGGTTGAGTTGTCGAATGATTCAAGAAGGCCAAGTCAGGAGATCAAGAGACGACAAGTTTCCAAGGGAGTTTGGAGATCAAGAGACTGAGTGGGAGGTCGAGTCGAATAGCTGAACAACTCAAAGGTAGAAGTGTGACTCGGGAGGCAACTGGGAGGTAGAAGTTTGCATTTGACACTGTCTCCTTAAAAATGAATTCATCATATTTAGAGATATAAGACTTTAAAAGTTCATCATATTTTTACCTAAACCTACTAATATAATTAAGCTATATGATCTCTATCACAATCAGAAAACTTGTGTCTGAATCTATTCTTCACTCGAGCCTTGCAGTGATCCTCTTTCTTCCTGTCCTTCAATTTCCACTAGAATATCTCCATGGTTGGTGAGCGAGCAAGGAAGACGTACGCATCCGTTTAATTCCCAAGTCAAGATTAGGTGAGCAGTTCGTGTTTCACAGTCGTTTCTCAACAAACAAACAATCAATCAATCAATCTATTTCTTTGCCCTCGGGCAATGATGTAGCATTAAGCTGCTCAATGAGTTACTTAAACATTTACAGTTTGAATCTCAATTATAATGTATTGTAAATTTGTTTGATGGACCACCTGTAAGATTAATCTGGATTGCAAGAATTGAACACTTCTTTCTCTACTTATTTATGAGTCCATGTGAGTCTTTAAGGTTACCCACTGGCAGCCAACAACTGAGCGATTGCATTGGATTCACGTATTATAGTTTCCCTTTGTCTTGTGCAAATTGATTCACATACTTTCGGAATTAATAGTGTGAAATTCGAATAAAAGTTAAAAGGGGGAATTGGGGGAAAACCCCGGGCCATTACAGCGACATGTTACTTGCCGTCGTGTGTAGATTTTGTCTTTGCGTGGCGGAAATCTGAAGGGTAGACAAGCTGTTCCGGGTCTTGCAAGGAATACGAAGTGGACGAGACTAAAGTTAAATAAACAGATCAGATTCCCTGTCTCCTGTCACCTTCTTTTTATAAAGAATACCATGGTTGCCAGCTTTGATGGAATGATCAAGCATGCATTGTATGATCAGTACCAATATTTCTTATCCAACCAAAAGAGAAAATAAAAATAAAAATAAAATCATTTTAAAATAATTAAAATGATTATATCGGCTAAATTAATAATTTTAAGTTAAATATAATTTTTTAAGCTTTTAAATACGTTAATGATTTCAAAAGTCAGGTTGGACTCTGAACTACTCATTGAGTTTTGATTCCGGGACAGCTGTCCACATGGCCTGGTGGTCCCCTCGTCGGCACGGTTGGTTGGACGTCGCGCCCGATCAGTTCCTGCCTTCCTCTTTCTACTTTTTCGTCTGCCCAATGCCCATCGGACGGTCCCGATCGCGCGATACATTATTAAAGTACGACAGCAAGCGCCGTTTGTCGGCGTACCCAATTGCGCTTTGCCGCGTCAGCAATTCGAATTGGGTAAAACGACGACGACGGCCGTACGGTATCGACCGTCGATTCACGTTGGCTACGAAATCTCACGCCGTCAGATCATATCGAAAATCCATGTATAATAAATTTAAAAAATTCTAACCAACTAATAATAATAATAATAATAATAAAAATAATAATAATCGAGTGATTTGGATGCTTTTTTGGTAAAGGGGAAAAGGAGCGACTCAGTGAGAGAGTGCGTGCTCGATGGGGATGCTTTATTTTTGCAAGGGAGTAGGGCGTTACAGTGAGTGCGGTCACCTCCTGCACATGGCCAGGCCCTCGCGGTTTTTGCTCCGCCTCGTCGCCGGGATGCTTCTCCTCCTGGCGGCGCTCCCGGGCGGGAGGCCGGATCTGGCCTCCGACGCCGCGGCGCTCGGCGCTCTGCGCGATGCCGTCGGCCGATCTGCTCTGCACACGTGGAACGCCTCAGTCGCGACCTGCAACTGGCAGGGCGTCACCTGCGAGGCCGGCCGCGTGGGAGAGCTCCGCCTTCCCGGCGCTGGCCTCATTGGCCAGATCCCCGCCGCCGTCGGTAACCTCACCGCCCTCCACACCCTCAGCCTCCGCTTCAATGCCCTTTCTGGTCCTCTCCCTGATGAGCTAGCGAACCTCGTCGAGCTCCGCAACCTCTACCTCCAGAATAACCGCCTCGACGGTGAGATCCCGGTTTTCTTGGGCACCTTGAAGAACCTCGTCCGCCTCAACCTTGCCGACAACCAATTCACCGGCGGGATCCCTTCGGAGCTCAACAACCTCAGCCGGCTCGGCACGCTCTACCTGGAGAACAACAAGCTCACCGGCGAGATTCCGACCCTTGACAACCCCAGCTTGGTCCAGTTCAACGTGTCTAACAACCAGGTCAACGGATCTATACCGGCCCGCCTCCGTTCCCAGCCCAGGAGCTCGTTCCTCAACACGGGTCTCTGTGGCGGCCCCCTAGGGTTGTGTCCCGGTGAGGTCGCGCCTACTCCATCGAGTGAGGGTCCTTCTGCGAGCAATGCCGGCGGCGGCGTGCCAGAGAGTGGCAAGAAGAAGAAACTCTCCGGCGGGGCGATCGCTGGGATCTCGATTGGCGCCGCCGCCTTTTTCCTGATCGTGCTCGTTGCGCTCGTCCTACTCTGCCGAGGTAGGAGGTCGGGAGCGGCGTCTGCCAGCACGAAGCAGATGGAAATGGGGGATATTCCAGAGCAAAGGGATAAGGGTCTCGGTGACGGAAGAGTGAACGGAAACGGGGCGGCTGTGGCCGCAACTGCGGCAACCGCCGCTGCAAAATCTTCGTCCACTTCCGGTGCCGGAATCGGGGCTAAGAAGCTTGTGTTCTTTGGCAGCGGCAGAGCGACGGCATCGTTCGATCTAGAGGATCTCCTGCGGGCGTCTGCGGAGGTGCTGGGGAAGGGAACATTTGGGACAGCCTACAAGGCGGTGCTCGAGTCGGGGATGGCGGTGGCTGTAAAGCGGCTCAAAGACGTGAACTTGCAGGAGGCGGAGTTCAAGGAGAGGATCGAGGCCATTGGCGCAATGGACCATCCCAACCTCGTACCCCTCATGGCCTACTACTTCAGCAAGGATGAGAAGCTTATGGTCTATGAATACTTGCCGATGGGAAGCCTCTCAGCTCTCATGCATGGTACATCTCCATTCTTCTTCAAATTTTTATGTGCTTGGTTCAAAATTGATGAATTCTTCGATTGAATAGCTGCTTCTTCATACAATCATCTCGCAACTGATCTTTCTGTTGATTTTTTTCATGTTAATAGTTAAATGTGATGAAATCTCCATTGAATTTTACTTCTAGATCTGTGTTGCCTATTCTCTTCTGCTAATAGGATCCTTGATCCTTGATCCTTTTATGAATGTCTGCCTGTTTCGACCATCCTTAGTTTGTTTCTAAAACTACCAGTATTGAAAGATCTGTTTCTCCAAGGTATGCCCATAACCTGCTTTAGCTAGATTGAAAAATTGAATTAATTGAAAGAAAAAAAAACTGATAGTGCACTTTATCTTTGCAGAAACATGCATTTTGAAAATTTTGTAATCGAATCAGTAGTTGTGATGTTGACTCCGGATTTGGTAATTTAAAAAAAAAACAAAAAAACATAAACAGGTTCTGGAATTCTCTCTGTGAGCATTAATTATATATAAATTTCAAGATAGACATACCAACAACCATGGTGGACATCATCGCATTGCATTGCATGGTTGGTAGTGTTCAAATTTGGTTGGTTTCCAGTGTATCTTGCGTTCTATATTGAGTGCCTTGTCTTTGCACAGTTGTAGCACACTACCATCGTGGTCACTGTTCTTGCTAATGTTTTAAGTTTTGTAGTTAATTCAATAACAATGCAGTTACTCTTGTGCTCTGATCCCTTGCTAGAATTGATGGTAGAGCCCTTTATTTGAATCTGACTGTGCCCTCTTTCTTTTCACTAATCTACTTCTCAGGCAACAAAGGATCTGGTCGAACACCCCTCAACTGGGAAACAAGAACGGGCATTGCCCTTGCAGCAGCAAGAGGGCTGGAGTACATCCACTCCACGAGCCCTTCAGCCTCTCATGGCAATATAAAATCCTCCAACATCCTCCTCACCAAGTCATATGAAGCACGGGTTTCTGATCACGGTCTAGCTCTTCTCGTGGGATCAGCTACCCCTTCTTCTCGCATAGCGGGGTACCGAGCTCCAGAGGTCACTGATCCCCAAAAAGTTTCACAAAAGGCTGATGTTTATAGCTTTGGAGTCCTCCTCCTTGAGCTACTCACAGGCAAAGCCCCAGCCCAGGCCCTCATGAATGAGGAAGGAGTAGACCTCCCGAGATGGGTGCAGTCGGTCGTAAGAGAGGAGTGGACTGCCGAGGTGTTCGACGAGGAGCTGCTGAGGTACCAGAATGTGGAGGAAGACATGGTGCAGCTCCTGCAACTGGCCATAGACTGCGTGGCACACTATCCAGACAAGAGGCCTTCCATGCCCGAGGTGGTGGTTCGGATTGACGAAATCCAGAAATCAAGCTTATCGTCCTCCTACCAAGATCAGCAGAGAAATCCATGATGCATCCAGCCTTCAAGCCCTGCTGAATCTTTAGTTTACTCAACAAAGAAACCTGCAGCTGGATGAAGTCTGATTTCTGGTCAATTTTTTCTTTGGTTGTTTGTCATTGATCAATTTGTTACATGGTGTTTGTTCCTTGCTTTCCCAGCATTTCCAAAGCACATACTGTTGTTCCTCTTCTAGTGGAGGGTGATTTACCTGCGTCGAAGCCATTCATAGGTTCTCTTAATTATGTAATTAGTAATTTACATGCATGGAAGGAGTAAGCTTCTTGTGGTGATATTAATTAACTCTTGTGTTTGGTGGGAATTTAGTTAACCACATTCATGAGATTTAAATGGTTTATGTACTTGTAGTGGAAGGTGGGTGACTGGTTCCCACGCTCCTGTTTATCTATCAGAGGTCTTACTGTGGGCTCATTAATTTGGCTGATGGGAATGAGCTGTGCATTGCTTTCAAACCATGCTTCTCATGCAAGTAAGCAAGCATGCATCTGTCTACTTATTATTTTTTTTCCAACTTTATTTAAACTTTTAAAAAGTTCTATACCTATCTATCATTTTAAAACTATAGTACAATCTATTCTTGGTTTGTTTTTTGTCCAATTGTCATTAAAAAAATTGACTTGGCGCCAAGGTGACATTTTGTTACGTTTTATTATGTTAGCAAAGTTCACACATTAGAAATTTGACTTGGCATCAAGATGATCATGCTTACCCGGGCCAGTAGTTGCAACTATCTATTACCTTTTACATAAGAATAAAATATCTAAAATTGAAAGTATTAATCAAATTTAAAAGTTTAATTCTATTATTTAAAATTTTATTTTTTTTAAAAAAAAAACTTAACTATATATATATATAATCAAATCGATATATATATATATATATATAATTAACTATCTAAATGTACAATATGAGATTCGACTAATTAAAAAAGACTAATCAGTGGAATCTTTATGCCCAAAATTAATCTAATTGATTTAGTATTGATTCAATTTATTCTAACCCTTCTCGATGGATTCCATAAAGTTTGATCGATTTATTTTTTAATAATTAATTCAGTTTTAATTTATTCGATTACAGTTCAAATTTGATCCATTGGGCAGGGGTAAATTGATTGTTCGACAGCCCATGACCCACAGAAAAATAGGAGTCCTATCGGGTCGTTACAATAAAAAAGACGAATTGATTGTTCAAACTACCGGTTAAGTTTAAGTTAAGCTCTTTTAGTTTTTACAGACATAATTGATAATCAAAATGATTCTCAAATGATAAATTACTATATAAGAATAAATATCAAATTATAAACAAATAATTTGTTGGAAAATAAAATTTTTTCTATCCATCGTCATAATTTACTCTCTTCAAATTAATATAAGATGAATATTGAAAACATCCGAGGTGAACACGTAACGTAAGCTCTACCAGTGGACAAAACTCAGTAGTGCACGAGAGCCATCCAGTCCTTAACGGACGTGCCGGGTATAATCCAAACTAGGCTGGGTCGGATTGGGTTCATAGGGCTTGATCCGATTTACAACTTAGGCGGTTAGTGGAGATTCATCCATCAGGCATTTGCATTTCTTATTTCGTCGGACCGATTCTAGCTATCTCCAATCGTGTCCGTCCATTGGACTGAAGTTTCATGGATCCCGCTGCGGTGGACGGGCTGGATCCAGCCAATGGAACCGCCGACACGCCTATTTAAATGGGCATTTCGGAGACTCCTCGAAAGCTGTTTTTTAATATCCTTTACTCGGATCTCGCTGCCTTCCACCCTCGCCGTGCTCCTCCTCCACCGCAATGGCGACCATGGAGAGCCTGATCGGGCTTGTGAATCGGATTCAGAGGGCGTGCACCGTCCTCGGGGACCACGGCGGCGAGGGCGGATCCCTCTGGGAAGCCCTGCCCTCCGTCGCTGTCGTCGGCGGTCAGGTAACGAGATGCCTCCCTTGCCTTCCTAAATCTAATGCACCCAGTTTTCTTATTGCTCGGATCCGGCCGATTTTGGATTTCTCATCGGCTCTTTTTTGATCTGGTTCCTTGGGATCTTAGAGTTCGGGGAAGTCGTCCGTGCTAGAGAGCATCGTGGGGAGGGACTTCTTGCCCCGTGGATCTGGTGATTACTAGAAAAGGATATTTGTCGATCCATGTTCTGGTCTTCGTGTTCCATGAGTGACGGTTTGGGATCTGTGTGTTTGGATTAGGTATTGTGACCAGGAGGCCGTTGGTGTTGCAGCTTCACAAGACGGACAGCGGGTCGGAATACGCAGAGTTTCTTCATGCTCCTAGAAGGAAGTATTCTGACTTTGGTATGATCGGATTCATTGAACCACTTACTTTGGCTCTGTTCTTCTGAAGGGTATTTGTAGCTCATGTTTTTGGGCATCATAGCTTGTAATGACCCTTTCGTTTATGTAGTAGTATATTTTCACATTTAGATTTTCTCATGTTTTTTTTCTCTTGTTTAAGCGGAAAGATCTTTTGTTTGCATGGATTGCTTATACACATTTGCAGTGATTCTTTGATTTGGTTTGCTATGTAGATGGACGAAATATTGGCTTTCTGCTAACAAAAAAAATTGCCTTCTCTTTCATTTAAAATTGGACAATTCCAATAAAGTGTTCTAATTTTGTCTTCTATTTTTTTTTACTTCATTCATTTTGCTGAAAACTATTTGTATTAGTTACCATGATTAATGAGCTTGTCTGAATTTTGAATATCTTCAGCTGCTGTTAGGAAGGAGATTGCAGATGAGACTGATCGCATTACTGGAAAATCAAAACAAATATCCAATGTTCCAATCCATTTGAGCATTTATTCACCACATGGTTAGTATGCCTACATAATGCTTGATTGTTGCTTAGGTTTTCATGCAAGAAACTATTGTTTACAAATGTTGACATCAAATGGTTTATATACATTGGTTTTTACCTTTTATTTATTTTCCTTCATGTTTTCATAAGTTCTCATGAAAGGAAAAATCAATATCTTGTAAATTTTTTACCTCTGTTGTTCTCAGTCAAATTATAAATCACTTATATGGTGAGGGTGACTAAATCAAGGAGGAAAAATTATATTTCATTCCTGAAGACGATTGTTTTTCACAATCCATTACTTGAATTTCAGATGAAATGAATGCTCCAAGCAAAGGAAATACAATTACAACCAAGGGCCTTTGTCGATTCATACTTGATTAGATAGGTTTTGTTTGGAAAGAGAAAATCATGTGACCTGATGATAACCAGAGATATGATAAGTGAACTCAGAGTTGGGGGCCACCTCCAAGTTAGTGGCCAGGGTAGGCAAGGCAATTGCCAATTTGGATGAATAAATTTTGAGATAAATGAAGAGTAAAATTGTACTCACACTTTCTTCTTGACCATTCCTTGAAATGCCCATTTTCTTTCTCCTCCATTTCTTCTTTTATCTATTCTTTCAGGCAGTAGACTAGACTGGTTTTGTGGTACATGAGGCCTCTAAAAGACTTGCTAGAGTGACCTTTCTAGCTGTGTATCAACAGGTGAGCCAAAAGTGGCTGCTATACCACATCGTTCTATGGCTCATCAAGGGAATTGTTCCAGAAGCTGTGCCAAGAGCCTAGAGAGACAATGATGGCTCATCAAGGGAATTGTTGAGTGAGGTAAAGCTATTGGCGAATTGCATGTGATCACCAGCATGCATTACCTTAGCCAGTGGCTTTCCTCTGTCCTTTGTAGAAATTCTTGCCTTCTCAAGCCTACTATGCCTACACTTACTGGTGCTTTTTTACATTGCAGCTATGTGATCTTGATATTGATTAAAATGGGCAGCCTAATTTTATGTAAATGTTGAAACATAAAGTTAGTTTTTGACAGAAGAGAATCTGAAGTTAATTTCTATATCATGTCATACTGATTCCATGAGTTCCTTTTATGCTACTATATAAAGACTAGGTATACTGATAAAAGGTTGATGATGTTTAAATCGCAAATAGGATTTGATTGTCAAAGATAAATAGAACTTGAACTAAAATTTGATTAATACAATTGATTGAGGAACACTGGTGGACACAGTAGAAATGCTGTAAATTTTCGTTTATTTTGTGGACGCTCATGAAAATAATGTAACTCATGCATATACATAAAGCTGATATCGATAAAAATTCATCACATCTAAGATCCACAAATGTAGTGTCTTAAGATTATGGAAAATTATTTTTTGCCTGTAATAATTTAAATTCTGCTAGAACTTCTGGAGATTCTGCAAGCTATTATATTTTTATAGCGCTTGTTATAGTCAAAATCTGTCAGTTCCCTGTACCTCATTGACAAAGCTTTCCTACATGGATTAACACGGATTAGAGGGCTCGCCAGGAGTTGTCCCGGCGAGGCTCCTCCGATGCCTAAGTCATCATGGGATCAAGGCAAGAAAACAAAAGCATGTAGAAGAAGAATGCTCCAGTTAGGGTTTCATACCATAGCAATCTTTTATAGAGGACCAAACTCTGAAACCCGAATGGGTTATTGAACTTGCGGTTTGCAGATCTTGCGCTGGTATCAGTGCTTTTTTAGATCTTTTGTTATATATGGATATTCCGTGCTCTTTTAGATGTCTTGTTATATATGGATATTCTGGTTTCCAGCAAAAAAATGTTTCAACATCTTCCAGACCATTTTGTTTGATCATATTGCTTTTTTGCAGTTGTTAACTTAACACTCATAGATCTTCCTGGCTTGACCAAGGTTGCCGTAGGTAAAGATCTAAACCTAAAGTTTGTCAACTATCTCTACCTAGTTCAGCAAACAATATTATTCTATCATGAGGAAATTATTGAATCATCTTGCGTATGCAGAGGGACAACCTGAATCAATTGTGAGAGATATTGAAGATATGGTTCGGTCTTATGTTCAAAAGGTAAACAAAGTGCCTCTAGATTTCTGCTTTTCAAATGTCATCGCATTTAATTGTATGCACTGAATTTTGAGTTCAATCAAACAACAAATACCTAGGTTTCTGTTTCTTTACATTGTACCTATATATACCCTTAGGTCCCAAAAATTCATACTAACTGCTAGGGTACTTGCCTCCTTGCATAACACATTATTTCTGCCATAGAAAATCCATGTTTGGTATTCTCTATTCAAGGAAATCTTTAGTATTTACCAAATTCTATTGAAATTATAATGTTAGCTTGCTTATTTTGACACTGAGGGATTCTTTTTTCCATAATTGTAGCCCAATTGTATCATTCTGGCCATTTCTCCTGCTAACCAAGATATTGCCACCTCAGATGCCATCAAACTTGCAAGGGAGGTGGATCCTACAGGTAGAGAATTTACTTATGTTTACTTTGTGGAAATCACTGGATGGTTAGCATTTTTCTTTCAGTCACCCAGGCTTTTGAATTACATGTATATACAGAAAATTGTTGTAAGTTTTCTGTTCATTTATCCAGGCGAGCGAACTTTCGGTGTCCTAACAAAGCTTGATCTTATGGACAAGGGTACTAATGCTCTGGATGTAAGCAATACAATGAAGCTGTGATGTAAAACTTGTAAAAAATTTATATCTTACGAAGCAACCTGCCTTTGAAAGCTTACTTTGTTTTTGGTTGTTCCAGGTACTAGAAGGAAGATCATATCGGCTACAACATCCTTGGGTAGGAATAGTCAACCGCTCACAAGCTGATATCAACAAGAATGTCGACATGATTGATGCACGGCGGAAGGAACAAGAGTATTTTGCAGCTAGCCCTGATTATGGACATCTTGTGCATAAAATGGGTTCAGAGTATCTTGCAAAACTACTATCCAAGGTGGATCCTCTTCTCCATTCTCATTTTAGCTCTTGTCTTTTCCCATTTTGTTGAAAACTTTGGAAATTTGAAATATTTTATGACTTCTCTTTTGTAGCATCTGGAAACTGTGATCAGGCAACGAATACCTAGTATAATAGCTTTAATTAATAAAACAATCGATGAACTTGAAGCTGAGTTGGATCGGCTAGGGAGGCCAATTGGAGCTGATGGAGGAGTAAGTTACAGAACACAATAATCCTGTGTAGCTAATCCTTTCTTCCCACTTAATGTTCTTGCTTGTTAAAATATGCAGGCACAACTTTACACAATTTTGGAGATGTGCCGTGCATTTGATCGAATTTTCAAAGAACATTTGGATGGAGGGTAATCTATTTTTCACTTGTTTTTCTTATAGTCATGGCACATTTAACATCTTCTGTGAGTGTTGATTCTGGTCCTCGCTCATACAATTGCTGGTTTAAGGCAATCCCCCAGTCTATTTTCTGATTCCACTCAAAGAAAGAATGTATGTATTTTTTGACAGTCGGTGTTTTCAGTATGTATTTTTTGACACAGTCGGTGTTTTCAGAGTAATGTTCCTTCGTTAAACTAGTAGTAGTTATGATTTTACCTTTTATTCCCTTGTGGTAAAATGTGATTGCCCTATTTTGTTGTCAAAAATTATGTTGGCAAAAAATTTCATTTTATTTAGCAAACACAACCTATTTCATTGGCATGCTTTTCCAAGTTCGTGATTGAGATTCTATGCTTGTTTTGATTTTCATTCTTCTGTGCTAGGCGACCTGGTGGAGATCGGATATATGGGGTTTTTGACAACCAACTACCTGCAGCTTTAAAGAAACTCCCATTTGATAGACACTTGTCTCTGCAGAATGTTAAAAAGGTTATTTCAGAGGCAGATGGTTATCAGCCCCATTTGATTGCTCCTGAGCAAGGATATAGAAGGCTTATAGACAGTTCTCTAAGCTATTTCAAAGGTCCTGGAGAGGCTTCTGTCGATGCTGTATAATCTCTTTGCCTACACTCCTATGCCTTTGATAGCATTTCTAAGCTTCTATGAAGGCGTCATTTCTGCTTATTGTATGATGCAATTGCTTTACCGATGTGTATTCCTTTTGTCTGGATATTGATGTAGATCAATTACATGAACTAGTTTTGGTAGTGTAACCTCAAATATGGTTCATGAGAATTTATAAACTTTATTTCATTTTATCAACAGCCTGAGTAATTCTATGTTCACTTTACTTTCCAGGTTCACTTTGTCCTGAAAGAACTTGTTCGCAAGTCCATTGGCGAAACAGAGGTAAGCATCATTCTAGGAGATGTTAGAAAGTACATAATGTATATAATGCATGCCATAGTGGTTCTTTTTTGTCTACAAGTTCAAGTTTTTGCCTAAATGCTTTTTCATTATCATCCATTAATTATCATGCGGCATTTTCCTACAAGTTCACTGACATGTCTTTTCTCTGTGTGAACTTGCTCTGCAGCAACATAACTTTTGTTGTTTGCCAATTGTGATGAAGTGGTGGTTGTTTTTTTTACTGGTAGGAACTGAAGCGCTTCCCAACTCTTCAGTCAGACATAGCAGCTGCAGCAAATGAAGCCTTGGAAAGATTTCGAGATGAGGGCCGTAAAACAGTTCTTCGTCTCGTAGAAATGGAGTCCGCCTACCTTACAGTGGAGTTCTTCAGGAAACTTTCTCTTGAACCTGAGAAAGGTCAGGCTCCTGGTTCCACACCAAATTCTCAAGCACCAGATAGATACGGCGATAACCATTTAAGGAGGATTGGTAAGTTCATTCTCCTTGTAGTTATAAAATTTGCATTTTCTCAAGTTCCCCTGCATACGTCTGACTTCTCATATTGCGGTTTTCTTTTATCCCAGTAGTGTTAATGCTCAAATTTTTGGTCCTTGCAATGACTTTGGGAGATCCCTATCATCTGATTTTCAGGCTCCAATGTTAATGCATATGTGGCCATGGTATGCGACACGCTGAGGAATACTATCCCGAAGGCTATTGTTCATTGTCAAGTCCGAGAAGCAAAGAGGTCCTTGCTTAATCAATTCTATGCCCATGTTGGGAGTAGGGAGGTGTGTCTTCATTAACCATACTTATGTTGTGATTTTTAAAACCACACCCACATGAAATCCTTGAGATGCACTAAAATGATGCCTACTTGTCATTTAGTTATGCAATAGGTTCTCTGCTAAGAGTACTAGATATTTCTTTTCTCTTAGTTCTTTTAGTTTATATCTTCTACGTAGTTACTTTTTCTCATTGGGAAATTGAACATCTTCGGGTAAATGCACGTATCGAGGTGTACAAGTAGATGATCTGTAGCACTTGTATCTGGGTATCGAATGTACAAAAATCGGATTAGAAACTATTCTTCCTGAAACTTGGTGTTTACAAAATTGCCAGGACTGACTGATTCATTCTTACATCAACTGCAGTCCAGCCAGAATCACACCCTTTTCCTCCCGTAAACTATATAGATCTTTACTAACTGGTTAGGAAATTCATCTGTAGGACTGTAACAGAAGCACTAGTGAATCATAACAAATTATATCTTAAATGTATTAATTTCTATTAAGTCCCGTTCTTTGGCTTCATTTGATCTAAAATTTCAAAGGATTGACCTCCACATGAATGCTCATGTTTTTTAGCTCGAATGCATTTTACTTGCACCTTCACGACCATACAAATCCAAATACAATTCAGTTTGACATTTTCATCTTTACCCTGCAGAAGAAACAGCTTAGTGCCATGTTGGACGAGGACCCATCTCTCATGGAGAAGAGGAATGCAATTGCAAAGAGACTAGAGCTTTATAAATCAGCTAGAGATGAGATCGATTCTGTCGCATGGAAATGACAAGCTAAACAAACATCAGATGCCACAACAAAAATCAGAATGAGAAAGCATAGGTGAGAATCCAGTTCCACAAATTTCCATTACTTGATTGGTGTCGAGCATTTTTTTTTTCTATACCATTACCACAAGCAGCAGGCAATTCCTTATTCATCAGTACCTTTTTCAAACAACTGAACTACAGCTATATAACTGTTATTCTTTTGGCATCAAGAGCCTGTACTATTTGTTCGCACCTTTATGGTGCACTGTTTTTTGGTCTTATTGATCGTTTCTACAAAGATGTCATGGGGTCTGGCATAAGCTGTGTTTATTGTTTAGAGGGCTTTATGGAAAATACAGAAAAAAATTGAGGTTGAATTGCTCCATGCAATATGCTGCATATTGTTGCATAATGTTGCCCTACCAATAATGATTATAAATGTACAATTGGTGCCCTGGCTTTGGTGTAGCGGTTAAGACATAATAGGGATTTTCAAAGTGCCACGGTTGGCACTGAGTTTAGTGGCATGACCATGGGCCGAAGTAATCATGGGCGAAAAAAGTTCACGAGTAGAGTTTTGATTTGATGTTGGATGGTCTTACCGGGATTGTAGGGGTCAGCTATCGATACTTTGCTATTGCACTTTTGGAATTTGCCCTAGGAGATTTGTAGGAAAATTTTGTGGGATGGAGTCGGTTGTCTCCTATATTAATTGGATGGTAAAAATTAAAAATCTGGGTTATCAAAATAAAAAATAAAAAAATTAATGTACAATCGGTCAATGTAGATCAAATTGTCATACCTACGTTGGCGCTGCGAGTATTATCGTTACTATTATTTTCAATGGTAGTAAAATGTAATAAAATATGATTTCGTGGGATAGATGGACTTAACCAGTCAACCATGCTTTTTTATAGCAGAGTTTGCTCCCTGATTACTCATTTTAGAGGGCAATGCAAGAGTCGGTTTAAGAAGTGCCAGGCTTCACCTTAGCTCGGGCCATGTTGGGCCTGACATTGACCCAATCTGGTTGGAGATGACATAGGCCTCCGTTGAGTTGGGTACAACAAATATTTGTGATGAGTTAGGATGAGTCTTTTGTCCGAGGGCTAGGTTGAGTATAGGGGTGCAAATGAATCAAATCAAATTAAATAATATAAAAATATTAATATTTGAGTTTGAGTTTGAAAAATATGTATATTTGAGTTTGGTTCAAAAAAAATAAAATTTGAATTTTAATTCGAATTGTTTAAATTTTGATTCAGTAAAATTGAATTATCATTTGAAATGATTTAAATTCAAATTCAGTTTAAGTTATTTAAATTTTAATTTGAATATATATAAATTAAAATTATGTAAATTCTAATTCGATACATGAGTTATTCATTAATAATCGAATAAAATATTATAGATTTAAATTTAATTTTAAAAAATTATTGAACACATTTGAGTTCAATTCGAATTTCATAATTTTAAATATGGATCTAATATTTAGTTTGAGTCGGTTCGAAAGGTGGGAGGGTCAAGTTGAGACTTTTTTTTAATCTTAAATATTCAAAATGCTTATGATACAATTAACTTGCCAGGAAAAGGAAATAAATATGTGGAAGAGAAAATAAATCTCATCCGGAGGAACTTTATTAACTCAAAAGCTTCTTATATATTCGATCATCCTGGTAAAAACTTCATTTATCTCAATAGAAATTCTAACTGTCTTATTTTAAAAACTAAATAATATTATAAAAATTCTCCTGCTATTTGTTTAAAAGAAATGTCACATTATAAAAATTTGGCAACCTAATTAATTTTGAACTTTTAATCATATTTTAAATATGATTTGAAATCTTGACAATTGATTTAAATTGATTGCATTATTCTTTCTGATCGAGGAGAACTCACGAGCTGTCAAAACAATGATTTCAATAACTTTATCCAATTATGTCTTCCCATTATTTTTTTCCTTGGATAAATCCTTTTTTTATCTTAGTGTGAAATAGTAAATTTTTTTTAATGTTGTAGCAACTATTTTATAGTTGTTACAAGTTTTAGTAGTAACCACCCTGTAGTTGTTACATCAACATTAAAAATAAAGATATTTTCAAAGTAAAGGTGAAAGAAACACAGGACCAAGATTCATATTTCACTGTTTGCACCTGGAAAATCTTTATCATGAAGCAGGAATCAATCAATGGATGGTGAGTCACAAGTCACCTTGATGGAAATTCAGTTTCAAACAAGAAATCAAAACTTGAATAGGCAATCCAGCAACAACATGGCCATATATTTCATCTTTGTCTCTGAAATGGAGCTCAAGCAGCAACCTAAATATTACACAACAAAAGATTAACTGAAGATCTTCCTTAAACTGCTATGAAATACCTACTAAAAAGAACAATACTGATCTTAATAAGTTTGTCTCCTGTAGAACAAAAAAATGTTGCCCCAAATTTGTTCAAGTACCAAGCTGGCCATTTTGCTGGGTTCTCAGTGCTTGCTCGGAGACGGTAGCCAGTCCTTGCATCAGCCTAACAATCTCGGCTGTGTCGTCTAAGTAATACTTTGCCTTGCTTGGCTTCTGACCCACAGTGCAGGCAAACACTTCAGTTGTGGGGGTGAGGGAAGAAGTGCTTGGTATGGAAGTTGTGATCACCTCAAACATGTCTTCATCAGACCTGTCGTCTCCAATGCACAAAACAAACTCTGGTGTTAAGCCCCTCTCTTGCATTGTGGAAAGAAGGCGCCGAGCCACCAGGCCCTTACTCACACCCTGAAAGAATTATCGACAATTTTGTTGTTACTTGTATGCCTGTTTGCTCAAGACCATGATTATTGAGTTGTGAAATAAAAAATAGATAAACTGAATCCTCCCTGAATGGTTAAGCTTCTAGAGTTATGGTAACAGTATCATAATCAACTCTTGAGACTGAAACCACCCATTTCTTCCTATTTCTTTTACTATTTTCCTAGTTCTGAAATTGTTTTTTTTTGTGCTCTCTTAATCCAATATTAACATACGCATACAATTACAGACAAAAACTTCATAATAGCTCAAATTTGGAGATTATGATAATTGAAACATATATTTTAAACTAAACAAGCATCTTACCTGTGGTTTGACCTCCAACAAGCACATATTTTAATCTAATCCAACATTAATATATGCATACAATTACAGACAGAAACTTCATAATAGCTCAAATTTGGAGATTATGATAACTGAAACATATATTTTAAACTAAACAAGCATCTTACCTGTGGTTTGACCTCCAACAAGCATATATTTTAATCTAATCCAACATTAATATATGCATACAATTACAGACAGGAATTTCATAATTTGGAGATTATGATAACTGAAACATATATTTTAAACTAAACAAGCATCTTACCTGTGGTTTGACCTCCACTATATGCTGACCACTCTTCACTGATACAGGCTCATTGGCTAGCACACTCTCCAGATGATCAAGAAGTTCCTTAGCTTGACAAGATCCAAAGTCAGGATCCGCATCCTCGTATGACCAAACAAGCATGGTTTCCTTGTCATCTATCATGGAACCATCTGTGGTTTCCATGTACAAACTCATCACAGGATCGGCTATCTGTTTCCAGCTAAAATCTGCCACTGGAACACAAGTTTCCCACTCTGCATCCCTCTTCAACCTGGAGGCAAACTAATGTCATTGCCAAGCTAATCTCACTTTGGCAAAAAATGGAAGAATTCATTGGAAGGAGTACCACAAACCTGAAGAAATAGCCATGCTCTGCAGCAACACCCAAGTTCTCACAAGGAGCAAACCAACGGCCTAAAGTGGCACGGCTTCTTGCACTCACAAGGAACACCACATTGTTCTTGTCAGAGCACAGACTGTTCAAAATCTCAATCGATTTCGCACTGGGTCTCTTGTCGATCGATGCCTGTGGCATCAATGTGCCGTCATAGTCCAAAAGGATGGCTCTTGTTCTTGTTCTCTTGTAGGCTGAGACGATGTGCTCCATTGCAAGCTTTCTGAAGTTTGTATCGAGAGCAACCACCCTGAATCCCAATCCGAAGCCAATTCCCCAGTTCCTCCTCCTGGAATGATCTCTGCACGTCCTCTGCAGATCCTGCAAGAAGCTGTTTGCCCAGTAGCCTACATCGTGCGAGCTCACGTATTTGTAGTGCTTCTCATGCCGGAATTGCTTCTCTTGCTCTTTCATCTCCAAAGCATTGACCATGGCGTCGGCCACAGCTTCAGTGTTCCATGGATTGACACGGATAGCTCCGCTCAGGGATGGAGAGCAACCGATGAACTCGGAGATTACTAACATGCTCTTCTTCTGTGCCGGTGAGGCCAAACCCATGAGATTGTCTAATTGCTGGTTGCCCTGTCTGGAAATGATGTATTCGTAAGGTATAAGGTTCATGCCGTCTCTAACGGCCGTGACCAGGCAGCACTCCGCCACGACGTAGTAAGCTATGCGATGGGAGAACGGAAGCGGTTCGTCGATGAGGATGATGGGCTCGTAGCCCGGCGGCTCGCCGTAGGCCTCGTTGATGCGCTTCATGGTCGCGAAGCTCTCGGCTTGAACTTCCTTCACGCCCTTGCCTCGCCCCCTTGCTGGATTTGCTATCTGGACCAAGACTATCTTTCCCCGCCACTCTTGGTGCTGCTTGAGCAGCTCCTCCATGGCCAGCAGCTTCAAGCTGATGCCTTTAAAGATATCCATATCGTCGACGCCGAGGACCATGACCCGTCCCTTGTCTAAGAACTGCTCCACAAGCTCCTGGACCTTCTTCTCAGTCTCCGGAAGGCTGAGCACGGACTTGAGCTGGTCCAGGTGGATGCCGACGGGGAGGATCTTTATGCTGACGGTGCGGCCGTAGTACTCGAGCCCAATGTAGCCACGTTTGGACTCGTAGGAGAGACCAAGCATGCGGCCGCAGCAGGAGAGGAAATGGCGAGCGTAGTCGAAGGTATGGAAGCCGATGAGATCGGAGTTGAGGAGCGAGCGGAGGAGCTCTTCGCGGACGGGGAGCGTCTTATATATTTCAGAGGAGGGAAAGGGGCTGTGGAGGAAAAATCCAAGCTTGACGCGGTTGAAGCGTTTGCGGAGGAAGGTGGGAAGGACCATAAGGTGGTAGTCGTGCACCCAGACGAAGTCGTCGTCGGGGTTGATAACTTCGAGGATCTTGTCGGCGAAGATCTTGTTGGCGGAGACGTAGGCCTGCCACAAGGAGCGGTCGAATCGGCCGCCAAGGTCAGGGGAGAGGGGCAGCATGTAATGGAAGAGGGGCCACAGCTGTTGCTTGCAGAAGCCGTGGTAGTATCGGGCAAGGAGGTCCGGCGGCAGGAACGTCGGCACGCACTTGAAGGTCTCAAGGAGGACCTGGCTGACCTCCTCTTGGTCGGCGGCAGGGATCTCATCCCGGAGGCAGCCGACATACACGAACTCCATGTCGGCGCCGTGGTCACCGATGGCATCCTTGAGCTGGAGGAGGAGGGAGTCCTTGTCCCAGGAGAACTCCCATCCGCGCCCGTCGGTGCGGCGGCTGGCGCTGATGGGGAGCTGGTTGGCGACGACGATGGTGCGGTCTCTGGGGGAAGAGGGGACCGAGGAGCAGCCGTCGGAGTCTGAGTCCGAGTCGAAGTCGGAGATGATGCCCGCGACGGTCATCACTCGAGGGATCCGCCGCCGGATCTGGCTGATCGGGGCCGGCTCCCCTGAGGCAAGCTCGAGGAGGTTCGAGTACGATCTCGACGCCATTTTTTCCAGCAATTTGAGCTCAAAGCGATCCTTCCGCCTCCGCAAACCCTCGATCGACGCAAGCAGCAAGCGCCATCAAACTCCCAGCCACCACATCAGAGCTCCCAAATCTGCAGGATCAAAAACTACAAAGACGAGGCATTTCTCGACAAAACTGCACTCAATTCGCCAAAGAAATCTCCGAAAAAGCGCAGCGTCCAACCCGAAATGGCGATCAAAAGCGCAGAATCTCCAAAACCATTCGATCTCGAGCTCCAAACAAGAGAACAAACAGAGAAAAACAAACCGAAATTGAAGGAAAATAATTGTTGAACTGCCTCTGTCTCTCCTCGGAAATGCAACCCGATTTTATACTGACGCGAGAGCGCAGCAGCAGACAGCAAAGGCGTCCGGAACACTGTTAAAAGCGACTCGAATTTCTCACTCACCACGTACGACGCCGGGCCCCACCGGGTGGCATCCAGTCGCACTCGGGGTAAGTATCTCTGCATCCGACCACAGTTTAAGACGTGGCGAAATAATTGAGAAATTAAATGACTCATATACCCCTCTCCTTGTTTTTTCCAAATATTAAATATCGGCAGGCCAGTTAATTTTTTTTAAAAACACCTTTTATTTTTTTCCGATATTTTATTAAATCGTACAAACTTTTTAAATATTATCGTACTTAACTTTCATAATTTCGTAATATTTTATGTATCACATTTCCATTATATTTTTTATTTTTTCTCATTTAAAATATTATTTTATCTATTTAAAAATTTATTAATCTAGATTTATACGTGAATTCGATAATATAAATGATAATGTAAATTGGAAAAAAAAAAATTTTTAAATAGGTTAAAAAATTTTAAACGTGAAAAAAATGAAAGGTATTTTTTAAATTATAAAAATTATGATCAGTGATTATTTTAAATTAAAATTAATGTAATCATAAAATAATTCTTAATGTATCCATGATTTTATATTTTAATTTGATAATATAAATTAAGAATGATAAATTTTTTAATGAATTAAAAAAAATGAGAGGTATTTTTAAAATTATAAAAGTGTAACAATCCTTAATGTATTCATGATTTTAAATTTGAATTTTATAATGTAAATTGAGAATCATGAATTTTTAAACGTAGAAAGAAAAAATTTAAGGACAAAATGAGGGTATTTTTAGAATTATGAAAGTTGCGGTATGCGAAAGAAATAACTTAAAATGCGATTTTATTTTATTTTTATTCTATAAAAGATACCTATATTTAAAAAATAGGCAGAATCTTTTTTTTTAAACATATCTAACTACCCACTTTTTATATTTATTAAAATAATACTCCCTTTATAATTTTATAACTGAAAACCCCTTTGTACATTCCTTTGGAGCATTTTTAACCAATAATAAAAAATTATATTGTTTTAGAATAACTTTAATTAAGATGCATCACAATCACAAAGGAATGTTTCAATCTTAACATATGTATAATTAGTAGTGTTATTTTAATTTTCTATCAAAAATATTAATAAATATTTTATTTTAATTGTTAAAAAACTATATTTATTTAAATGATCTAATTTTAATTAAAAACTATTATATATTAAAATAATTTAGTTAAAATTGCTTCAATTTTAAAATAGATAATTTAAGATTTTTTATATATAAATGATATATCTTTTGATATGTTTTATATTGAATTTAATAAAAATAGAAGTTCTTTTTAAATTTTTACCCTAACAAATTTGAGAGGAAATTTTATTTTATCCATTTTGATACGAAATTACCCTTTATCATTTAATAAATATTCAAAAATTTTAAATTTTATTTAGTTTTAAATTATTTCTTCCTTGTTAGAGCCGATAGTCTATCACATCGTTGTTTTATCATCAAATAAAAAACATTATAATGCCATTTTAAGAATTTTAAATCTCTTACTTAGTGAAATAAAGTTGGATAAAAATTACAAGCTCGTCTCTTTTTTTTTTAAATAAAATTAAAAAGATGGATCGTCGTATATTTTATACTAAATAGCTACTTTATAATTACTCTAATATAAAATTTAATTATTTTATTTTAATCAAAATACTCATTCAAATCTATTTAAACTTCATCAAAACCTACAATGCAAGTATAACATTAATATAATATTATTAATAAAACATTAAATATTTTTGAAGAATAAATTTTAATCATCATCTCTTATATGTTGAAGTTAGTGTTTACATATTTGTATCAAATCTATTGCTTTCACAGTATCGATCTTTTTTATAATGATATTGATAATTCATTCAAAATTCTTAATATATATTTCATTATAGATTGAATACAAAATCAAATAGAAATATTGATTTTAATAAATTAAATATCTTAATTTTTTTTAATCATTTATTATTATTAATATAGATTATTTTAGAGGTGGACGATTTAGACCCCACAGATATGACATCCTCACTAATGATTCAGACTCCTCGGACATTTAAAAAATATCCAACATGAAATTTAAACTCTTGTTACATGTGAATCATCCTTGCGTCTTATCACCGCATTGTGCTCCAAAATCATGAGCTTAATTATCATCAATTTCCATCTTTTATTTCCCTAATCATTGTGTCATTATCCACCAAAATATTTGGGTGAATTTTTCAATGAAATCTACATAAACAATCCCTTCCCCACTCAATTCTTTATCTTTTTTTTTATGAAAGACATAAAAACACAATAATTATAAACTCTAATATATTGTTGATATATACCAAACATATTATTTGGGGAAGATTAATATAATGCATGGGGTTAATGATAAATTAAGAAACTATAATCATCACACGCATGTTTTTTATTTACTTATTTACGTGGCAAATTAGTTGACAAATCTATTTTCATTAAAAAAGTAACTAAATTTAAGACAACATAATTCGGTTAATTATGATCATTATTATTAACTTGACGTCTAACTCAAATTTAATATAAAATAATAATAAATTGATAGAAAATTTAAAAAATACGTTTTATATAAAATTAAATAAAAAAACGGCTCTTTTAATTTTATAAAAAATTTAAAAATTATATTTAAAGACTGAGAATTCATATGTATTTAAATATCTATTTTTTTGAACCGTCCTTGAATTCTCGGGCCGTCTCTCTCTCTCTCTCTCTCTCTCTCTTCTTCCCCCAAATCTGCAAATCTGCCCGCCATGGCCTCCCCGACCTCCTCCGCCGCCACCGCCGCTGCCTCCGCGGCGCCGCCCGCCCCCGATCCACCGTCCTCCTCCTCCCATCCCCTGCCTCAACCGCGTCCCTACGCCTCCCCGACCCTCCGCCCTCCTCCACTCTTCTCTCCCCAGCCCCTCCTCGGCAAACCCCTGAACCCTCCCCCTCCCCCTCCCCCTCCCACCCAGAGCTTCCTATACCAACACCGCGCTGCCTTCCCCAGGCTCCCCTCCGTTCGCCCCTCGCAGGCAGCGGCCGCCGTCATGGCGTTTGCTGCCGCTCCTCAAGCGAGGCCCTTCGTGTACGGCCCCGCCGATCCGATGGTCACACAGATGCAACTGCCCGTCCACCATTTGAGGCCGCCTACGGCACCGTTGTCTCCGTTGATGGTCCCCCGGACTGTCGTCGCTCCCACCGGCCCTACTAAGACCGTTCGGTCAGGGGCTCATCCAAAGGTTCATTTTTATTATAATTTCATACTTTCGTTTGTTGTTTTATCTCAATCAGAACATGCTACACTAGATTGAACTCTGATCTTTACCACACCAGTCATGCTCTTAAACTTACTCCCCAGGTTACGCCACATCCTTCAGTGTCTTCAGCATCAGACGACAAGAATTTTAGGAAGAGGTAAATGACTATTTGCATGATTTAGTTTAACTTCCCCATGCTTTTCTTTTTCCTAACACCGATCAGAACGAGCTGTGCAGGGAAAGGAACAGGGAAGATGATACTGTGGTGATTAATGATCGTAAAGTAAGCATTGGCATTGGACACGTTTTTTTTAAAAAATTTGTTTGCTATGTTGTAGAAGAGGAATTTAGACACAATTTCATATTTATCTTTGTGGCTATGTTTCTATATCAAACTCTGTTGGATTCCTTTTTAATTTTTTGTATTAGTGTTACTATATTAGAATTGTGGCGTGCCATTGGTAACTTCTTAAGAAACAGACCTGGTATCGACTCTAGTCGGATAACTATTTGCATAGGAGTAAATAGTCAGTTGGGTTGAGTGAATATGTAAACCTAATGTCATCATATGTTGAAGGATATGCTGTGTCAAATAGAAATAAAAAACTATTAAGTACCTTAGGCATATGGATTAAGCCTTTTAAGTGAAATCATCATGTTTCCCATGTTTTAAGTGCATAAAAATACAATTTGTATGCTATAAGTTATAACATGTTCTTCCATGGGAAGAGTTATAGCAAATATCTAGGTTTGAAAGGTGATAAAAACCTTAGTCAATAGAATAAGTTTGGTGGAACATGAATGATGAATGTTACAATTATAGTGTTGCACTTTGCACAACGTATTTCCTTATGGGTTTCACATTTCTATTTTAGTTTTTATTCCAGTTTCATAATAAAATCAGTCATTATATATTTGATGATTAATTAAGTAATACTCAAAACTTTTGCAAAATGTTGGACATTTATAGCTAAGTATTTCTTGCTCTTGGATGTTTGATGCATGGCCAATAGGTTATTGGATATAAGATTAACAATTACAATGGAGGTTGTGTTGACCTGGCGCTTCCATGGAAGTTATATTATTAATATTTTTTAGAACTTTGCTTTTTTGATCAATTATGCTAGATGTGATGTATATTAAATTCATAATTGGCAGTAGTTGATTTGATGAAATGTATTATAGTGAATTGGGCTATGCAGTAATTCTAGACCTCATCACTGATGATGGCTAATTTTGTCTCTTTAAGGTCAAATTACTGGATGGTTGCTCATCCTCCCTTTATTCTCTTTGCCGATCATGGGTGCAGAATGGTCAGCCTCTTGAAATTCAGGTTTGGGTAATCTCCTGTATTAACAAAAACTTTATCCTATCATTTTTCTGTTTGTGCATTTGCCATTTGGAGCTTCTATGCTTGAAATTATAAAAATTATCCTGATAAGTAGTTTATAACTTGATGGCCATTTTATCATTTTTTGTCGAGTTTTCGTCTTAATACCCATTGGCCATACTCTCCAAAAGGATCTCTCTTGTGTAGTTTGTGAATTTGTTTATTTTTGATCTCATGTAAAAGACTGACAGCTTTAGAAAAAATCAAAATTCTATTATAACGAGTGAATAGGTTGGTTGTTAGAATCCATCAAGGTGCATTGGATTGATACAGTTTGCCAAGCATTTGCAACTTCTCTCTCTTTGTTTACAGACAAACTTTGGAGATGCTGAGAAGCTTCTTCCAAGGCCTTTGCCTGCCTCTATGGTTGATTCTGAAGTGAATTCGCAACATGAAAATGATACTGAAGCTGACGATGCCAAGGAGGACGAGGTATATTTCTCCAGTTACTAAAAAACTTGAAAATGTTATCCTTTGATTCAAAGTATTCAACAGATAGGAAACAACACAACAGAAAAATGGTACATCAGACATTAGAATGACATGGATCTAGGGGTTTACCAAAAGAAATTTAATAAGATGAAATATTATACCATAGCAGTTTGATGTAACTTTTATTGGTAAGAAAATGAGAGGAAATATGTAAAGGTATGAACATGTTAAAAACAACAAGATTGCATAATGCATCAAAGTTGAATGCGTGAGGTATAAAAGAAATTAAATAAAATTTTATTTATCATATAAAGTTCAATTGAATCACATTCAACAACCTCCATTTGAGCAATGATTTACCATTTGTTCTTTGCTAGACAGATCATTGTGAATATGCTGACAAATTGTTTCAATTTGTTTGTCATCCTATCTTATTATGCCTGTACAGTGTATCTCAATGAACTTTGGTTAACTACAATCTTTATTTGTTTTAAATCAGAGGACCATTTACAATGCCATACAAGCTATGTTAAGTACCAGGATTGTCGACTTGCACTCTTAACTAAAATCTAAAACAGTAAAAATGAAGACCAATTTCAAGTACTAATACTAATTTCTAATTCGTTTGTTCTTTTTTTTTCTAGGTGCTTTTATTGCTCACCATCATTTGCTTAATAACTTGATGGTTTTCTATGCTGATGACCAGAATGATAGAATTGTAGTATGAAAAAGCAAACTTTTACTGACATGTAAATTAAATTTGCAGCTTAGTGGCTCTATCGAGGAGTTACCTATGGAAGATTTGCTACAGAGACATGTAAAACATGCCAAAAGTGTCCGGGCACGGTATGTTCATGATATATATATATTATATTTTTGGGCAAAAATTAAAAAGACTTCTTACATTCAACGAATTATCAAATGAGCATTTCTTTTTTAAACATAATTAAATGGATATCTCATCATATATTTTTTCTTAAGAATATCATTACTTTCAACTTTATTATAACAATTACTAATAGTTACTACACCTTATAGTAATTATAGGATAGTTGTTACAACTTATAAGTAACTACTCAATAGTGGCTATAACATGATAAAATATAATATTTTATTCTAATCAAAATGACTATATATCTTAAAATATTTTTTATCAACTTGATTAAAATTATTTTAATTTGGTTAATATCATTTTAAATTTTTTATAATAACTATTAAATAGCTTTTACAATGCTCTATTAGTTGTATAGGTACTAAGGTAGTTGGTAATAATTGTAGCAATTATCTAGATAGTTGTTATAATAGCTATCAAATAGTTGTTGCAAAAAATTTACAATGATTTTAATCATGTTAAAATGAATTTAATAAAGTTTAAATAATTTTGATTAAATTGATAAAAAAAATATTTTGATATAAATAATATTCTATGTATAATAATTTTGATGAAACATTTTATAACAGGTAATATAAAAATTCTGTCAAAATTGTAGCCAGTTTCACCCAAATCAGCTTTTAATATAAATTAATTGTTTCCTATTTATTGATCGATTTATTTTTTTTCTTGAAGAAACACATATTTTGTTTCTCTAGAAAATAAATATTGCAAAAAACTTTTACTAAGGAATGTTCTTAATCTTAAGCAGAATGCGGAAAGAGCGACTTCGGAGGATTCAACGATGCAAACAGAGACTCGCCCTGCTTCTTCCTCCACCAAGTGAGCTTGGTAAAACTGAGACTACTCCGTGAAAACAGTGCATTTCTCAAAATCCAGAGAGCTATTTCATGGCGAAGAAATGTGCCAATGTATGTTTATTGAGCCTTGAAATTGTTCATGTGCTAGATAGAGTTCAAAACTTGTGCTTTTACTTATTGATTTTGTTCAAACTTGAGTCTCTTTTCAAAGATTGGTCTTCAGTGGAAGAAGAGTGTAGATTTGTAATGCAATGGAAGGTGTTTTGAATTACTGGAAGTTTTCATTACGTAGAATGATCGTCCAAAGATGAGCGAGAAAATTGCACGAACATACTTTTGGGATCGGGCAAAATGGAAATCCAAGAGCGAAGTAAATCGCAACTCGAGAAATGGAACTGACCGACAGGATCAAGCAGTGAGCACGACGGCGCCGCCAGCAGCCTTGATCTTCTTCTCGGCGATCTTCGAGATGAGCTTGGCCGTGACCGCGATGGGGCATTCCGGCGGCAACTTCCCTTTGCCGAGGACCTTGAAGTAGCCAAATTGAGTGACGTCCATGAGTGGGGCATTGGCGCCGCGGCCATCCTTGGAGGCGGCGTCCTTGACGTCGTCGGGGACGAGCGACCAGAGGCGATCGACGTTGACGATGGGGCAGTGGTACTTGTTGCGGAGGAGGTGGAAGTGGCGCATGCCGACCTTGCCGAAGTACCCCGGGCGGTCCTTGTCGAAGAGGATGCGGTGATGGCGCATGCCTCCGGCGTTTCCGCGACCACCGGGGTGCTTTCGGTGCTTCCCGACGCTGCCATGGCCGGCGCTGACGTGGCCCCTCTTCTTCCGATTTTTCTTGAGTGGTTGGGGGGTTGGGGTGGGGGGGGGGGGGGGGGGGGGGGGGGGGGGGGGGGGGGGGGTCGTCATTGCGGCGGAGCCCGGTGGCTCGCCTCCTTCTCCGCTAGGGTTAGGGTTTTCATATAGCGGATCAGAGGGCGGGAAAACCGTCCAAGCCGAGCATTATATAGAGGTAGGGATTGACTACTGAGTTAATGGAAGGCTGAGATTTTCTGATGAAGCAGGTAATAGTTCTCGAAGCTTCTACACTGCTCTCCGCTCTCTGCTCTCTGCTCTCGTGCTAGATTTCGCCTTCTACTCCGCCAAAACTCCCTCCCTTTTCTCGCGGCCACCGTCCATCCCTCCTTGCGAGGACGAGGTAAGTCATCTCTCCGGATTCACGCTGTAGTCACTATAAATTACCACTCGTCTGACTTTTTTTGTACATCTTCTTCATTTCATCCTGTGCTAGTGTTCAGTTTGTTTGTATAACCGTTGAGGAATTTTTCATCAACAGTCGCTTGTTTGTTAGATTGCTCAGTACGATCCTTGCTCCATTTTTGCTTACGTTGATTTCCGTTTTCGAGTTAGGGCTTTTGGTTTTTTTAATCGATGACACGCTTTGAAGAATTGGCTAATTTGTGCGATGTTCGATTCTTTCTTGAGTTTAATGATTACAGTTATTCGCCAGTATGCTAATACTTCTTTACGTAGTGTGATTTCTAGAGTTGGTAGATTTTTTGGGGATCACAGAGCTTGTCGTATTGACGACGGTGTCACTACATGTTACAATTGTTAATGTAGACTTTTCTTTAACGATTTGTCTAATTTCCTTGCTAGACTTTTGGAAGAAAAAAATCTGACTTTTTGGCAGAAAAGTTTCAAGAAACTTCAATTCTATATAACAAATTACAATTTAATTGTCATGAGCTCAGTGCTTGTTTGTTGTTTACGGTGGTTATTTATGTCATCTGGTTTAGGATAAGACTTTGGTAGCAAATTGCAATTTCCTGGTGTGATGTGCAGCTTGCTAGACCAGCATTTGACTTTTTCCCCTCCAATAACTGAAATTACGTAGTGGATTTATCTACATCTGTCAGTGAAAAAAAACTCATATTTGTCTGTGGAACTCATTATACCTGAATTTCTACACTCTACCTTGCTGCATCTGGTGTTGAAAAGCAATCAGAGTCATAATTATGATTCTGAACTAGCATTTCTATTCTTGAAGATCTGATGTGGTGTTTGTTACAGTGGAACTGCCTGATGCAAAGGACGTTAAGCTCACATTGGAGCCAGAGGGCCATTTCTACTTCTGCAACTGCTGAGGCAGGGAACACTCTGTAGGAGCTCGATTTTGAGTTGTTTGCTAAGGTTGATTTAGATGTAAGTATTAGGAATAGTTATTTAACTGGTACATGTAAAGGCTACAGGAGAGCAAGGCTACTGTCGGTTTGAGGACCACATGCTATCGCATCAAGAAAACTGAGAAGAAATGGTGGAGCCGGTTGTTAAAGCAGCAAGGGAAGCCTCCTGTTTATTTGAAAGTTGATTGGGATAAGTGGATTGATGAAGATGGTGAGAGAGAAAATAAACGTAATTACTCTTCTTTGAAATTCTATTCCTAGTTATAGATTTGTTTGTGTTTCTGTTATTGGAATTCCATTCCATGATTTGTTAATAATTGCTTGTGCAGTTGGGGGTATGAAACTTGACGGCATGGATTTCTCGGTATGCAATCTTGACTTGTTATCAAGGGAAAATGTTGATCAATATTTTTTTTTGTAGAATATCATCTCTATTTAAATGTGCAGAAGTCGAATATGGGCTGCACGGATGATGAACTTGATTATGATGAAGTTAATGAGTTGACTGATATTGTTGATAAGGATGAAGGTTAGTCTTGTGATAAGAGATGAGAGAAAATCTCATTCCATTAGGTATCCACTTTAATCCACAAAATCAGATTATTTTGGTTTGGCTTTGATTCACAGACTGAAATTGGATATGGATATCTAGTTCACAAAACCAATTAACTCAACATATCCCAACAATAATTTTGTATGTTATATTTTACTCAAAATTTAATTGCATACTTAGTAAGTCACCTATTAGCCATCTTTAATGAAAGTGTACTATTAAAAAATGAAGGATTCTAAGATATTATATTTATATTTTATTTGTTTAGATTTGTGATTATAATGCATTGTTAGAATTTTCTTTTTGATAGGATCAACACAATTAAGAGAGAAAAAAGAGGTTTGAATATGTGGATCAATGACTTTGACTTGACATGTATATCATAAATTTTATCCTTTTTTTGCGTTTTATTATGATTTAGTTTGACTTCTAATGAATATATTGGATTTAATTTATTGCAATATTGAATTGTATTGAATTGAATCAAACTGTCGTCGTTCCTACAAATTCCCATTCTATGCAAGATCATTAGCATTATGACAGTTGAATCGCAATGAAATCTTATGATATGAATGGTGGATTGTATATTTTTGAACACTTGTGTATAGAAACCTTGAAATGTTCTTTTAGCTTGTGATTTGATAGAAAGCTTGATCCCTGCAACTCTTTTGCACATGAAATAGATGTAAACTATATGTGGCTTACATATGATAAGATTTTGATTAAATGAGTCATTTGATGGGTTAAAATAGAGTTTTTTTTTTGTTGAAAAATGAGTTGTACATATAAGATTTCTTGAAACAAACTTTGTTCATAAACGTGTGCTGAACTCTTTAAGAGTCCCAAAAAGTAAATAATCCTGTATCTTACTGAATCTGAATATGTAATTGCAGTAAAGGTCTTGTTTTAGACATATCTTGTTTCGCTTGATTTCCAGTGCAGGTACTGATTTCTTGCCGCAGGATCATCTAGAGGCTGAATAGCGGTTGGAAATGGCATTCCCAGTTTGTCGAAGAGGCGAACGATGGCACCTCAGTGGTGATTTGGGTATGCTACTTGAAGCTTTCCCCATATCACCGTGAGGCCGTGGTTGCATGACTGCAAACTTAGGATCTTGCAATTGCTCCAGAGTTGCCAAGACTTCGGACATTGGTGGTCGTAGCTTGGCCCTATCGGCAGTGCACCTCGAAGCAAGCAGCGCAAAAGCATCAGCTGCTTTCTTCGGATATTTACCTTCCAGTTTTGGGTCGATGATTCTGTGCAGTTTTAGCGTGTTCAACCAAGGTCTCAAAGAGCTCACCAGATTCTGATCTGAGACTGCTTTTGTTCTGTCCAGGGCTTGTCGTCCTGATAGAAGCTCCAACAGTACGACTCCGAAGCTATAGACATCGGCTTTCGCAGACAGTTTACCTGCAGATTTGGTATGCATTATTTCAACCTGTTTAATTATCTAATCGATAAGGTCCAGTTGATCAGTATAGTAGACCTGTTGCAAGATACTCTGGAGCTGCATATCCTTGAGTTCCCATGATCCGAGTGGAGACGTGAGTTAAATCCCCGGTTGGACCAGCTTTTGCGAGACCGAAGTCTGAAAGCTTAGGATTGAAATCCTACATCACATGAACACAATATAAGCTGGAAAATCTACAACCCAATTTATCGAATGCATCTTCCGGCAGATTCTTCGCAAATACCTGATCGAGGAGAATGTTAGATGCCTTAACATCTCGGTATATTACTTGAGACTCTGGATTGTGCAGAAATGAGAGCCCCCTTGCCGCACCGACTGCAACTTTGATTCTTGTAGCCCAATCTAGTGGCTGAGCACTTCCTAGAAAGCAAATCAAACCAGAGGTAAGCAACGCAGAATGAATCGAGCTGACAAGTGACAAGGAAAAGGAAGACTCATAATTCAGTTTAGAAAATGCACTTTTGAATAGGTGGTTCTCCAAGCTGCCTTTCGCCATGTATTCATAGACTAGAAGTCTATTCTCGCCCTCGGAGCAGTAGCCGATCAGCTTGACCAAATTTGGATGCTGAAGCTGACCAAGATAGTTAACTTCTGTCTGCGATTACTAGTCGTCATAAGTATTCAATGAACTAGCCTTAACAAAGTCAATGATGCAGTTAGTAATTGGAATTCATAGCACAAACCAGCCATTCCTTGTGGCCCTGAAAACTCTCAAGTTTAAGCTTCTTGATGGCAATCATCATTCCATGGCCGGGCCTCGTGGCAGTGAGAGTTTGTTCATCTATCCAACCTTTGTAAACACAACCAAATCCACCTTCACCGATGAGACTATCCGGTCGGAAGTTTCTTGTAGCGCTCTGCAGCTCATTCAAAGTGAAGGCCTTTGAGCTCGAGGCAAGTAAGATTTCATCCTCGGTCCTCTGCGAGTAAGTTTTTTCACCATACGAAGGCATGGTAAAAGTTGAGGCAGTGGAACAAGTTGTCAAAGATGAAGAAGGAACTGAAGATGAGCTTGTTCTACTGGCAACAACTTTGGAAGGTTCTGTCATGTAGATACAGAATTCATGTAAGGTAAGAATCAAAAACTATTATTAAACATGATTAATAGTGATTAATATGGGTCTATTTGCATGATGGAAAAAGGTTGAAATTCTTATGCAAAATTTGTCTACTCTAACAGGAACTTCGATAAACAAAATCCTCACTGAGGGAATTGAACAAACCGTTGGAAGGCGTACGCGAAGAAGAGCCGCGGCTGCGCAAGGAGCCGGCATTCTCGGCCGTCGACGCACGGACAAAGCAGTTCCCCATCACCCACCGCCAGCGACGACGAAGAAGCTCACGTCGGCGGCGGAAAATCAGACCTCCTCTCCCCCCTATTTAAAGCCCCCTCCTCCTATCCTCCAGGAAGAGAAGAAGAGGAACGCGAGAGGGGAGACCCAGGCGACGAACAGAGTCGCCGCTAAACGACGGTCTCATGACCGCAATCCAAGCAAAAAACGAGGACGGACCTTAAAAACGAAATGGTGTCCCGTTCGACGGTCAATTCCAAGAAAGAAAGAGAGAGCAGAAACAAATTCTGTTACCGTAGTAAGAAGAAGTTGACTTTTCTGTTCAATTGGCGGATTGGAACAGAGTTGACTTCCCGCATGACCTGTGCAGGGCCAAAAAGGTGCCATTTGTCGCCGGAGGAGTCGCCGTGCGCCATCTGGCGAATTTTGTATGCTCTTGAGGCGGAAGAAGAGAGCAGCGGAGGTGCAGAGAATCTGCATGCAAATCCACAGACGCAAACCAAGCAATCAATGGCCTCGCCGAGACTTTTCAGCGGGGATATGAATCAATCGTGATAACGATAGAAAAAATATTTGTGGCGATTCCGTTTCAAACAAGGAGCTGGCGTCATCAGTGAGCTGGCGTCGATCTGTGCGGCGGTTGACGATTTCAACTGGAGATGGGAAGAGAAGTGCTGCGTGGCGAGGGTCGACCTTGCTGAAGCAGCTTGACTGTTGACCATCGTGAAGCTGCAGTGAAGTCAACGACGATGCACTCTGGTAAGAGTTGTTATAGTATTTACTTTATAATTATTACAATATGAAATTTTGATTATTTTATTTTAATCAAAATTTATTTAATTTAGTTAAAATCATTGAAACTTCATCAAACTCATATTAAGTTATTTAAAATTATTTTAAAATAGTTGTAATAGCTACTTAGAAAGTGGTTACACATTATTTAAGTTAGTAAAATAATTGATAGGTTTAAACCTGTTGATAATCACAAACCAATCAAACTAATGAATCTACCATCTATCCTTAGGGTTGGAATAATTCATTTGACTTAATCCTTCTCTTCATTTGACTTGTTCATAATTCCTTATGATAAACGTTGAAGGGCATTTTAACAAATAGTTTCACACGTGAGAAAACAAGAAGGCCAGCTGTAATTTAACATTCCATCACAGCTAATGTGGACAAAAATTTTAAAAAATAAAAAATTAGATAAATCAATAATTTCATAATTAGTGGTTCATTCATTAAGTCTTGACGCGTGGGCTTAATGTCAAACTATGTCCAACTAGAATGATTTGAATATAATTATTCAATTTTAACTTAGATTTTCTTTTAAGTTTAGTTGAGTTTGATTTTTTTAAAAATATTATTCAATTCTTAATTTAGATTTTATTGTGTTAATTAAAATTTTACATTTTATTTTTTATTAGTTAATAAATTTAAAAATAAAACATAATTAATAAGTTTATTTATGAATATTATTCCTGACCAATTTATATATTTATTTGTGAACATTAATAAATTAATTATATATATTTAAATTTATTTATTTGATTTAATGAGTTATTTAAAATTTTTTTAGGCTTGCATATCAATTGTGATTAAGCAAAAAGGTCACGTTATTTTTGGATTTGACAAGTTGCTCTGAAGCTGAAGTTGGTGGGAGTGGGAGGAAGATATAGTTGTTGTGATGTCACCATAAAACAAAACTAGGTCACACACACACATATGAATGTTAGCACTATCCGTGAGCATCAAGTGGAAAAAAAATATTTTTTTATTTTCACTTCCTTTAAATTAAACACTAAATTCTGAACCCTATAGCCTAAAGCCTAAACCCTAAGAAAAAAAATATATATTTTTTTACACTTGGTGCTCACAGATGATATCCAGCATATCAAAATCACACACACATATATATGTTTTGTTAGCTTGCACATCCATCTGTGAGCACCTAGTGTTATTTATTTATTTTTTTAATTTTCACTTTCTTTCATCTAAATCCTAAATCTTAAATCTTAAAAAAAATAACACTAGATGCTTACGGGGTTCTATGGATGGGTGTGCAGGGTAACATCTATTATATATATATTAATAAAATAAAAATATAAATTCTTTTTATCACATTAATAAATTTGATAAAAAAAAGTTATTAATGGAGGCTTTAAGCTCCGGAACTAAAATAATTTGACAATTCATTTTTTTAAAATCTAAGTATTCGAGATTTTTTCATCCCATTAGAGGAGGAAAATATCTTACAGTACATCATAGTTGAGATTCAAACCATGAGTACTGCTTGGGTAGTTTGTTGAACTCTTTATCACTATATCATGTCCGGGAGGATAATAATAATAATTTGACATTCATAAAAGCATGAGAAATATATCTACGACGATTTAACTGAATACTAAGTGTTCATAGGCATCAAACACTACACTTTTGTTTAATAAACAATAATCTTTATACCAATCAATTATAGATTCCCGAGTTAATTGAATTAGTAAGAGATCACTAATAAAGTGATGAATAACGAGGAGCTGCAAGTAAAGAAACGACATAAGCAGGGACATATCCAGGAATTAGAGATGGACTGGGCTAATCTCAAGTTGGCTGAGTCCGTCATAGAAGAGGTCCGAGTTCACTTCATGCGAGCATGTTACCATCTTGTCTTTTTCTATATATCACCGAATTTAAAATTTTTATCGAATGGTTTTTTTCATTATTTATAAAATTATTAAATTAATTTATCGGTGATGATATTTAATTTGTAGACGTTAGAAATGTGGGGGTCATGGTTGAAGGCTTGGCCAGTGATGCAGTGTTAGAGAGCATGCTGCTAATGGTGAGGTAGAGGTAGTCGATCCACGAGTACGGTGCGAAGCCATGCTCGAGTGTCTTGCATAGGACATCGATCCACAGTTGCTCGCCTTTGGTGTCGACATAACTTGTAAGCAAGGGCGGAGCCATGGATTAATGTATCCGAGCTTTAGCCCGAGGCCCCACTCGGATGTCATTTTTGTTAGTACCGATGGAATCAAAATATCTTCACAATAGTATGATATTGTCCACTTTGGGCCTAAGCCTTCATGGCTTTGTTCTTGGGCTCTCCTCAAAAGGCCTCATACCAATGGAGATATCTTTCATCCTTTTAAACTCATGATTTTTTCCATGTGTTTTAGATGTGGGACTATGCTTGCACTCTTGCAACCCAACAATCCCCCCCTCAAACAAAGGAGCTTTTTGCCTCTCGGTCCACCCGACCTACTAGGACTTCTCACCTAGCCACAACTAGGACTTTTTGCCCCTCGGTCCACCCGACCTATTAGGACTTCTCACCTAGCCGCAACTAGGACTTTTTGCCTCTCGGTCCACCCGACCTACTAGGACTTCTCACCTGGTGTCTGGTCCTCTTGATTCAGACACGGGAGCACCACTTTCTTTGTTTTTTTAAGGTTCAACCCACATGGTTAGATCTGGATCATGGCTCTTCCGGCGGTTACTCCGGTGAAGAGCGGTCTCGCTCTGATATCACTTGTTAGTACCGATGGAATCAAAATATCTCCACAATGGTATGATATTGTCCACTTTGGGCCTAAGCCCTCATGGCTTTGTTCTTGGGCTCTCCCCAAAAGGCCTCATACTAATGAAGATATCTTTCATCCTTTTAAACCCATGATTTTTTCCATGTGTTTTAGATGTGGGACTATGTTTGCACCCTTGCAACCCAACAATTTTAAGTTGTCAACTACTTACTTTATCATCTTTAAATTCTCAAGTCAAATTCCGCTATCAATCTAGTATCAACCCCGGGGCCTTTTTAGCCCGGGTAGAATATAATTTTTGACTCTACCATTGCTTGGAAGGGTATGTTGGCATGGAGGACACATCTATATGACCATTGCAACTACGTCTAAGGGCGCCCATGTTGACGACTACGCATGTGGGGGTGAGGGCCTGACCAAGGAAGGAGTGGGCGTGGCCACAAGTGGAGGCTTGCATGTGAGATGTGGGAGCAAAACTGTGTACGTGGAAGAGAATAAAAATAAAAGAGAGGAGAGAATAGATTTTCTCAAAATTTTTTAAACTAATTTTAAATTGATTAAACCGATTTAACCAATTAAATTTGGTTTAGCTATACCTTAACTAAATCAAGTTCAAGTTAATCTCGATTTAGACCAACATACTCTTTATCTCCGCGCTTACTCGATGGATTTTGTTTGACTCCAACCTGATTTTATTTCAGTACCTTCACTTTGTGTCTGATTCATTGGCCTATAGTCCAAGATAGCTCATACGTGCATCTATCCCTGGACATAAGCATCTATAAGTATAATACCGTCAAAGTTTATATGAAAAATCATTGAAGAAATTATAAGATGAGAATGATTTAATAGACTTCTACGCTACAAAAATGAAGAATCTGAAGGGGACTTGAGGGGATTGTTGACAATTGAATCCTATGCAATAGATATTCAGTTAGTATTCACGTATTCACGTCTTTCTAGATCATGCGTAAGCACGAGCTAATACCCTCGTATAATTTTGTGTATTTATATGCAATATATAAAAAGTAGTAACATCTTGAATTCTAAATCCTAAACTATTTTCATGTAGAGCTAAACCAAGCATGTAGAAGGTAAAAAAAGAAATTGAGTCCTTTTAAATCATAAGTTATAAAAAAAATAGATTAAAAAAATTTACAAAACAGACACACCATGATATATTGAATTATTTAAAAAAATGAATACTTATGTGGCCTATAAAAATTTATTAACTATAATAGTTACAATTCCATATGCAGAGAGAAGTTTTCCAGGTTAAAATTTATCTCCGATCAACTATGTCACTTGAAAGATTGATTATATTTATTCTTTGAGAAAAAAATAATCAAACAATTTAATTATGAAAATTTAATTAATATTTAAGTGATTATTTAAAATATTTTTATTAGGTTATAGTTTAAATATTATATATTATTAACATCTCATTAATAATAATAAAAAATGCTCACATTTTATTGTTTAATGGGGTCTATTTTTTTTATTAATCTGATCTGCCTAATTGCCATGATGTTTCTTTCTTGCTAAGAAATGATATCTGAAATGAAATTTATCCCATTTGGTTCTATTTGCTTGGATTATCCTTTTCTATTCTCTTTGCAGCATTCTTTTTATTGAAAAAAAATAAAATAGAAATCAGTTCATTGATGTCTAGATCAAGATTTAAAATGTTGAGCTGTGCTAAAATTTTGATCTTTGATTGGAACAATACTATTTTGGTATTGTGCCGTCGATGTTTCGATGTATAGTGTCGATAATGGATTGAAATTAGCCCCCGGGACATAGCTGAGTTGGTTACGACGAAGCAGACATGCAGAAAAAGGCAAGGGTTCGAATCTCGATGAAGCCGAGCAATACCCTCCTCTGTCGTGGCCAACTGCAGCTTCTCAATTTACCTCCTCACAGATGGTCGTGGGGCCAACCGTGTGGGGCCGCTAGGATGGCGGATTCCACCTTTGCAGAAGATAATGTATTGAAATTAAAGAAGAAAGGAGATGAAGTAGATAAAAGAGACATTATCTATATTAAGCATGATTTTAAATCTTATAATTATACTGAGCGAAACGGTTGAAACATATCATTTTGATAAACTATCGAAATTTGATACTACTCAACTAGGCAATGTCTCATTCCTCCAATTTATCACTAGCACCATACATCAAAGCGTTGACACGATAATATAACAATATCTTTTTAGTCAAAGACCAAAGCTATGACACAACTCAAGATTTTGATTTTTTTTTTAATTCAGCTATCCAGCTATTTGAACCGACTAATCCTATAGGTGACCGACCCAATCTCACGGAAGTTTCCCATCAGTCACCGAGGGTAAATCGGGAAGTGTGAACGGTGGGTCGTTCCGTAACCAGCATTCCAAGGTTATCTTCCCACGAGAGGAAATTAATCCGCAATGTGCTATAGCTAGAAATCGACCCATGAATACTTGGTTAACTATGGAAGTGCTTTGCCATTGCATCGTAGCCCCGGGTGCCACAACTCAAGATTTTGAACTCTTGTGTCAAGTGGTATCGAATTTTGATGATTTACTAAAATGATACGTTTCCACTGTTTCATCGGTAAGGTGTGAGATTTCAAACCATATATAAGTGCACATTATTTTAATTCTTGTAATTATGCTCGGCGAAACAGTTGAAATTTATCATTTTGATAAATTATCTAAATTTGATACTACTCAGCATAGACAATGTCTCATTCCTCCAATTTATCATTAGTACCATACATCAAAGTGTCGGTACGATAGTAGAACAGTATCTTTCAGTCAAAGACCGAAATTATGATACGACTCAAGATTTTGAACCTTTGTGCTAAATGGTATCGAGTTATGATGATTTACTAAAATTGAGATTTCAAACCATATTCCTCTATACCTCATCATCACTACTACTACTACTACTAAGACCAACTTCTCTCATCTTCCAAATTCCATCTTCATTCTTCACAGAATCACACCAGGTCACAATCTTTCTTCCTCGATTCTCTTTTATTTTTATTTTTTGTTATTAAGTTTGTGTTCCATCATGTTCTTGTTCCCAAATCTCACTTAATTCTTTCTGCAGAAGATGAACTTGCCACCTGGTTTCAGGTTCCATCCAACTGATGAAGAACTCATCACTCACTACCTCACTCCCAAGCTTTCTGACTCCAGGTTCTCTGCAACAACCGTGATCACTGAGCTCGACATGGACAAGATCGAGCCATGGAATCTGCCATGCAAGTCCTCACTCTCCTCGACCACTCTTCTCCACTTTAAAATTTTTAATTATCCTTTTGATGATTTATTTTGATCCTGCAGCGATCACAAAATTGGGAGAGGAGTGGTATTTCTTCTGCATGAAGAACAGGAAGAACCCTACAGGACTGAGGACCAACAGGGTCACTGATTCAGGCTACTGGAAAGCAACAGGAAAAAACAAGGAAATCCACAGAAGAAGGGACTTGATCGGATCGAAGAAAACCCTAGTTTTCTACAAAGGCAGGGCACCAAAAGGAGAGAAGACAAACTGGATCATGCATGAGTACAGAGCCGGGCCAAACCCTACAGCCATTAATGTGCTTTCATTCTTCAGTATTCATTAATGATGCTACTAATTATCTTCTCTCTTCTACTAATCTGACATGTTCTTGCCAGAATAATGTCTGGGTGATCTGCAGAGTGTTCTGTAAGAACTCTGGTGGAGATCACAGCCATGGCTCGACCTGCTTCTCCAGTTCTCATGTAGCTGAAAACAGTTTTGAGGTAGAGTTCTTCCAAGACTCGTTAGCTGATCAAGTGTGGAATTATTGTTATAATAATGTTTGATTATAGATTGGTGTTGTAGAGATTGAGATGATAAGTGTGATTTTGATGGTTTGTTATATGATTTTGTTGAGATTGAAGTTAGGCCACCTAAAAATTCTCTAACCTTTGAAAAGTTTACTGAATTGATGAACAGACTGAAAAATATCATTTTCAGTGATACTGTTTTTGCGTTTGTTGAAAAGATTATGATCGTAAGATTCAATGAGCATAAATCAGATTTGATGGTAAAGTCTGACCTACTTGGAGAACAAAGCTTTTAGTTTGAGACAGAAACAAATCTCCTTATTTTTTTCGATTTGGTTTCTGATTGCAAATGCAGTGTTGGTTTTGCATCTAGATTCTGTGTACAAGTGTGTATAACTGAACAGAAGGATCATCATCTGTTTTGGTTTTGGTATGAATTAATCGAACCAAACCGAACTTTTGAATTAAATGAACATCATTGGTCATCGATGGAATTAAAATTCTGAATTAATCGAATTGAACTTTCGAATTCGGTTGGTTCGATCGGTTAATTTAATTTAATTTATGTGTTGCTCATACCTACAACTCTGATCTAAAACTTTGAATCGTTGAGCACATACCCTCTATGCAACTAGATCCTAGCAAATTAACTAGATCCAACTCATTACATAGCTGATTCTACAAATATAGAGAGAGGTAAATTCAGATATACAAATAGAAAATGTATGATGGGATGAATAATAGATCATGAGTTCTTGTAAAATTTGACTCTTGATTGTTATACCAAAAATATCATACATCTATCGTCTATACTACACTCTTTGGACTCAATCATAAAGTATAAATTCTTTATCCTAATGGATGTAACATAGTGATAAAGCACTTAGAAAAATAAATACGCAAGAGGATCAAAGTTTGAATTCTTCTGCAATAAAGATGGAATTCGCCACCCTAGCAGCCCAACACGGTTAATCTTACGATCACCTGTGAGAAGATAAATCAAAAAATTACAATCAAAGTTTGAATTCCAATCCATATACATTGTATTCCGAATTTATTTGATAGGTGAACTATGCCGTTTAACTCTAAAATTAATTGGATAAAAGTATGAATATTTAAATTATAAAAAATAAAAAATAGAGATTTTCCCAATACATGGGCCATCCTAAATGTCAGCATCAACCCTTAAGTGGGCCGGGCCGCCTTATGCACTTTAAATTGGATTAGAGTTTTCCACAAAGCAAAAACCTATTCTCAACTTCTTCGCAGCTCCGCCCGGCAACGCTGCCGCCGCCTTCTCCTCCTCGGCGTGTCGGTCTCCTTCCCTAAGGATTTCTGTTTTAATCCCAGGTATATTGCGATCGCTGCAGTATTCTGCAGGATTGCCGTTTGGTCCCTTCGAAACCTAAATTTGGAGCTTATGCTGCTAGAATGTCCGTTTAGATTCTGAAAATTGTTTTTTTTTTCGCCAAACAGTTTCGTCTCGCCGGTTTTAACTTAATCTCCTCTCCTGTTCGATTTTCTGTCATTTTATTACGTTTGATGTGGTTTACATGCAAGTGGAGGCGTTCGCAATGAAGGGTCTTGTCTGATTTTTACGACTGTTTACCTTTTAAATTGTAGTAAAAAATGGGGAAGAAGCGAAAACACGAGGAGGCATCGAAAGCTCTGAAGGAGGAGGAAGTTGCTCAAGAGAGACCCAAGCGCACTCTTTTAGGATGGAAGGATGGTGAAGCTCCTAAGGAGGATAATTCTCCGACATTTAGAAACAAAGAGAAGGTCCTTGTCACTTGTTCCCGCCGAATAAATTACAGGTTGGTATCAGAGTGTGCCTTTTATGCTATTTTTTAAGGAAAATTTTGTTTTTGGTTTGTAGATTGAATTTAGTATGTTGGGGCTATAGGTACCGGCATTTGATGGTGAACATTGTTTCCCTCCTTCCACACTGCAAGAAAGAAAGCAAAATTGAGTCTAGAGCGAGCAAAGGAAGTACTCTGAATGAGTTGGTAGAGTTCTGGAATTGCTCTGGTTGCTTGTTCTTTGAGGTAAGAGCCACATATAAATAAGATAACTTCAAAATCCTTTATGAATTTTAGCTGTATAATAAATATAAATTGATAAGTTTCTTGTTAATATACCACTGATTCATTCAGAGAAGAGTTTAGGTGCATGGACGAAGTTGGCTAGATATGCGTCTACTATTATTTTTTAAATGATTACATTGTTATGATGTGAAGTTGCGGTGATCATTCTTTTGTATATAGCTTAGTAGCATACATTCAGAAAAAAGAATCGATAACAGTCTGAAACACAGTACTCTTCAGGTGTTCCTTCTAAGGCGAGTGCATATGAACATTTTCTAAGAGATAATGGATGCCTGTTCAATTTCCTTATATAATCTTTATCAGTACCTTAAGAATTAATGATGAGATGCATTTGTAAATTCTGATCGCAGTTCTATTTTTTGTGCTCTCATAATCTTATGTTTAATTGTTGCATTATAATGTATATCAGTGCAGGAAGCAAAAAGATCTTTATCTCTGGATGGTGAAGTCTCCTGGAGGACCTTCTGTGAAGTTCTTAGTTAATGCAGGTAAGCATTCTCCACACTGTCATACGGTATCAATTGAGTTTTTTTTTTTTATGAATCTTTGTGCACTTGTTTTGTTTGTAAAGTGCACACAATGGAAGAGCTAAAGCTTACTGGCAATCATCTAAAAGGATCACGCCCAATTTTGACATTTTCCTCAAATTTTGACAATGAACCTCGCTGGAAACTTGTGAAAGAAATTATTATGCAGGTTTGCCATTCTTTATGTGTCCTTGTCTCTTGACCAAGTTCTTTTCTGCAGCAATCAATTTTTACATTGTTTCTTATCCTTAGCACACATGAGAATTTCAGTGTGGATGATTAGAATACACTTGAAACATATGACAGAACAGTATATATATTGAATTATATGTTTCAAGCTCTATATATCTGAAATTGGCCATCTATTTCTTCTCACTCTTCATGTTCTTTTCAGCTAAGTGATGGTTGAAAAATAAAATTTCATCTACGAATCAATAATGGATTTATATTACTGAATTTCATGATTTTTGAATTTTTAGTGGTTTCTTTAACACTGGTGCCACAATCCTTTAAGATTGCATACTTGGGTGGAACAATTGGCATGGGGGTTGAAGGAGGTAAAAAGGAATTCTTTTAGCTAGGAATTGGAAAAAAAAAAAAAAGGGGGGGGGGGGGGGGGGGGGGGGGGGGGGAGGTCCTACCATTTTCTGCCCATTTCATTATGTTCAAAGTTTGATGAGGAAACGTGGGGTGGAAAGACAAGGAAGCTCTTGCCTAATGCAATGTTATCAGCCATGAATAATTTTTCTATTTTTTTTCATCACTACTCTCTCTCCTCCTCCCTGTCTAAGCAAGATAAATGGAATTTTTTTCCAACCCTTTCCTCTTCCTCAAAGTGATCACAACGTAAGACTGATATACAGTGACTTATTTAATAAGAATTGTATAGTTATGTGCAGTAAAGCTTCCTAGTAGAGCAATTGCAATGATTCACATTGCTTTGTGGCTTCAAGAGTTTTACCTTAATATTCTGTCTACAGCAATGAATACGTGCAATTACAATTTCTCCTTAAGGCTATAAAATCTTTTATATGTCAAACTTATTAGACATTGATCGTTTTATTGGTGAAGGTGATTCAATTTGTATGCCTTTTTTTTTTTATACTAAAGACTATATTGTTGTTGTATGGCAATACATTCATATCTTTTTCTTCATATGCAGATTTTTGGTACCCCGAAGGACCATAGAAAAGCTAAACCTTTTCATGATCACGTCTATGTGTTTTCAATTGTGGATGATCACATTTGGTTTCGGAATTACCAGGTGAGTTATCCTAAATAGTATAGTATCTTTACCTATTTATGTTCAAGTAACACAACATTCTGGATTCTGCGAGCATAGCAATACTATTTGTTTCTCTTTTAGTTTCTCCTGTTCGATATGAATGGCATTAGGCATCATACATTTTGACAACTGGCCTCTTAATGACTTTTTGCTATATCTTGATTCAATATTCATGATTGCTTCTTTACATGTGAATTTCACCATTTTTGGTGTTGACAATATTGAATACATAGAAGACCTTTCCTAATGGCTTAAGGTTTATGGTTAAGTGATTAACCAGGAAAATTTAATATGGTATTCTTAACCGACGTCCATTTCCATTCCTCCTATTGCAGGATTTTTTAAAATTATTATGTAAATGAATGTATTTATCCTAATTGTAAGAGTCTAAGCGTTTGGATAGTGGTCAGCTAGTCTTAACAAGAGGCCGATAATAAAATGTAAATCTTGTTTTTTTAATCACCATCTGTTATGCAAGTTTGCAAGCTTCCATGAATATGTTTTAGCAAAATTCGATATACAATTAGTTGTTTTGGATGGATTGCACTTGCATTCTTATCTTTGATGAATACATCAATGTGACTCCAAGAAATGAATCTTAAGGCGCAAAGTAGTTTTGTTAACTTAATAACGCAAGTTGCTGCATAGCATGATTTTAGTCAAATTTCAGTTTAGGCGGCAAGTCATTGTTGAATTTTTTAAATTATTTTTTATAATTGAAACTTATATACTAACACAATTAGCTGACCCTTGTCTCTAGCTGGAAACTATTGCTCATGGAGTGAAGACCCTGGTCCTTATTTTCCCGATCTTTCTGTTTTTCCTTTATTGTATACTTTTTTTCGTATGGTTTTTGACTTTATATGCTGTAGTTTATAGATCTAACGCATGGGACTTCTCATTTTAAGGGAACTAAGTGGCATTGAGTCGAGATATACCATCGAGAATTGCTTCATATTTTTCTGACATTCTGATACATTTTCCTTTGGGTTGCAGATACTGGTTCCTCACAATGAAACAAATAAGGTGGATCGAGGTGGTCTAGACAAAATGTCACTTGTAGAGGTACCCAATCTTCTTTCATGATTTTTCTTTCTCGAGCTGCAAACTCTGCATACTCTTTCTACAGGGATAACATGCAAACTACTATGCACAGGTTGGCCCAAGATTTTGTTTGAACACAATCAAGATATTTGGAGGAACTTTTGGCGGGCCGACCCTTTACGAAAATCCATATTACGTGTCACCAAACCAGGTAATCACAGTTCGAAACAATAACCTTTTGCTAGTTTTAGGAAGGTTAACTACCACGTTTCTGGATGATGTGCTGCAACTCCAGCTTCCACATCTAGATCATTAGAATTCTGCATTTACTGACTGCCTTTCTCTCCTGCTGACTCGCCTCATTCTGTAACTAGATCCGCGCGATGGCTAAGAGAAAGAAAGCTGGAAAGTACACCAAGAAACTCAAAGCCAAGATGAGGAGGAAGTTGCACGAAGAAGCGAATCCCTTGGAGCCTGATGAGTTTGCAGATCTTTGGAAGGAAGAGGAATGATAATGTTAGAGCTCAGAGAAGCTGCGAGGTTCATGATCGATCTATCAATCCATCGACTCTTGTCTTGATGTTATTTGGATTTTAGATCTAAATAGTGGCTTGTTTTCGTGCTACTACCTTATCTTCGAACTAAAATCTTGGCAATTGGCAAATATTGATCTTAAGTAGAGCAATGTAACAGTCTTAAGATTAGAATGTTTTGAGGATATAAGAGTTTACTTTACCAGTTTAGTCGTAAAATTATGATTGAGGCTTCTTGACTGTGAAATTGCAGTTAGCTCGTTAGCCCACAGTTGCAAGTTATTCGTTGACCGTTACTTCCGTTGGAGAATAGTATTAAAAAAAAATCTAAAAAACACATTAATTACTAACCAATTTAAAGAATTTAGAGATTTTCTAGACATTGAATTTAATTTTTCTAATAATTAAATGTTTGATGAATGGTTTTGGTGGTTTTAGAGAGGGGGGAGCGGGCTCCCGGGGTATAGGTGGGCCCCGCAGCGAATCCACCAACCGAAACGACGTGCTGCCGCCGACGTGACGCGACGTGCCGTCGAACGTGACGCTAGCAACCCGTCGCACGCCCATTCCGTGGGGCGGGACACGGACACCACGTGTCCGGTCCATCATGGGCCCCACCGCGGTCGCTACCTGGATCCAGCGCGCACACGCATCACCCTCCTAGTGCTAGCTGCTGCTCCGCCCGTCCGGCGGGCCCCGCGCTAACGTGTCGGGCCCCATGGAATCAGAGGAGCACACGCCTCCCCCTATTTAACGGCCCGACACCCTCCGCACCGTCCCAAATCCGAAACCAGAAGCAGAGTCCGGAGGTGGAAGAAGAAGAAGAGATCGATTTCACTCTGCTTTCCTCGATTCGACTCGATCCTCAGCCTTTCGATAGAGCTGGAGCAGATGACGAAGCAGAGTTTGATGCTGACGGAGGAGCACGCTTTCGCGGTGGTCGCCGCCGCTACCACGTTCCCTAACTTCCACTATCAGCCCACCACCGCCGCCATCCTCAGCTATCCCAGTTGCAAGAAAATGCGTTGCCAGATCGACCTCGGTGGCGGCGGGAAGCCCAGTTCGTGGATCGAGTTCATGGCCGCAGCAGCGTCTCCGACTCAGATCAAATCATCGGCGGCGGCGTTGACGGCCACTCTTTGTGGCAGAGACTACGAAAGATGGATGGTGAGTGTTACTGTTAGGGTTTATTGGATATGGGTTAAATCATCCGTGGATTTGATCTCGGGAGTTTGATTGGCGGAGTTTGCGCGCAGGAATCGCACCCGTCCGCATTGCACAACTTCGATGAGCTCGTGGACGCATCCAAGGGGAAGCAGATCGTGGTGTTCCTCGACTATGATGGCACTCTGTCTCCCATCGTCGACGACCCTGACCGCGCCTTCATGTCCGATGAGGTGAGCTTGTTGCCAGGAAAAGAAAAAAAAAATTGAATTGTTTAGGTTGGTAATTTGCTTTTCTAACTCTTGACCTGGTTAATTACTTGCTGCAACTAGATGAGGGAGGCCGTGAGAGATGTAGCAAGCCATTTCCCCACTGCTATCGTTAGTGGGAGGTGTAGAGAAAAGGTACGTTCCTGCCCTAGCACAAGAATTAGGCTGCTCCTGCAATCAAGTGTCTTCCATTGCTTTTAACACTTAAATTTTGTTGCTTGGGCTGTTCTGGATCAGCTCTCAAACTTTGTGAGATTATCAGAATTGTACTACGCTGGAAGCCATGGCATGGACATCAAAGGCCCCATTCTTGGACACAAGCACACGAAAGCTAAGGTGGCTTTCCTCTCTATTTTCTTGTGTTCACCGAGTACCTTTCTAACTTTTCTTTGAGGGAGGATCCTTATTTTATCTTCTTGGTGATACAGACAAAAGCTGTTCTGTTTCAGCCCGCCAGTGAATACCTTCCCATGATTGATGAGGTGAGCTTATTCATTCCCGGATCCTGGTTAAAAATTCTCCCTATTTTGTTCAAAGAGGAAAAGAAATATTTGTTTTACCGCAAGGCTAAGCGATAATTTGGTTGTTTCTACTCTCTCTCTCTTTCAAGGTCTACAAGAAGTTGGTCGAGACAACAAGTAGTGTTCCGGGATCACGAGTGGAGAACAATAAATTCTGCCTCTCCGTTCACTTCCGATGTGTCGAAGAGAAGGTAAATGTGTGATAAACCACTGCGACAATTGATTCTCCAGCAACTTTCTTACAAATTAATCTAGTTTTTTGCCATCTTAATCTCAGAAATGGAATTTACTATCTGACAAAGTCCGATCTGTTGTAAAGGATTACCCCAAACTGAGGCTTACTCATGGAAGAAAGGTTAACACATAAAAGTTGGCCACATTTCATTTCTGTGAATTGGAAATCCGCTGTTCCTTGTGTATGACTTTATGATTGCTCCTAAAACTTTAGGTTATGGAGATTCGACCGACAATTAAATGGGACAAGGGGAAGGCTCTTGAGTTCTTGTTAGAATCTCTCGGTATGCTTTTCTACCAAATACCATCTAAAATTATCTTCATCTGTGCTGCTCAGCTCATCATAATGGAAACATGATCATCCAGGATTAAATAACCGCAATGACGCATTGCCTTTGTACATTGGAGATGATCGTACTGATGAAGATGCTTTCAAGGTGCGTGTGATCGTGCATTTATCCTTATTTGTCGTCCAGCCAACAGAGAAACAATTACATCTGTTTTTCTTTTAACTAGGTGTTGCGTGATAGAGGACAGGGATTTGGCATTCTTGTCTCAAAGATTGCAAAGGAAACAAATGCTGCTTTTTCTCTCAGAGACCCAGCTGAGGTGAGCACAAACCTCCATCTTTAACTTGTGTGCCATTCTTTCCTCAATTCCAAGTTCATGAGTCACATGTTTGGGTTGTTGTCCATAGGTTTTGACGTTTCTGCGTCGTCTTGTGGAGTCAGAATCAATGGTGGAATAGTATCTGGAAATCATGAGTCTTTGTCGCCATGCTTATAGGAAACAAAAGAAGAACAAAGAACAGTTCCCTCCCTTTCTTTCATTTTTACTCTTTAAATTTTGTGGTATCGTCTCCCATTTGGGAGTTGGCATGAAACCATTATTTACTGGTTTTCCTGCCCCATTTATATATTTGTATGTAAAATTTATGATGGATTGTAAATTAAGCTGCCATGATAATCACTGTGTTCCTTTGCCAAGGAATTCGAGAGGTTGAAAAGTTAAAAACTTAAGAGGTTAGCAAGTAAGATTGTTTGGTGATACCTCCGAGAGACTAATCTCGCCTCTCTTATATCTTATATAGGGAGACTCAACAGATGTACTTCTTTAAAGAATATATCTCTTTGTAACTAGTGTCATGATAACCATTGCGTCATTTTATTTGGGAATTCGGGAGGTTGGGAAGTTGGATTGCTTGACAGTGATCGATAATGCTCGAGAAGCCAACAACTCGAGAGGTTGGCCGATCTAATCGACTTAGCTTGACTTGATCAGTCGAGACTGTTGACAAATCACGTGAAGTCTATGTTGACTAAGTCCTAGATCATGTCCAATGGTGGAGCCAGCTCGGGCTCTTTACCTAGGCTGATCCCAAGCTATGGGCCACGAACGTCAATTTTGATACTGTCACCCGGGCTAATCTTCCTCTTTTTTTTCTCCCACAGTAAATCGGAGTTTATATCCTTTCCAATGCCGTTGAGCCCCCGGGCTACAGTCTGAGCAGGCATGAATATGGCTTCGCCCGTGATCATGTCACATGATTTCTATGTTGATCAAGTCAAGGGATCTACTAAACTCTCTATTGACCAAGTCTAGGATCATTGAAAGACAAAATCTATCCAAAAATGAGAAGAACAATTTTTTTTTAACAAAAAAATCTTCAAAGGGAATATCTCGTTGAAAAATATTTTAAAAAAATAAATGCTTATGACTATTTTTTTACTTAGCCGGTTCGATAATGATAGAATAATTTTGGTCAAAATACAATTTATACAGTCTCTTATAATTTTCTAAGGTTCGAGAAACATAATATAATAATTTATTAAATAATTTAAATGTATATAACAGTTTGATCAATATTATTATGAAATATCCTTTTGAAAACAATTTGAATTCATAAATGTAAGGTTAAATTATCTAGATAGTTGTGTCTATTAAACTAGATCATTTTAATGAAAATAATGTTGAATTGCCCGTCTAGCTCAGTTGGTAGAGCGCAAGGCTCTTAACCTTGTGGTCGTGGGTTCGAGCCCCACGGTGGGCGTTTAGCTGTTTTTCCTAAAATAGGTAATATAGATTAACTGTTTTTGAATGAAACTCAAAAATGACTCATTGACATCCTTACTTAAACTCATTATTAATAGAGCAAGGCTGTATTCCATTCTCAAATGTTTTAAAGGATCCAAAAATAAATATGAAAAAAATTTAAATGATTTATATTTTTTCTTTACATTTTGAAAAAATATTTTAAATATGAAAAATCTTATTTAAATTGACATAGCTTTTTGAAATTCATCTCTAACTCCCAAGGCATAAGCCTCACTTATATAGTTCATAAGATCAATAAAATTGTCTCTGGGACATAGCTGAGTTGATTATGACAGAACAGAGTTGTAGAAAAGGGTAAAAATTTGAATCTCAGGTAATACTCTCTTCCATCGTGGCCAACTGTAATTCTTCAATTTATCTCTTCACAGAGGATCTTAGGACTGCTAGGGGGTGTTTGGTTAAGGGTAATCCATGATTACCTTGGTTATCCACCCAAGGTTATCAACTAAAACCCTGTTTGGTTTAGTTAATCGATGATTCCCTAGTAATGTTATATTCCTGACATGTCAGCCTACGTCAGCAAATCAGGGCATCTAACCCGGAATTGCAAAACCAAGAAAAATCGAGGTTATGCTGGATTCCGGGGTTATCGTAATTTCGTTTACCCCATTACCCCGAGCCGTCCGCGAAAATCGTCCGTGAGCCCGCCGTCCCGAGCGAAACCCGAAACCTAGCGAGGCCTCGTCTCCCTCGGCGGCGATTCCGTCCGAGGCCTTCCTCTTCGTCTCGACAACATTCTTCGAAGCCCTTCCTCTCCGCGAGGCCTTCCTCTTCGTCTCGAGCGACAACATTTGAAGCCCTTCCTCTCCGTCCCGAGCAAAAACATATGACATCGAAGGCCTTCAACCTGTTCGACACCGACGGCGATGGCGCTGGATCGCCGCATCGGAAGTCGGCATCCTGATGCGCTCCCTGGGCGGCAACCCCACCCAGGCCCAGCTCAAGGAGATCGCCGCCACCCAGGGCCTGACCGACGCCTTCGACTTCCCCCGCTTCCTCGATCCACGCGCAAGCATCCTCCGCCCCGAGCCCTTCGACCGCCAGCTCCGCGATGCCTTTCGCGTCCTCGACAAGGATTCCACCGGCAAAGTCTCCGTTGCTGACCTACGCCACGTCCTCACCAGCATCGGCGAGAAACTTGAGCCCGCTGAGTTTGATGAGTGGATCCGCGAGGTGGAGGTCGGCCCCGACGGTACTATCCAATACGAAGACTTCATTCTTCGCATGGTCGCCAGTGATCCTTTCCCTTTCCAGCGGCGTGCGAGCCAGGTACGTCGAGATCTTCGTTTTCGGATTCCATTCTTTTCATTTAGTTATGCGATCTGTTCGTTCTGCTTGGGATCTGATCATAATTGGACCTGTTTAGCTAGAGATCCAAAATTATAGCCCGCTCAAATCCTCAATTATGTTTAGGACTAGGATCTCCATTTTTTTTTTTTTTTTTGTGGTTACGGTCTGATCTGTATGCGTTTCGTAAAAATCCTACCGAGTGTCTGACGAAGATACATTTCAAATCAACTTTTTTTTTTCTTAGTGTCGTGATTTTTCAAAAAGATGGTTGTTTCTATACTTTTTCATAGAGGCTTCTTGAAATTCTTTGGAAGTTTAGTATTTTTGAGAAGAAAATAAATCTTTCCATACCAACATAGTTTCATGATTTGTACTTCATATATGAAATGATTTACTGATAAATTTATTTTCTTTTGCAAACTATATTCTCCCAGTGATACAACTAAATTACTAATTTACTTTAGTTGATTAATCAGCCTCTAATTATGCTTAAGCTGGAGTTAAATTGCTGTTGTTTTGTTACTAGTTGATTAAGTCATTCTGGAGCCAAATAATTAAGATGAACTGATTAGACTAGACGTTTATTAATTCTATTTATAAACTATAATTAATTCTATTTATAAACTATAAATTTAGATGATAAAGAAGATTAACAAATTATAACGAAAATATAAATTTTATATTACAAATGAAGCTCATCTTTCTTTTATTAAGTTATAATTTGATGTATAATTATGATTATGATTGTCCTATAATTAATAATTTAATTTTAAAAAAATTAAATATTAAATTAATTTAGTTGTAAAAAAATGATTATAATTGTACTAGGGGTAATATAGTAAATATTCAAGTAAGTAATGTATTAAAACCTTCAAACAAACAAGGTTTTGTCTCATTACCTAGGTTTAAACCAAACAGCATTGGTTATGTTTTATTCCCTATAACCTTGGTTATGTGATTACTTGGTAATCACATAACCAAGGTAATCACGAATGACCCTCAACCAAACGCACCCTAAATGTGGTCAACAAACTCGAACACTAAATATCCATCTCTTAGTAACATACCTAAGTATTAAGTGTGGTCAGCATATCCCCGAGCACTTTACCATTCAGCTACATTTCACTCAGGCTTGGAAAAGTCACTTAGGATCTGTCTCTCAATACTTAGCACTCATTCAATGACAACTCATTCGAATTCGGGAGATGCATCTTGAAACTAGGAATTCGTCAAACGATACTTAACTTTAACTCTTGATGGTCTAGCGGATATATATACATCATTCACATGGTGATCCTTCTCAACGGCTATCGCCTCTTGGTGCCCTAACCACCCCGCAAATAGACAATTTTGTCAGTGAAAATGTGGCATACAAATAGCAAATCTCTTCAATGACTATCTCCTAATTGCTTATAGATACATAACATCTCACATGGAGATTTTCTTCCACGATTTTCCCCTAACCGCTAGACCTGCCCACGAGCTGGGTCCTAATCGGATCTTACTTGGGCCCATAATTGGGTCAATGGATCGATTACTTGTTGATCCTGTTCGTCGGGCCTAAACTATAACTAGGCCAACTCTTACTGGGCCAATTATGATTCAGGGTTTATGAGGATTCAGCAGAGCAAACTTTTAGAGGTCATAACTGTAGATTCGGGTCGAGTATTAGAACTAGGTGTGGTTGATTGCTAATCAAAGTTCTTTTAGAGACCTCTATTTGACATAGGGTGAAACTCATACTGATCCATTTTCGAGCCTATCAGACATCGTTTAGTGCCTTTTCGGAGGCTCCGAATATTTTTTTTACTATTTATAATAATTTTTTATTTTTGAGTTTGAGAGTATTTTTGACTTTTATAAATTAGAATTTTATTTTGAATTTATTTAACGCATGTTTAAGAGTTTTAAGATAAGTTTTTATTAATGTTATTTATGCCAGCGTCGTTTCTTCTCCCAACATGAGTTTGATGGTTTATTTCTTGGTATTTTTCAATAGAATCAATAAGTTGTAGAAGATTATTTTTTATATTTATACGTAAATCAACGAATTCAATAATTTTCACTACGTCAAAGGTCCATTTAATCGACTGGTCGCTACTCCTTTCTGGTTGCGACCTACAATAGCCAGCATGGTCATGGTCGCGATGGATCTCTGGGAGGAGAGTGAACCTCCATGATGGCGGTACAAGGAGGGAAACTACAAAGGAATGGCTGACACAGGCAGTCGTGTGTCGCACAAGCAACATCGACGTCGACAAACTTAGTGTTCGTGAAATCTATACAGTAGTCTTTAAAGACATCAAGAAGCACACATAATCATCTAGAATCTAAAAAAAAAAAAAGGCAGCAATTCCATGCTCATTATCCTTCATTATTGATATAAACTATAATATAATGTCAAAATAAAACAAAAAAAAACTTACCTTTATGATTGTGCAGATTCATTAGACTCAGATCTGCACTTAGCATGGACAATAGGACCCAGTTGAGACCTATCTAATCCTTCAATATATCCATCTGGGGCATTCAAATACACAGCCCCTTTATACATCCATTCCTCTGTCTCATCACTGTAGAAATCCTCAAAGGGCTCCCCACACAATGCACAAACATTCTGATTTTCATCTGCAGGAACTGCCATCTCTTTGTCTTCCTTCTGCTCTGCAACTGACTCAACAGGAAGAAACCCAGGAATGACATCATTTCCCAGTATTTCTGCACCACTAAGCCATTCTTTTGCGCTCACAAACCACTTGCGAGAGGGCTTTTGTTTACGATTCCTTGATATCCGATTTTTAGTTACATGCCAATCCATGTGGCTACTATGGTCTTCTTGGCACTTGAAACGCAAACCACATGTTGTGCATTGTCTTGGAAGATCACCATACAAGGAATTGATTGCAGACTCATGCCTCACCTTCAGAAGTTCCAGATTAAACTCAACACCCAAAGAATCCTACAAAGTTACACTAAAGAGATGAAAAATGTAATATCATTTTCCAACAAAAAAGAAGTTGCTCATCCATAATAGGAGAAAAAGACGGTTACTAAGAGTTTGAAGTACCTGAGGTTGAGAATTTGAATTCAATGATATTAACCCCTGTGCCATGAGACTGTTGATAAGACCTGAAAATGCACTAGCAGGAGAACTTGACGTTGAGGAATTTATACTTTGAGATATAGGTCCTGCTTGAGACGAGGCAGGAGGTGGTCCAGGAGGCAAAGGAGGTAGAAGGCCACCCCTAGCATGTAAAGATGCATCAGCTGCACTATATGTTTTAGAAAATGGAAAAGCAGAAGCCTTAGCAACCCCATGTCCTAGTGTTGGTAACAACTTCAAGGGCTGGCCAACTGAGTGAGAAGAAGCATTAGCTTGGCCAGGTGAAAGAACGTTTAGGTATGTTCCTTGAGACTGTAGAGGTATAGGGAACCCCTTTTCCTTACCTTGCTGACTCAGATGGGGTACACCAGGAGGTTGGTAATGCAAAGTAAGCACCCTAAATGGATCTGAGTCCTTACTGCTAGCTAGGTCATATTGCCGTTGGGGCACAGATGAGTGAGATCCTTGAATCAGTGTTGGCCTATTAGGTTCTGGAACATCAAGTGAACTTCTGTTTGGACTTTGATTTTGCGATATAGGAAGCAAAGGCAGTGACTGTGATATATGACCAGAAGTCAAGACTGTTGGAGCAGGTGAATATGGGCGTTGGACTGAATGCCTATCAATGATAGAATTATCTATTTTAAAGGGATCGGCATGATCATTTGATGATCTAAGCATTGGAAATTCAATATCAGGCAAGGTGTCATTTGGAATAAGAAGTCTCTGACCACTCACTGGTGTCAGTCCCCTTGCTGCAAGAGGAAGCATTTCAGCAACCTTGCTTCGTGACCTTGGGCTCAGGTTCTGCTGTGAAGGTGGTGGCAACATGTAATTCAATTTCCCACCATCTCGAATATGGTTAGACTCCTGATAATGAGGCAGCATGTCCATCTGACTTATTGTAGCATCCCGAGATTTCACTAATCCAGGTTGGGACTGCAACAGACACAAACCCAAACCAGTCAACAAAACTTTGTGAATAAATAACGAGTGAAAAAACTGAAGGAGCATAGCGTTGCTATTAATTGTAGTGATCATAATGGCAAGAAATTAAATATTGAAGGTTTATCAGTTGGAAGTAGTGTCTCGATCTGCATAAGCATTTGTAGATTTCACTAGTCCATGTTGGAACTGCAATAGATACAAACCCAACATAGTCAATTAAAATACTTAAATTCATTCTCAACAATAACTAGTGAAAAAAGTAAAGGAGCATAGCATCTATTAGTAACCATAAAAATGACAAGAAATTTAGATATTTCAAGGTTTATCAGTTGGAATCATCAGTGTCTCAATCTGCACAAGTTATTGTAGAAATTTAAATAAACTATTTCCGTTTGTTCCTGAACAATATAGTACAGGAAACAAGAGGCAATTAGAAATTGCCCAAGCATCTTCTACCTTAATAGACAGAATACTTGAAGGTATAGAAATTTTCAAACAGATCAATTCTGAATCACAACCCAAGCAAATAAACCACAAGCTATACCTAAAAAAATGTGAACACCCTAATTAAAGAGTAGATTCTGATTAATCAACTGTTCATAGAGCAATTTCTATTTAGATAAAACCACATATCCAAATTTTCATCCATGCATCCACATTCTTGTGGAGCCAGATGCTAGGAATCCCTCCATGCTTTTGCCAATGTACATATGCATACTTCTGCCGCAAAGATTAAATGGGATGTAGGAGTGGATCGTAGCGGACATTTTCAAAGCAAGTTTTTCTGAAACACCATGTTTGGATTATGACAAACCAATCTGATAGGAGCTATGATCAGTAACTTGGTAGATCTAAGAGCGCGAATCCAAAATGCTTCAACCTAGGTTAACAATGGTAGACCAATCCTACATATAGATGTCAGCTAACTATTCTCCACTTATGTTTGGGGCAAATAATTTTCGCAAAACAATTACTGGGGTTAAGAATTAATACAAGATATATGACTTGGAATTAATCTTTCCAATAATCAATTGTACCAAGTACCAAAGGAAACAGAACAAAAAGGAAAGATCAAGGGTCATACCCCAATGGAAGCAATCCTATCATCATTATAAGAGGGATCATCAACACGAGGCAGCTGAGCATGGCCAGGCCAACTACGCCTTGAAAAATCTGATTCTAACAGTGCAGGATTAGGTTTTGAAAAGCTCTTTCTGATGCTAAAGCTTCCAGGAGTCTGCTCAAACGCTGGTAAGCTACTTCTCCTTCTTCGATCAGATAGAGTTGGACTCATATCCTCCCACACATACTCCTCTTCATCAGTGTTCTTCCATTTTCTCGCAGCTGCTTCACTTGCTATGTCATTCATATCAAGGTGCCGAACCTTTGGATACTTCTCAAGAGCAGATACTCTTCCTCTAGGATTTCCATATGCATCAATCAAGTCTCTAGGATTCTGTTTAACGTAGCCATTACTTAAGTTGTAAAGCCGGGGTTCTTCACTCGATGGTCTATTCCTATCCATCCAACTACTCATGTCACTGACTCTTCCTGAAGCATATCCACCAGAACGAGATGAAGAAGCCCTTCCACCAATCATCTTTGAAGCGTCATCATGGGATCTCAGAATAGGTGGTGATATGGGTCTTTTCAGACCAATTCTTGGAGGAGATCCAGGAAATGTTATTTTATTCTTCAAATGGGCAATTGATTCCCCTTCTGTATCAAGGTGATGGAGCGGCAATTCAGGTTGATCAAAATCATATTCACTGTGGCGTGCAATAGGTTTCTGTCCATAAACTTGTATACCAGTAGGAAGTCTTGTTTGTGGTATACCCTGCCAAAAGATTGAACCGTGATGAGTTCCTATCTATAGTAGAAAGGTTTACACAAGAGCACATGTTCAAGTACATTAAAAGAGTATACGAAAACGATGAGAATTCCAAATCTTAGAACTTTTAAGGACTACATTCAGATAAAAGACCACAAGCTCTTTAGGGATGACTATATTGAAAACCACAGTAGTCTTTATAGGCAACCACATTAGAATGTTTAAAGTTTACTCCATTAAACTACAGAACCTTCCTGTACTTATCCAGAAATGCATGTCCAAATTATCACTTCTCAAGACTCAGAGATTATTATTTGTTGTAGTTATTATATGGCTTCTGAAAGTTCACCTAGAGAGATCAATCAGATGACTTAGTAAAATCTATCAAGAAGAGAGATAAAACATATGTTAAATAAAGATAATTGCTGAACTCTAATCTTCAATTTCACCAAAAATTAATCCATATTAAAATAGTAATATAACAAGTTTCCCCTTTAATAGACTTAGAACAAATAAGGATAATGTAGGAGGTGAACCACACATGAAATTTTTGAGTTGCCCCAGACCATCCATCAGAATTTTCTGAAACACGCCGTTCCAAGTGTTCAACTTGAAGATCAGAAACCTGTGTACTGTTACTTGTGTCCACTGCATGTATCTGTATTGTGACAAAAATCAGTTGAAGGAAATAATGAACAAAAAAAATTCAAATAATATCAACACAAAAAAAACTGAGGGATAAAAAAACAATCTAATTTCTTTAGTGATAATATAACTTCTAGATCAAGTGACCAAAAGGGGATGATTTACCAATTATCTAACTTTTTCCGATGATCTCAAAGAGATATATTTATAGGATAGTTCAATGATACATGTCTAGTGCATCCTTATGCAGTATTATGGTGAACTATGGTCAACACCTCATTTTTAGGCTGTTTTGCCTATAGGGTTTCTGCTATTGCTTCCTTATCCCGATATAATTTGTGAAAATTCGTATTAGTTGCTTCCAACAGATCTTCAAACTCAGTTATCTTGGATGTGATTTATATGGAGTTGCATCCAAGTATTAGGCAAGTAATTTCATAAGGATTATTCTCCAAAATGAATTCCTTACATTCTGCAGTTTCCTAAAGAAGTGCTGAACGCACCTTTAAATGATGAAATATTGTGAGCATTACATCAATGGCAAGTAATTTCACAAGGATTGTTGTCCAAGACAAATTTTTTATATTATGCAGTTTCCTAAAAAAGTGTTAAACGCACCTTTAAATGCTGAAATGCTGTGACCATTACAATGCTAGTTCCGATTGGTTAGGGCATTGTGGCTTGAATGATACCAATGTAAGAATAAGAAATGAGTTATTTCTTTTGAATCATTCACACAAAGTTAACTATTAAACAGGAAATAATTTATGGAGTAAAATATACCGGTGTAATCAAAATCATGCAATTGGAAAAAGTACATGGGTGATAAAAATTGTGAGGTTTATTATTAGAATCACACAATTTGATTTGAATCAGGCACTAAACCATTCAAAACAAATGGATGAATCAAAGTGGGTTGAAAAACAGTTTAATGTGATACGAACTTGACAGATCCACAAGTCACATACAGTGTAAAAACCAGGACATAAACTCGTCTATAATAGAAAAAATCACTCCCATAGTTTTCTAGGGTTAAAAGATTCACTTTGTTGCTTGCTATTATTCAACACAGTGCTTCATAACTCTTCATCTCTTCGACCACCAATCTTCCAGGCTTCTTTGAACATCTTTGACTCTTCAAGAAAGTTCAGCATCACACATACCTCAGACCTCATCCTCAACGTCAGCAACCTAAGCCAAAGAGCGAGCATGTTCTCTATCAAGCATAAGGATGCCAACGGGTACACAATTCCAAGGGTACCCTATCCATTCAAGTTGGCTTCAAGTACCCAGTTACACCACTTGAAATTTTGATTTGGGTCAAGTTCAGGTTTACTTGAAATTGTAGCTATCGGTGGGTATTCACATATTTCACCCATTTAAGTCCAGTACCCACAGGTCCAAATAACTGCTTATCGTATGTAATTAAACCAATTCGGGAAGCGGATATTTAGTCAGGTAGGATAGGGTATTACACGAAAATGCAGTTACTAAACCCACTGTCATCGCCTGGTTGTGCCTGCCTCTATAAAGACTAAAGAAAATTTAATCCATGACCTACTAACCTTCCTTAGTTGAGCACGTAATCAAGGCATCAACATGGTGGCACATGCAAAAGCTACCAAGTGCACAGGTGAGTGCTTCCAAATTACTATTTTATCTTTGGTATGGTTTATTGAGTTTTAAAAATCAGTGATTGTCAAGGTTGTTGAGATCAAAACCCGATGTAGGAATGGTTAACAAACATAAAATTTGTGGGATCCAAATCCAGATCCTAGTTGGAAACTAGACCATTTAGGCCAGTCTAGTTTGTAAGATCATAAGATCCTGAAATCCATATCACAATATTGACTATCATAATGTGATACATACATGTCTTTATGTTACTTTTTTCATATATTTCAGAAGATAATTACAAGTTTGATAATATTAGACTAGCAATAGGTCTTTAGTTCTTTTACACTTTACACTATAATATCAGTGACAATGTACTTTATTAAATAGGATATTCAACACATCATTAATACAGCAGAAGTATTTTTTATTTATTTATATTTTTGGATGAAATTTATGATTCACAATTCAATATGATTCAGGATCACAAAATCACCAAAACAATGATTCACGACAATTATGGACCTCAATTAGACAACATTGAGGTGTACCTAGACAAGGGCATTCACATGATAAGATGCATAACAAAAAGAGTAAAAGCACTCCTCTAAGTGATAAAATGAACAATGTACTTAATATAAAACCACTTGAGCCAGCAACTACAAATGAGGACATGGATAGAAATGTAACTAGGTAATTAATCTTACAGCAGATTGTTGTCGTCGTGCTTCCAAGTACTTTGGATTTACATGAATACCATGAGAGGGACGAGGTGATGGGGATTTTGATGGCTTGTTGCTTATGATTGTTGATGTTCTTCGACTGTCGGATGGAGAAAACTGGAGCTCATCCTCTATTTTCTGAAGTACAGAAGATGGGAAGACTTGTGACCAGGTCCCAAAAAGGTGGCGCATAGAAGGATGCTGATTAGGATCAACTTGCTTGTATGCAACACAAAACACCTTCAATAAAAATATAAATCCACTTTAAATTAAAATGGCATTCCTGTTTCTGATCATCATTTGATATAAGCAAGCAATAGCTAGGTTTGACAGGATAGTTTAGAAGAAAACACATATCAAAAGGGCCTTCTGCACAGAATCAGTAGGCACAAGCACATCAATGCTTTCTCTTACACGTGAAAAATGGTTTATTGTCCAACTATGGTTTTCATTACAAATTATCACAAAATTAGATAAAAATAGTGGTCAAGGAGCAAGAATGTGAATTCACCATGATGCTCACCTTAGGAAGCCGTGTAGCAAAAATTTTCACGTAATCACCACCTATATTCTTCACAATACTATCAATAAGGTATAAGGAAGGTAATTTTTGCTCCCTCGGTACCTGCATGTAATGCCCAAGTATAAATCCCTTGGCAATTGAGCGTCTAAATGGTTATTATGGAACACAGTTGTAGACTTAAGTGAAACAGATAAACCAGGTACGATATGTCATGAAATATGAATACATGGCAAAAAAAAAAAAAAAAAGATGTCCAAGGATATGAAACATTCACTGATAATTTGTTTTAATAGTTGAGACAAGGTTACACTTCCCTTTTTATTATAACCAAAAATTTCCAGAAAGGACCATGTAAATGAACTACCAATGCATTCCACAATTACTTAGGCCTACAGTAGGACTTGTAAATTCAAAAAACAAATACAAAGTAGTGCAGAAACCACACCACAAGAACTCGAGTGCATATAGCGTCCGCGATCTCCTTGGCAAACTGAATTTTCTGCCCCGCAATCATTGTCAGTTCCGTGATGATGGGCTTCGAGTTGAAGGTAAGCTCCGACAGGACGTCCTCGTAGCATGGCACCACATCAGCTGCGGAAGGTGGCGAGGGCGGGTCCTCTCCAGTAGCTTCCATCAGCTCTTCCTGCCTCTCCCGGAGCAAGGCATGGAACCGCTCCATGATCGGGGGCGCCGACGCAGCAGGCCGAGGAGGACGGTCCCCCGCGGCTCTAAGATCGCGTGCGTAGTCCTCCATGTCGAACGCCGGAGGCCCTCCCGCTGCCGCTTCTCTTCGCTCGCAGGTGGAATTTCAAGGGCAACGGTTAGGGTTTGGATTGGGATAAGCCACCGCGGGAAAAGGAAAAGGACATGGAACTCGAGAAACGAACGGATTCATCCTCCGGTGTGATCCTCCGGTTAGGGTTTGGATCGGGATAAACCATTCGAGGGAGACGCACGTACCTGATGAGTTAAATTGTGCCTTCTTAAATTCTTTCGCCAACGCCTCATTTTACTCACTTTCTTACCCAACCCCGGGTATTGGCTAGATGATGTAGGACCACTATGAACCGGCTTTACTGATGGAGATTAACAAAGCGTTGAAATGTGATTTTACGGCTGTACAGAAGAAGATGAGGGCGGTGTTGAGTCAAATCGGATTCTTTTGTTTTTCCACTTCAGGTCGGACCGGATTTTGAACGAATTTGATTCAATCCAATTATAGCAAAAAATAATTGGGCCATGTATTTAACTATATCAATTATCAAATTATATATCAATTTTTTAAAATACTTTTCTCTCTTCCACTTATTTGAATTAAACTGAAACCAAATAAAAAAATCATTAAAAAAATAGAGATAACTCGTGGCCATCATTGAAGAGGAAAAGAAGTAAGAATTTTAAATCAATTCTAGAGACATTTTTAATAAAGAATATATTTATATCAATATGGATATGCTTTTTTTCCAATTTTCTTTCCTTTATTTAGTAAACTACCCATATTTGAAATATTTATCAAGAAAAATATTCTGTGTCGAAATGCAATTTGGCTTCCAATCAACAAGCTATGTAGCCTTAGTTCCAACTCTGTGAACTCTCTCAATGTCTCTTCCTATAGACTGGATCTGCCATAAGTTCTCAATATGAAACTTTTTTCCAAGTAATTATTAGAATCAATTAACAATTACTTGAATCTAATGCATTCTTAGTTTTAAGGTTTTAAATACCTTGGTTTGGTTAGTAAATGATTACTTACTTGCCACATAGTAGATAAACAATACCAAATCAACTAGAGATCTTCCTTACCAATTGATAGAACAATTGGAGAATCATGTAGATTGGCAACGCAACAGATTAAGTCTTCATAAGCCCATTGATTTTTCTTATCCGTAAAAGTATTCTGTAGAGAATCAAACACGCAGTCAATGTTGATCTTGAATCATAAATCTTCAACCGAAAGCAAGTGTGAGACCATGAGAAATTTTATAAGCACATCTAGGCAACAGTCTGTCTACGAAGAACCACTGGCAGTGAGAATAACGTCTAAGACAATCCAAAAGTGAAAGATGACCTGTGTATCTGTAGAACTCGAAATAATATAAGCTTGAGTACATGGGGTTAGGGTTGCAAATGAACTGAACATTTGTGAACAAATTTGATGTTCTACTTGATAAGAATTTATTTATGTTCGTTAAATATATATAAGATTAATTAAATAAACAAGCTTAAACAACATTCAAGTTTGCATTATTCAAGTATGTATCATTCAAGTTTGCTGGTTAAAGTGGAATGGCCAAGATTTCGAGGCACGTTAGCAGATAATTTCTAAGCAGCTATGAACTATAGTAATATTAGACTATCTTGAGCTATTAAATTCGTTGAAGATTTAGTTGCAGTTCCGTCAATCAGATGAGAAGTGAAGAACTACAAACTGCTTCAAAGACCACACTGAAGAACCACATCCTGGCGAATGGTAGGCCATCTTGAGTTGTATTTCCGTAGCAGCACTTTCTCATTGTTTTATTTTTCTGGTGAATAATTTGCTGGCTACGTTTATTGGCACTGGTTCCATCTTTCTTTTGAACTTTGGAGACCATTAGCTCAAGTTGTGGCTTGCCTAAACCAAGAACCATACGATACAACATCCAGATAAGCCATCAAACTATTAATCCGTAACTGTTTGAATATTTGATTATTATCATAAACATCTTCTGAAACAACAATTCCAGCAAGTGACAACAGTTCGTAAGGAAAGAAATAAAGGAAATCCAAATCTTGTTTTGTCATACTAAAATAATTAGCCAACAAAAAGTATCTGTTCTTCCATGTAATGCAACAGAAGGATTTCAAAAGTACAACAACAACAGAAGCAGGACAATGGTGTAATCACCATATCCTTTGAAACTAATAATGCCTAAACAATAGGCAACAAGACAATTACGAATTCTGAACCATGAAAACTAACATTATGATGAATCCACCATGTCTCCGGATCTCCCAATCAGGCCACAGCAGGCATATCCTTGAGCCATGGGTCCAATGGCTTTCCAATTGAATAAACGATGAAGCCAAGCTCCCTAAGCTTCTCGGGGTCTACCACATTGCGACCATCAAAGATGAAGGCAGGCTTCTGCATGTTATCATAGATTTTTGCATAGTCCAGTTTCTTAAATTCATCCCACTCAGTCAGGATGCAGACTCCATGAGCCCCCTTGGTGGCCTCATATGCATCCCAGGTCACCGATACCTCCTTCACTGCGGTTGGGCTCATTGGTTGCAGGTGGATCGGGTGATCCCAATCAAATTTGTTCATCGCAAGATCACGTTGTATCTGATCCTCAGTCACCTGAGGATCATAGATGCTGATCTTGGCCTTGTCGCCTATAAGGCCCTTGCAAACGTCAATGGCTGGAGTCTCCCTTGTATCGCCGGTGTCCTTCTTGAAGGCAAACCCAAGAATAGCAATCTTCTTTCCTGAAACTGTATTGAACATGGAAGAAACGACACGGTTCACAAACCTGCTCTTCTGGTAGTCGTTGATCTTGATGACTTGCTTCCAGTAGTTGGCTACCTCAGGGAGGCCATTGCATTCACAGATATAAACCAAGTTGAGGATGTCCTTCTGGAAGCATGAGCCACCAAATCCAACACTTGCATTCAAGAACTTAGGCCCGATTCTACTGTCCTTGCCGACAGCATAGGCCACCTCAGCCACATTTGCCCCTGTTGCCTCACAGAGAGCTGAAATGGCATTCACCGAAGAAATCCTCTGAGCTAGGAAGGCATTAGCAGCAAGCTTGGATAGCTCAGCAGACCATAGGTTGGTAGTGAGAATTCTTTCCTCAGGAACCCAATGGGCATACACATTTTTTAGCGCCTGGATAGCCTCTTGACCCTCTGGAGTTTCCCGGCCACCGATGAGGACGCGATCAGGGTTGAATAGGTCCTGAATTGCTGTACCCTCTGCGAGAAACTCTGGGTTGGAGAGGATCTGGTAGTTGATGCCTTTGCTGTTATGGGTTAAAATCTTCTCAATGGCCTCGGCAGTCTTGACAGGAACGGTGGACTTCTCAACCACAATTTTATCAGATTGTGAGACGTCAGCTATCATCCGAGCAGCACTCTCCCAGTAGGTGAGGTCCGCTGCCTTGCCAGCACCAAGGCCACGGGTTTTGGTGGGTGTGTTCACTGAAACAAAGATGATATCGGCCTCACGAACATACTTCTCTACATCAGTGCTAAAGAACAAGTTTTTTCCTCTGCACTGCTTCACAACTTCATCGAGTCCAGGTTCATAGATTGGGAGTTGTTCACTATTCCATGCGGCAATGCGAGCAGCGGAAATGTCAACAACTACCACCTCAATGGAAGGGCACTTGAAAGCAATGACAGCCATTGTTGGCCCACCGACATAGCCGGCACCAATGCAGCAAATCTTCACCATATTTGTTTAGATGGACTGAATCAATCAAATGAAAAACAACACCTAGTCAGAGAATGCAAGCATGGTGGAATTGAGATATATTAAGAAATAATGAATCTAATGATCGTGGTCATAGATCTTCAACCTATATAAATTCCAAAAAAAAAGAACATAAACACTAATTTGTTCTTTTATATTGAGAGTGAATTCAAACATTTTTCTACAAATAAGAACATCTATTTAAAAAAACCAACAATATATTGATGTTAAAAGACAACGCATGAAGAAAGATTCAGAAGTTAAAGGTGGAATGCATGAACGGAGAACTCTTTCGTTTTCAAAGAGTACCTGGCGTAGTCTAATAGTATGTATGTATATGATCTGACGAAATTTTTAGTAAGATGGTAATAAGAGGCGGATTTTAGTCTTAGGTCCATTGCAGATCTTGAAAAAATGATTAAAAAAAAATTATAACTCCAATGTTTCCAGAACAACTGACAGGAAAAGATCCGATCTGTAAATTAGAGATGATATCATATTTAAAGATCAAACAACAAACAAATGAATCTGCATACCGGTAAAATCTTCCTAATTCCTAAAGGATCTCACTCAATCCTATGCATCCCCTTCATTCTCTGGCCGCTAATCAAGAAAATTATGCTAATAGTCGAGCAAAATCCTGGACACGATTTAGATCGTCGCGAATCTCGCAAAGGGTAAACAGATCTAAGGCATGCGCATGCATTTCAATCAAAGAGCGGTAAACCAGAAGATCGCGAAACTCAAATCGACAGGACAAGGAAAAGCTTCAGCGACAGGAAAAGCTTCAGCTCAGGCGATAGAATTACCTTCAGAGATCGGCGCACCTCCTCTTCCGCGACGAAGAGATAGCAAACGGAAAGAGCGAGATCTGAGAGACGGAAGAAAGAGGAGAGAGCTCCTTGTTGACGAAAGAGGCAGGCGAACCGAGACTTAAATAGCAGCAGGCAAACCCGACGCCTCAAAAAAGTCAAACGTCGATTTCATGATCTACCAAACCCAAACATTTATCTTTTATTTTATTTTATTTTACTCTCTTATTCTTTTCCTAATATCAAATTTTGGTCTTAAAATATTATATTAATATTATGTAACTGTATCACTACGGTAAGAGGTTAAACCCTTTTGTACGAGTCAATTAGTCCGTCGAAAATTAATTTCAAAATTTATAAAATGATTAATTTTGAAGATCTTCGATCTGTTCTATTAAAATGTTTCATCCATCGTATAAATAAATAGAAAAAAGTACTCATAATATTTTTTTGTTTCGTTTTCTAAAATAAATAGGGCATTAGTAGTAGACCGTATGCATGGATGGTGATGCCAACCAATGTCTCTTGTGACCGACATCACCTAACTATTTGGTTAGTGTTTGAACTCAAGCATCACGTCGGCTCCGGACAAACTAGTATAAATAATCTTAGTTGACTTATATTTGTAACAAACTTGGCCTACCCTATTGATCCAATGTTACTTAAGAAGTATTTTAAAATTAAATATAATAATAATAATATTAATAATTATGATTAAAATAAAAGGTTTAAAAAAAAGGAAAACAATTATACAATAAAAATAGGTATTTAAAATGGTTATTATATTATTTTTAGAGTAATTTAGTAATTTTAAGGTAAAGCTCATTAAAATACCCTCTACTAACTTTTTTTTTTCAAAATAAAAAATTATTTTGGTCCTTTATAGATATCATGTTAATAAAATATTTCAATAATCCAAATATCTGAAATTCATCTCATTGATTCTGAATGTAGATCGCCTTTTTATATTTACCTATCAAATAAATCTAAAATATAATTTATATTCAAAATAATTTTTTATTGGCAATAATTGTTTGTTTATTCCTCATCGCACATGTGGAACTGCTTCTACCCTAATTTTACATCGTTTAATCGTTCTTTTTTTTATGTGTCTAGATGTTATTGGGATACAATTAAAGTTCCACATTGAAAATATATGAAAAAGATTATGAATTTATAAAATAGAATATATCTCAATTGGTATAAAGTCTTTTAGATAAAATTTAAAAATAAAACTATGAGAGATTAGATCTAAAGTGAACAATATCATACCATTATAAATATTTTTTGATTTCATCAGTACTAACAATTGGTATTAATATCATATTCTATGTGCAACCATGTGAAAACCCTTAAGAAAAACGAAAGAGATAGGAGAGGCCCAAACCATAGTAAGTCCCAGTAAGTCAATTAGACCAGATACTATGCAGTCTTGATGAATTAAGAGGATCAGACATTGAGACAAGGAGGCCTAGTGGGTTAAGAGATCGGACATCAAGTTGGTAATGTCTCAAGACAGATAAGTCCTAGTAGGTTAGTTGGACTGTATATTAGGCAGTCTTGGCGGATTAAGAGGATCATATATCAAGGCAAGAAGGCCTGGTGAGTCAAGAGATCGAATGTTAAGTTGGCCTCGATTGATGTATGATGGTCCTTTGTTTGAGGAGAAGATTATTGTGATACAATCAAAGTATGACATTGGAAATACATGAAAAAGATTATGAATTTATAAGATGAAAGATATCTATTGATACGAGGTCTTTTGATTAAGTTCAAAAATAAAATCATAATAACGTAGTTCAAAATGAACAATATCATACAATTATAGAGATATTTGATTTATCGGTACTAATAAATACCACTCAAATTTTTATGGGTGCAGTCTAAACATGACGGGTTAGAAGCACTATAACATGTTTGTCTCTAACCGTTAGTCTATTGTTGGATAAATGTGAATGAAAAAAAAATAAAAAAAGGAGATTTCATTACAAATGATAACTTAGTTCCAATGATATTACGATGACTCAATTCACTTTTCACCTATGTAGGATCAGATATTAACGAGGTCGACAGTTCAAATTGCTAGTTCGATATTGTATTATTTGTAAGAATAAAAATTGTAAGTAGATTTTTTTTTTTCTTTGTAAAAGTATCAGAGAAAAGAAAATATTTAATGATGATAGAGCACGAGGATCTAACCTTGGAGTAGTGATTTTGGGAGACAATCAAGTAAAATATTGAGGGGGGAATCAAGTAAATTCCTTCGTATTCTTATTCTGGAAATATATTTATTCTAGGGATGTTACAGATATAAAGATACTATAATGCGTTTCTTAATTTAACTGAAAAAATACTATAAATAAAATACATATGTTAATTTTTATAAACTTATCAAAATTATTTTAATATGGTAAAAAATGATTGTAACAATAAAGTGATTTTTAAAAGTATCAACAATTTTAATAAAATTTAAATAATTTTAATTAAGTGTAGCTGCTATAACTTTTTGTTAAAAAATTTTAAGTATTTTTGATAAATCTGAATAAATTTATTTTAATAAGTTATAGTAGTTATTTTATATTACTATAATAATATTAAAATAAAAATATTTTTAAAATGAGAAATATAATAGGAGCGTTATTTTATTTTATTTTTTAAAATTTAAAATTCTGAAAATTGAGGATGTGCTTCTGATTTTTAACCATGTTTTTTTCCTTATAATTTAAAAGTATAAAGAAAGTCTTTTAAAATTTTATTAAATATTTGTATTAATTTTGTAATAGCCAATCTATATGGGCCTCCAACTTCATGCTGGAGGCCCAATAAAATTTGACTCTGATTGGCGCGAAACTATGAGTTTGCCACCAGAAAATTTCGAAATATTCAGAGATCAATCGGTAAACGCGGAAAAACTCCATGGAAACACGTTCCCGCCACTTTCCGTCGCTCAATAAATTTAAGGTTACAGAGTGTTCCTCACATTGTTTCCCCCCTCCTCGCTTCTTACCTTCTCCTTCTCTGCTATCTTCTCTTCTCGGCGTCAGATCTTTGTAGGAATGGCCAGATCTGTGACCCCAGGAGCCATCTCGATGCTCCTCTCCAATCCTTCTCCTGACTCGCCCTCCGACGTGCCGGAAATCACCGTCCAGGTCGTCGATCTGAAGCCCATCGGCAGCAGCAGCACGCGTTTCACGTAACCATCTTTCTCTCTTGCCATTTAGTCATATCTCTTCTTCTTCGCCTAAGTTTTTTTTTTCTGTCAATTTTTCGTCGACTTGTTTGCTAGGAGTCATCAGTTTAAGTATGCATAATATCGGTTAGATCTGCGTAACAGGATTTAACTTGTCTAACAATCTACATCTTTAGGGCTACAATAGTTTAGCCTAAGGTTTTGATTTCTCAAAGAGTTATACTTTATGCACTAGCTTAATTTTTTCTTGTTGAAGTTTGACAGTCTAGCTGCCCATGTATTCTTGATCGAGAATGCCTTGGATTATGCACGCAAAATTTCTTTACAATAATAAAGTCCTCCAAGTTGTAGTAGTCTAGAATTCCAGAATGAGAGCATAAAGTCACACGATTGTCTTATTTAGTACTAGTTTGATAGAATTATTATATTTTGCGCTTGAACTTCTTACGGATAAGCCAAATTTTTTAACTTACAAATTATAATATTTGGTTCCCGAGGGAGTTAGATGGAAAAGCCCACCATAATCGCAGTGTTTGGGTTAGAAGTAAGGAAACATAGATTGTGAAATAAAGAAGGAAATTAGAAGCCTGGGTGATAAAGGAGGTTACAACTTACAGAAAATATATAGGACTCGCAAGATGAGTCAACCGCAAAATGAAAAAAAGAGTTAAAGGCAAAATAATCCTGGTAAACGATGGAAAAGATTACGAAAATCTTATGTGCAAGGGACTGATGCTGAAAAAATGGCATGCGTTTAAAAATTCTTTTGTTGGTAAAGCTTCGCGCCTTTGGCCAATTTTTTTCTTCCTGTTTTTATATTGCATTACGCAGAATGGACAACTGCATGTTAATTTTAGAAGCTGATGTTATATTTGATAACAGGTTTATGGCTAGTGATGGGGAGATGAAGCTAAAAGCTATGCTTCCCACTTATTTGTCTACAGAAATCCAATCTGGAAAATTGCAAAACCTTGGTCTCATCCGTATTCTGGATTATACTTGCAATTCCATTCCTAATCAGCTTGAAAAGTAAATACATAGTGATCATGACTTTGACCTTTTGAATCTTGGTTTACTCTGATGCCAAAGCATTTACACTGATTCATATTCTTTCAGGGCTTTGATAGTGACAAAGTGTGAAGTAGTTTCTCCTTCTCTTGAATTGGAAATTAAAAATGATGCAAAGAAAGAAAAGCCTGATATGAATTTAGAGTCTAAGCAAGAGGTATTTGTTAACAATGCTGTGAAAATAGAGGAGCCTATGGTAACATTAAAATCTACTCAATCTATGGAGTCAAAATCTGCTGCCCAGATTGTGCATGAACAGCATGGAAAGTAAGTGGCTTTTATTGTATTTGCCATCAATTCAATTATGCAATTCCAGTTTCAGTCATATTATGGGTATTTTATATGCAAAGAGCCTGCTGATTATAGTATGTCTTCTTCATTCTGTTTTTCCTTTTCTGATTTATTTTGTTTGCGTTAAAATTATAATGTCTGCTATGTTCTGCAGTGCTGCTCCTGCTGCTCGTCTTGCTATATCAAGAAGAGTGCATTCTCTAGTTTCCTTGAATCCTTATCAAGGAAATTGGACCATAAAGGTTCGACTCACAAATAAAGGGAATTTGAGAACATACAGGAATGCTAAAGGAGAGGGCCAGGTTTTTAATGTAGAATTGACAGATGAAGATGTAAGTGTTTCTTTATCTAATTGTATCAACTTGTCCTCCTACCCTGGTATTTCTTCAAGATACAATATTGCTGATCAACTTTGCTAAATTTTGATCAGGGCACTCAAATTCAGGCTACAATGTTTAATGAAGCTGCAGCTAAGTTTTATCCTAGGTTTGAGTTGGGAAAAGTATATTTCATATCAAAAGGGTATCTCAGAGTTGCAAACAGGCAGTTCACAACTGTAAAAAATGATTATGAGATGAATCTAAATGAGAACTCCATAGTTGAAGAGGCAGAAGGGGAAGTTTTTGTCCCTGAAACCAAGTATAATTTTGTCAAGATTGATCAATTAGGGTCATATGTGAATGGGAGGGAGCTCATAGGTAAAGACCATCCTTACTAATTTGGATTCAAATTAATAGAATTTTGAAGCTTTCCTCTTAAACTTTTCTATTTGGTGTGCAGATTTGATAGGTGTTGTTCAGAATGTTTCATCAACTTTGAGTATCCGGAGGAAAAGCAACAATGAAATGATTCCAAAGCGAGATCTTACTATTGCAGATGATTCGTAAGCTGTCTTAGACACTTTTTTTGGGGGATTATTATTATGCATAAATTGATCTTTTCTGCTTCAATGGCTTAACATAGATTAACTATGTGATTGAGTTTGTAATTGTTTGTGCTACAGGAACAAAACTGTTACTGTCTCCTTGTGGAATGAACTTGCTACAGATGTTGGGCAGGAATTGCTGGATATGGTTCATACCTCACCAGTTGTAGCCATAAAATGCCTTCGAGTAGGAGATTTTCAAGGTATAAAATGTTCACCACTAATTTTCCAAAGGAACCGTCTTAAAACATGTTTATATGTTACTAATGGACAATTTTTTGTTCCTCTTGTAGGTGTATCTTTGTCAACTTTAAGTAAAAGCACAGTGATAATAAACCCAGATTTGCCTGAATCAAAGAAGCTGAAGTCTTGGTAAGATTGGCAGCTGTCAAAAAGCCTTTAACAAATTTCTCACCCATTTTCAACTATTCTAATACGTTTTCCTTCCTATTACCTTGCAGGTATGACTCAGAAGGAAAAGGAACTTCAATGGCATCTGTTGGATCAAGCTTGGTCTCTTCCACCAAAAATGGATTGAGGTCAATGTATACTGATAGAGTTTTCCTTACTCATATAACTGAGAACCAAAGTCTGGGTCAAGATAAGGTATAAATTTATGAATTGACACAAAAAGATAGCTATATTGTAGTGTTTTCTAGTTCTTATATCCTCCTTTGTGAACAGCCTGCCTTCTTCAACATAAATGTCTATGTAAGCTACATTAAGCCTGACCAGACAATGTGGTATCGTGCATGCACTACTTGCAACAAGAAAGTTATTGAAGCTGTTGGTTCTGGATACTGGTGCGAATCATGTCAGAAGAATGACGAGGAAAGCTCTTTAAGGTAAACAAAGTAAATGAAGTGTAAATGCACCGCTCAGTTTCTTTAATTATTTGGAATAATTAAGCTTTCAGATTTTTTGCTTTTCAGATACATAATGGTGGTTAAGGTCACAGATCCTTCAGGTGAAGCCTGGCTTTCAGTTTTCAATGAGCAAGCTGAGAAAATAGTTGGATGCTCTGCTGATGAGCTCAATAGAATAAAAACTGAGGTAAGAAATTAACACCTAAAACTCCTCATTCTACTATTTTCTACTTGGACTTAAACTTGTAAGATTATTTTTTGGTCTATGAATGTAAAACCATTTTTGGTGGCTTGTTTGAAAAAGTTGATCTATTGCAGGAGGGAGATGAAAAGTATCAGCTCAAGCTGAAGGAAGCAACATGGGTTCCGCACCTGTTCCGGGTTAGTGTGGTGCATACTGAGTACATGCACGAGAAGAGGCAGAGGATAACGGTTAGAGCTCAAGCTCCAGTGGATTGCTTGGCTGAATCAAAATACCTACTGGAAGAAATAGAAAAGATGTCTGTATGCTAATGTCCTGTGTTTTATATCTAATTTTCAGCAGTTGCGAATTTTCTCTGAGCAAACTTCGTCACTTTGCATTCTTTTTGTTTCCTCTGAAAGAATGTCCGCTTGAAGCACGTGTAATATATGTTCTAATTTTCTTGAAGAAAAGTCCTAACATCATTATTCATGGATGAGATGATGACTGTTCGTTGTTAAATAATCCCATTGATTTTGTCTATATTAGGTGTTAATCTATGTGACATACTATAAATGTAGATAGATGACTCACTAAAGCTGAACACTAGTAACAACGTACAACATCAACAATAATAAAGCAATCATATCGGATGCTCAAATAATTTCATACCAATTTAAATTGTTGGAAATACATTGACAAATGCAATGTATTTATTAAAAGAAATCTAATCTCTTTTGAATGTTTATTCTTAATTCACAAAAAGTAATATTCCTCAAATTTTTTGCATTTGAAGCAAATGATCTAAAATCAATATGTAGCATAGGTAATAAAACAATCAATAATGTCATTAAGACCGTTTACTTCTAGAATTAGTTGGACAAAATTCGAACACTTGAATTATAAAAAAAACAAAGCAACCAATAATTAGTGCAGTTATGAAAAAAAACTGTAATATTGGCATGCAAAAGATCACTCAAGAAATTAATCCTAGTCAAGCAAATATAACTTGCAACCCATTTAACAGTCAAAACCACATTTGAAAGAACTACCAACATCCACTTCCTATTGCTAAATAGATTCATTGTTCAGCAAAGTTATTTCTTTCTTCAATTTTATTAGCAGTACGACTCGTCATAATGGTCTGCTCAAGGCCATATCCTGTCAGAGATGATCATTCTTGGAGGTGACTTGTCAGAAATAGTCTTTCCAAGACCATACTTTGTCTTATCAGGATCTTCTCAAGGACCATGCCTTGTCAGAAGGACGTGACTTCTTAGAAATGGTCTTCTCTCTCTCTATTAAACAACATTGTCAAGCATTAATGGAAGATGTGACCTGTCAGAACGGGCTCTCTCTCCAATGAACAACTTAGCCAAGCATTAAATAAGGATGTAATTGGTCATCTTTTCAAGACCATGCTTTGTCAGACAAAAATCGTAGCCTTCTCTCCTAATGCTATGAGGGAGCTCTTGAGGTATAAAAAGGGAGGAAGGAGGTAAACTAAAGAAAAAGGGGAGGTTCCGGGCTCTCTCTCTCTCTGGATCTCTCTCACTCTTATTATCTTTTTTGGGCTGAGCATTTTATTACAGTATTTTTATTTTACTGTACTTCTTCTTCTTCTCAGACTGGGCTAACTTGAGCGTCGGAGTGGCCGTCCGAGGACTCCCCGGCGCTAGGATGACCTCTGTTTTCGATGGTGTTTCAGGGCCTACCGGTGGCTGATCTTCTCTCCTTCCTCGATATGGAGGCCCTCTCCGGCGGCTCCACCCCCCTCTCTTCCCCTGCATGCTGACTGGTCCGGCGGCGCATCCGGAAGCCGATCTCAACAGGAACAGCAGATTTAATTTGATGTTTGAAAACTATCAGGCATATTGTTTTTAGTTAGTGTAGAATACAGATTAATTTTGTTCCAACTTTTATTTAAGAGCTAGACCAGATTATCATACCTAACACGGTTCTTCAATTGGACAGTAATAATGAAAAGCCAATATATATACCTAACAACTGGCATCCCTACATTTGGATTCCCAGTCAACAATCTTTCTCATGCATGATATATATATATATATATCAATGAGCAAGAAAGCTTCTTAGTGGATGCTCTTCATTTCCTGCACATCCTTTTCCATGTAGCCATGAGCAGACAACGACCATTAACAACGCCTCGTGATGGCTACATCACCTCAATCCACCTGTAAAGACACCATTGACTCGACAACAATTGAGGCAATGCCGTGATTAACTGCTGAGAAACCTAGTACTGGACCTGATAACGAGCATCTTTCAGAATCCATGACCAACTTGTGGCAGCTTTTTCTTGAAGCTCTTTTAGGTCAAGATTTTTGCATGGACTCTTTTAATTTGCCTGCACTTTGTTAGGTCGAGGTCTTATTCCTGCTCAATCAATAAATCAGAGCAATCACCAAAAGTGCTTCATGTTAACTTGCACCACAAAACACTGGGCTCCAGTGTCCATCATGCACCTCTTTAGGTTTGATTCTCGAGCCCCAAGTTGGTAGGTCTCGAGTCTGATGAGTGCATGCCCACTGCCTCCACTATCCAATTTGGCTACACAAAGTGACACGATCGAGTGATGGAATAATATTCCACCAGTCATCTTGATGACAGATAATGATTTCATTTCACTGGTGGGTGGATCGGAGGAATCAAAATTAAGAGGTTAATTAATTAGGAAATCAGAAATATTGTTATAGTTAAACTCGACTCATTTACACCCTCCTATCAATGAAGGAGTCAAAACTTTTATAGCTCCTGGGCTACCTTCCTCTCTTTTTTTTCCTAGATTATATATCTTCCCCTTTGCTCGGGTAGGTCATCACGTGGCTCCGCCCTTACCTCCAATCCTCTTCTGTAAAAAAGGTGAATTCGTCATCCTAACGACTTCACACGATCGGACGATGACCATCTATTGAAACTTTCTTTCTCAAAACACCCCTGAAATTTCAAAATCTTGAAAAGGCCACTAGAGTCATCAAGCTCTATTTGTTTTACCCTTAATCAATAACACAAATTCTAATGAAATAGTCAACTCATTTTTACTATTTTGTGAACTACTCGAGAAAAAAAGGGGGGAAAATGATAGGAAAATAAAAACAAAGAGAATATTTTTAGTTAAGGAAATATTTTAAATACTTTATTAAGTAACATGCTGAAAATTCCCTTTTAGTTATAGAAAAGAAAGTCTTTTGTCTCTTTGTATTTAACATTAAAAAAGGTCATACACCCAAATAATAACTAGCAATATTTATGTTTGTTTTTGGCAATCCCCCCTTTGCGAGTTTATGCCTTTTTAACCAGGCTCATTCTTCCCAGTTCCCCTGCCTCGTTAACCTGCGAGGCTTCGCTTCCTCTTCCTCTTCCTCTTCCTCGTCCTTCTCCATTGCTGGCGCCGTGTTCCTCTTCGGCTTCCCCCGTTCGTTCCGCTGATTTCCGGTTTCTTCCGTCCATTGCCTCTCCGAGGTATCCCTTCCGCCTCCTCAGCTTAATTTTACCGTAAAAAGGCAACCTTTGCCACTCCTCAAATCCCTAACGTTACTAAACGCATCAACTGGTTTTGCACTCATTAGCGTTCCTTTGATCCAAAGAAATTTCCTATCTAGTTCCTTCATTAGGTTTAGGTTGCAAGAATGGCTAACTGTGGTGAACCAGAGACCAAGAGAGATTTGAGAGTCTTTGAGGATAAGTACGAGCTCACCACGGATTTGGCGGAGTATATATCCCAACTCTCTGAAAATTCCGTTAAGGAGAGAGGATGCTTCACCGTTGCTTTATCTGGCCGGTCTCTGATAAGATTGTTGGAGTAATCTCTTTGAATACCTTTCCAAATGTTGGTTTTTCATTGCTTTTTCTGCTAAGTTTGGGGGTATCACCATTGAGGTATGCCGAGTATTTAAGGGAGGACTTACTGTGGATGCAGGAAACTTTCTGAAGCTCCTTATAAGAAGACCGTCGATTGGACAAAATGGTATGTATTTTGGGCTGATGAACGTGCTGTTGCAAAGAATCATGTCGACAGCAATTATAAGTTAACCAAGGATGTATTTCTCTCAAAGGTTGGTAGTCATTTTGGATCCTCCTTGCTTGATGAACTTAGAAGATGATGTCTGTTCGTAGGGATCATGGAACTATTCACTTGTGAAAAATCTGGCTTATTTCTTTAAATGCTTTGTATTGCGAGTTCTTGAAAAGTTACCTTCAAGTATCTTCAAGATTGTGTTGAATTTCATCATTGTTTATATAGCTTTCTCGTTTTTTGTGAAGTTGGATTTTGTTGGATGTGTAAAAGAATTTGGAGTGAATAATTTATCCAATAGTCTACGGATGATATTATGCATGTCAATAGACTGAAACCATAATACAAATAGAAATTTTGTTTATGCTAAGTACAGCAGATAGTTTTATGTTTCAAGTGACACACACACACACGGTTCCAGTATCCTGAAAATGGGCAGATGATATTTACTTCTGCTTGTACTTCTGAACATATTCTTTTTATTGTAAGAGATATTTCTCAGTCCTTGGCCATTATACTAGCTACATGCCTTTCGTTTCATTCTACCTTCAGTAGAGGAGTACTTCATTAATATAATAGAATTATCAATCTTGATCGCACTAAATTACCATGCCTATTTTGCTATTTCTTGAGTTTTTTTTTTTGATATGTTGTTTTCTAACTATGCAGCACCCTGATTCAAAAGGAATAGTTGTTTGTATCATAGTAATATGAAAAGTTTCTTTTTAGCCTAAGGTATTGAAGGAAAGCCAATAGTAGTTTTTCTTTTAAAAAAATTTAAAGGAGGCTTAAATACTTTCTTGATCTACATGAATACATATTTTTCCTCATCTAAATATGTTTTTGAATTTGACAGTTAGGCATGTTTTCATTAATATCTTGTAAGCCAGTCCTTTCCATATTCTTTGAGTTGACTGCCAGTGCTCTGTTTGTTGTTATTAGAAAAGAAATATGTAAATTAGTGAATTTCCTAACAGCTCGAGATTTTGATAAGTAGTAATCCAATCATCTTTACATTTACATGGCATCTTGGTTCAGAGTTTAAATCTTGCTATGTCTAAAAGAAATCTCATCAATTCATGTGTCATGGTTTGGCCAATCAAGTGAAATGTACTCACATATGGAGAAGTATTAGAAAATAAACAAATAGTCTCTTTTCTATGAGCTTGAGAAGCTTTTAGAATGAGCAGTTAACTAATCAACTATTTAATAGTCGCATGACATCGTACATTTGTATTTCAAAAATTGAGTTTGGATTCTTTATGACGACATGTTTCTGGGTTTCTCCCTTACTTCTTGCCATTTCTAGTTCATATATGAAAAGCTCATGTTTCTGCCATTCAAATTTTTAGGTGTCCATTCTCAGCAATCATATTTTCTCCGTTAATGACAATGCAACAGTGGAGGATGCAGCAAGAGAATACGAATTTACCATTCGACAGCTAGTGAAGATCCGAACTATAGGTGTTTCTGAAAGCAATGACTGTCCTAAGTTTGATCTTATCCTTCTCGGGCTGGGACCAGATGGACATGTTGCTTCACTATTCCCTCATCACCCAGCACTTGAACTAAGAGGGGAGTGGGTCACTTACATCACTGACTCTCCTGAGCCTCCACCTGAGAGGATTACCTTTGCACTCCCTGTCATCAATTCTGCCTCTAATGTTGCTATAGTTGCCATCGGCGAGGAGAATGCCATGGCAGTGCGGCTTTCCATTCTCACCGACGACGTGAAATTTGATGCCTCTTCATTACCTGCTAGGCTGATTTGTCCAGACAATGGGAAATTAGTGTGGTTCTTAGATGCATTGGCAGCGTCTGCTTTGAATGACAATAATGTTGAACCTGATAAACTATGAGAAATTCTGGATGCACCAAGTGTTTTTTTCTTCTTCCAGTTTTCTTTGCAAGTATTTTGCTATTCTCTAGTATCGCTTAGAAGGAGAAGAGCTCCTTTGCTGTATGATATCAGTTTGTTTTGGGTAAATTACATAATATAATAACTTGGTGTTGCTTCAAGGCTTGTTCCATTCTTGCAGTTGGAGAAGCCTTTCCAATTAGTTAACAAGGTGATTCAGGAGTGCTTGACGAGAAAAGAAAGTCAATAAATATCTCTATGATATATAATTACATTTTGAGTAAAGTATGATTTTGTATTTTTTTTTCTCAAAAAACTTAGATGTGTATTGATTCTCAAAAAACTTATAAAAACAATTGATGATGTGTATTGATTCTTATGAAAGTAAGAGCTATTAATGTGTTAATAAAACATGATTATGAAAGTAAGGAGCAGTGAAGCTCACAAATAAAATAGAACTCATTGGACTTTATGTTTTAGATCTCATTAACCAAATTTATGTCTAAGAAAACTAATTACTATAGCTAATTAATTAATATTTAATTAATCATATCTAAATCTAAAAGACTTAAATTGACCTCACTAATTTAGCTTTATATAGATAGATTAATTCTCATGTTAATTATATATTCTTGTCAGATAATCAATATAATTTTAGACCATCTCTTCAATAATTATTATTTGTTGTAAATTAATTTATAAATTAAGGTTCAACTCTAATTTCAGTTATGATAGACCATGATCAAACTTAAGATAATCTAACTTGATAATTAGGTCAATATATGTCATTTAAGGTCTAATCAACATTTGAATTTAACACGAATAATTATGATAAGACTTTATGGAAAGTCATGGATCACTGATAAGGAATAGTCACGCCTAAATCAAGGTATAAAAACTAAGGCAAAACTCAAAAGGAGCTCTTTTTTATTGAATCACGAAAAGAGTTTTTTTTTTATTTATTATCAAAAGGCATTCCATCCCGTATATTTTACTTTATAAAATTATTTTTATTTTTGATGCTATTATAGTAGTTAAAAAATATAACTGTTATGTAATTATAGCATTGAAAAGATTATAACGGTTATGTAATTATAGTAGTTACGGGATCATAATTGCTATACGATTATAGTAATATAATTATGATTCCTTAACTTATAATAATTATAATCTTGTAATTACTATAATATAATATTGATCAAAATTAAAATGTTTGTTGAATAAGTTATGAACATGTAGTGGTTATAATAGTATTAAAAATAAAAATAATTTTGAAAAATAAAATATATAGAAGCCAAATGAAACACGGAATAAAATGTTCTTATGATAATAAATAAAAAAAAGACGTCATTGATGTTTTTTATTTAAAAAAGGACGTCATTTTAATTTTTACCTTAAAAACTATACGTCCATGTCAAATTCTCACGTTTTCATAATAGAAAAATAGGTAATTTTCTCGTATGGAAAGTACTAAATTACATTGCATAAATATCATGATTTATAATTATCTCAAAATTTAAAATTAACTGAAAATAGAAGTATTTTACTCTTTACGTTCTAAAACTCAAAATTTAAATTTAATTTTTTTTAAAAAAAATGATCAAGTTAAATAGCTTTCCTATAAAAATAAATTTTATTATTCAGACGTGCCAAATATAATAATAGTCTTTTGTTTTTATTTTAATTTAAAATTTAAATTTCATAACTGATGAAATGACGTCGTTCGATTTAAAAGTTTTTTTTTTATGACTTTTCGATTTCGTTTTTTATTTCGTCGGAACATAATTCTGCCCACTCGTAGTGGAGACTCTACGACAGCAGCTATCGTGAAATCACGTACATAATGCAGATCGCACAACACTGAATCAAAATCCCTGTTCTGTTTACACTGCATTTCATGGACAGTTTCTAGCTCATCAATTGGTTGAATTACTGAATGGTAGACGGTTCAATTTATTTAATCCCTACCAACTCTTGAGTAATCTCACCGAATCTAGTAAATCGAACGGCCGATATTTGCCCATCAACATCATGATCTATATAGTTCGGCCCGCCTGCAGGTGCTTCATTTGTCCAATCTCCCTGCCTCCATATACTGCGCGTGATCGCCACCCGTGCAAAACTCCGATCCAAATCGCCTCCTGAGCTCCGAGGCTTCGCCTTCCTCGCGCCGCGCTGCCCCGGCTCCCTACTGGATTCTGTAAATTCTCTCCGGTGGATCGGCGATCGATATGGGAGGTGTTTGGGCCCGATTTGAGCGGTTGATCCGCTGACTCGGTGTCGGTGCGGCATCTTACCGAGAAGGGTTGGGGGGTTCTGGAACGTGGTGACATGCGGCGGAGGGCGACGGAGTTCCGGCGTCCATCGAGAAGGCGGATCCCGGGCTGGATCTGGTTGCTTCTTCTGATTTCTGTCACGGCGGGGATGGTTCTCTTCTTCTTCCAGCACCGCCAGGACCAGGCTGCCACGCCCGTGCAGGTATACTTTGCTTTCAAATTAAAGTATCTTCTCTTTTGGGTCAGTCTTAGGAAGTGATTGGTGACGTTACTGTTAGATATACAGTCAATAAAGTCGGTTGCCTTGATCTGGTTTTTTAGCTATGGGGTTTGTAAAGAGGAATTAGATTCCTTAAAGAACATTTTTTTTTTTTTTGCATTAAATGGTTAAACCAGGATATATGTTGGACATCTTGTTTGGATCCGATTCCAAATGTAAAAGAATTAGAGTTCTGTATTAGATAAGAATTGTAATTTGAATTTGTCTGTTTTAATTTGAGGTGATAAGATTTGTGATTCTACTTTTTATGTTAGGAATCCTAGATTATGAGTATAATCTCTCCTATATTATTAGATTGTTCTGGATTTTGGTCAAATTTCTAAATCCCCAAAATTTGAAAAGATATAGTTGTAATTCCCATCATTTTGCCAAATGTGGATATATGATATTAGAATTAAAGTTCAAATTCTATTCTGAATTCAGTTAGGGTGAACAAGAGGTAGTGGAAGCATTTAAAGCATTTTTTTGCTAGGTGAATCAATAATGAAAGCTGATTCCATTGATATGTTAAACTTGTTTCCTATAAACATTAGATTAACAATAATTGGATGGACGAAGTTATTTACAAATGGGAACCGGAACAACAGATGGTGGTTTGGAAATAGCTAATGAAAGTAATACTGTCATGTAAACTCATGATTCTCATGATACATTTTGATATTTGTTACAGTAAATCTTGTGGATATCAACAAGGCACTTGAAATGACATAATTCTTTCAGAATTAGTTATTTCAAGACAAAAAATATTAAAATAACTTTAAGCAGCTACATCCTGTCACAAGGTCACTATTTGAGATGAGCAAAATATTAATACCAGTAAATATTGATCTTATCATTTTTCCTTGATGACTCTATGATCTGATTATACCAAAGTAGTTTGGAGTAGAAACATATAAGTTCAATCCATGCCCTACATATAATTATTGATTTATGATCGGTTTGGTTTTTGTTATATTTTATCTGATCTATAGGATTTTTAAAACCTATTAGAAGGGTCAGAAATGTTGTTTACACCCTCATAGCTGATTCACCTCCTAGTTGCCCATAAGAAGGCACATTAATATATTGTGATATTTTTGGGGCCTGTGAGTGGAAATCCTACACTTCAAAGCTTTAGGTCATTTATATTTGATTGCTGGATCTGACCCTTTTTTGTTTTAAATAACTGTCATAGTCAAGGCTGTGATGCTTGCTGCTCTATTTTTTGCTTCTTGGATTATTATGGTCTCTCATTTACTATTCCATACCTATCAAAGATTATATTAGCTGTAATAAAATTCTAGTCTACATAACCATGTCGACTTCTGAATTAAGATGGTCCAAGAGGATTGAGCATTTTTGCTAGCCTTACACAAGTTATTCTTAGGAATGAGCATTTTTGCTAGCCTTACACTAGTTATTCTTTTTGACTAAACTCTAGTTATCGTTCACAATGCTCACTTATACTCATATCTCCTAAAACCATATTGTATAGACATATACATGGTACACTAATAAACATATATTATCTTTATAGGGGATCCAAAATTTTACTTGGTAATTCTTACATTAAATTTGGCTTTTCATTCTTACTTGGACAATTTCTTGCTCTGTGTGGTCCAGTTTAGTGCAGCTCAAGCTATTTATTTTTTATACGAATGTGAGCAACCTGTCTTATGATAGATTTGTTTTTTTTGGTCATGATATCATCGAATGAATTCGACCCTGCAAGTTTGTTTGTCCCTATCTTATGTTCTCTTAGACAATTGTTCCTAGATATGCAGGATGTGGTATGAGTATTTTGTAACTATTTATTAACTTCTCTATGCAACTATGGGCTTCATAAGTGTTTTTCATTTTGAATATTACAGGAAAGTATTCTAGATGCTGAGGAAGAAATGAATGTAGCTTTAAATTTCACACAAGAACTTTTGAGCAGTAATTCCTTTGCCAGGCAACTTGCTGAGCAGATGACACTTGCTAAGGCATACCTTGTCATAGCCAAAGAGCATGATAACCTTCAATTTGCTTGGGAGCTTAGCTCACGAATAAGAAGTTGTCAATGGTTGCTTGCCCAAGCAGCTGCTGGGAAAGTAATCACCCAGGAAGAAGCAGGCCCTATTATCACTCAATTAGCACACTTAATATACAAGGCCCAAGACTCCCATTACGACATAAGTACGATAATTGACACTTTGAGGAGCCATGTGCTTGCGCTGGAAGAGCGTGCAAATTCGGCAATAGTGCAGAGTGCTGAGTTTGGTCGATTGGCTACGGAAGTTGTATCCAAGAGTCTTCATTGTGTAAGCATGAAACTCACTGAGGAGTGGTTTAGAAATCCTGCACTTCAAAGACTTTCTGAAGAGGTGAGGAACTCCCCTAGGCTTGTGGACAACAACCTCTATCATTTCTGTATTTTTTCAGATAATGTGCTGGCAACCTCTGTTGTCATAAATTCAACAGTCTCGAATGCAGATCATCCTCAGCAGCTTGTGTTCCATGTGGTGACTGATGAGGTCAACTACTGGGCCATGACGACATGGTTTCTTGGAAATGACTTTGGAGGCTGCACGATTGAAGTACGGAGCATAGAAGAGTTGTCTTGGCTGAATGCCTCATTCTCTCCTTTAGTCAAGCAGATGGTTCAGGATGGCTCAAAAGGTTCAACAGGGGAAATGAAGTATAAGAATATGATATTTGGATCATTGCTGAAACATTTGCATTTCTACATCCCACAGATACAACCCCTGCTCGAAAAGGTGGTGTTCCTTGATGACGATGTTGTGGTGCAGAAGGATCTTACTGCTCTGTACTCAGTGGAATTACATGGCAATGTTATTGGTGCTGTGGAGACTTGTCTAGAGACATTCCATCGCTTCTACAAGTATCTCAACTTTTCTAATCCAACCATTGGCTCAAAGTTTGATCCTCAGACCTGCGGATGGGCATTTGGGATGAACATCATTGACCTCATAGCATGGAGAAAATCTAACATTACTGCCAAATATCACTACTGGTTGGAGCAGAATGCAGACAAAACGCTTTGGAAGGCAGGGACACTTCCACCTGGCCTCCTTACATTTTATGGTCTGATGGAGCCCCTTGATCGGCGATGGCATGTATTAGGACTAGGGTATGACTTGGATATGGATGATAGGTTGATTGAGAGTGCAGCTGTTTTGCACTATAATGGGAACCTCAAACCGTGGCTAAAGTTGGCTATCAGAAGATATAAACATTTGTGGGAACGGTACATTAATTTTGCTCATCCGTTTATTAGAGATTGCATTGTGCATTAAGATGCTGTGAATCTAACACATTATTCCTTAAAGGTCTTCGACATTCTTATATTCTTAGCTAAAGATCTTGCTCTATGCTCCGTTTTGGAACTGTAATCTAAAGAGGGAACGCTCAGACTCATATCATGTAGAATTCAAGAGTTCATGTTGGAGATATAAGAACTTAATTGCTAGATCAGATGTATTCGGGTGTGGAATTTTAGTAAAAGCAGATATTCTTGATTTTGCTTGTACAAAGTGTAATAATACAATTACTTGGCTTGTTTCTCTGTGCCCATTCTCATACTGCAATTGTTAGAAAAAGCTACTGTCTGGTGGATTTGAACTTGGCTTGTGTGGAGTGTAGCAAAGTTGATTCAAGACGAGTAGTCATTTTCTGTATTATTTCCAATAGCCAAAATCTGTTTGATTAGAGTATTTTTCTGAAAAGAGGGGCACATTCAAAATGTGTTTTTTTTTTTTAAATATAAATCTCTCTTGCGATAAATTTGCTTGAGAAAAAGGGATAGTGAAACTAGTCATATAAAATGAATGAACTGTTCCTGAAGGGATCAGATTCATTGACCTGACCACCTTTCTAAAGGAACAAGACAGGGTGGAGGGGGAGGCCTTATTTGGATGTTTTGTTCTTCAAATGGCGACTTTTAAGTCATCTTTTTTCTCCTCCAATAATTTCCCTTTGAGTTGTCTGTTTCTCTTTATCAATTGGATGACCTCTAAGTCTAAGGAACACAGAAGAAACTTGTTCTTTATATATATCCAACTCTGAGAAAACTCACAACGCCAATCCATTAATTGATCTCCCTTAAATCGTTCACTCGCTCTTCAATTTTCTCTGCAACAATTAATTACTGACATGGGAAATCATGGAGAAGGTGACAACCCTAATTGCTGCTGCCGTTTCCACCCCAAGCAAACGGTAGTGGGAGTGTGTGCTCTCTGCTTGAGAGAGAGGCTCCTGGTCTTGGCCTCCGATTCTGAGCAAAAACCACTGAAGCAGTCCAAGTCCAGCGCCAGAATTGGTAAAGTATTCGCTCTGCCTTCCTTCTTCCACCTCTCTCACGCTCACGCCAACAACAAATTTGATGACGAGGCTGCTTCTGCGTCCATCTCCAGCCTTGAAGGTTTGTCAAAACTTCTTTAAAGGCATGATATTTAAATATAAACTAAGTGGAATGCATGTGTTTGTGTTCAGAATCATTCATATCGATCAAATTTGAGGATAACGGGCACGCATCATGGTGTAGTGACGACAGAAGCATACCATCCTCCACTGGCTTCATCGATTGCACAAAGCACAGAATTAGTAGCAGGAGCATGGTGGAGCACAGTGATGAGATGGTGCCGAAGTGGCGCGACAGGATTGGCCAATTGGCACAGTACTGGAAGAGCAAGAAGAAGAAGAAGCAGCAGCCCATTAACAAGACATGCAAGAACAAGCAGCAGTGCAATAATGTATGAGAGACTGATGAAGAGCATAACAAGGAAGAGGTCCTGAAGAAAGAAGAAACACATGCAAAGGAGTGGATTTGCTTTTAGTTTTCTTCATTAGTTTTAGTTTTAATTATATCAAGAATTCTTGCATGAATGGGGTCATGTTAATTGCTGCATTAAACTTTGAATAAAAAGATAGCCATCTGATGATAATTTTGTATTAGAAATTAATGGTTTACTTGTTCTAAGTCTACATTCCTAGGTCCCTCATCGTTTATCAGAGAAATAATTAATGATCATATGAAAGTGAATGCAAATATCATGATATTTTCCTAGCTACTAAACCTCACAAAATGGGACGGTGCCACTTAACATCCGCAAAATAATAATAATAATAAAAATGTTTTAAAATTTTTTACAAAAGGCCACCGGGAAGCTATTGGAATATATTAATATGTGGAAAGACCATGAGCCATGAGTATGATAATGAAGAATATGCTCCAGCTAGGAGTTTCTTGTCATTTTTTCTTTTCTTTCTGTAAAATAATAATTATTTATTATTATTATTTTTAAATAATGAATTAGGTTGTGCCAATTGGTCACCATGCTTCTATTTTCCTCAACACGACAAGGAAACATCATAAAGTTGATTAGGTACCAGACATGCACGTGCGAGGGCTAACCCCACAGAATTTGAAAACATGAACAAATAGCCCCGGGCCAATAGTGCAGCTGTAGGATGTCTTTTTAATTTTTTAATATTTAAGAATCAAGTTTTATCTTCAGTAAATTAATTCCTAAATTTTTTTAAATAAGCGGTTGATTTAAGAATGCTGAATTAACGGGTTGCATGTTACAAGTGCTTCCCGATTTGTTGTAATGGTCAATGAAAAATTTTCGTGAGAGTTGAATCATGATTTTTTTAAAATTAATTAGTATAAATTGAATATACTATGATAATAAGAGAAATACACAAAAGTAAAAAAAAATAATAATGTGAATATGAAAGTAAAAGTGCAATATAAATTGTATAAATCAATGTTTATATATTCTACAAGAGATTTCTTAATTTTTCCTAGAGTACTATTTTCTCGAAAACCATATAGAAAAATAAAAAACCTCCTCGATCGATCTCTAACACTCCTAAAACACAAAAACTCTCTCCGCCTATTCCAATCAGAGTCAAGATGTCTTGATTGGAACATAATACATATTCACACTCGGCCAAAAATAAGGCATTCATAGCTCTACCCAACCCCGTGCAAAATCATATTGAAAACTATCCAAAAATAATCCAAGATTAGAGTTAATTTAGCATTTAGGCTATAGCTAAGCCTAGCTATTATATTCAGCTGTGGTCGAACCAAGGGTGGTTAAAAGAACAATAATAATACATCTATTTTAAATTTCTTTTGAAAATTAATATAATGAGGATTATTCGAAAGGAAAATAATTATTGAAGAAAATTAATTTAAAAAATTCTTTTGTTAAAAAATTTGTTATTTTCTATTTTGATATCTTTTTATAACAAGGATCGAGAGGAACATATGGGCCCAAGTATTTATATCTTATCTTTGAAATATTAAAGGAACAACTCTTTATATCAAGTTGAAGAAATTAAATACTCATTTGTAGCTAATAGTTTAGGAGATAAAAATTTATTATTTGTCGATCGCTATGAAGCCATACCTTCATAGTCTACTTCAAGTAAATCTACGAGGTACAAAGTTTTTATCGTCTTGCTTCTTTTTATATTCATGAACTTTAGTTTAGCTCTATTATTTCTCAAATCAAATGCTAAAAGAGTGGATCAGGGTCGTCTCAAAATTTCGTGAGATCCTAGGCTAAAATTTTTTTAGACCTTTAATACATTTTTTTTAAAATATAATTTTTTTTTCATCCTTTTTCATTCAGACTTGGGACCGACGACAACAATGAATTTAAAATATTTTTAAATAAAATATTAATTTAAAAATAAATTTTTATATAAAATTTAATTTTCTAACTATTAATTTAAAAATAGATTTTTATATAAAATTTAATTTTCTAACTTTTTGAGATGTAAAATTATTAATTAAAATTTTTTATTTAATTTTTTTAATAAATTTTTTTAATTGATAAAATTATTAGATTATTTAATTTTTAAGATATTATTGAACGTAAATAAGACTTTATTAAGACATTATTTTTAGAATGATATATCAATTCAGTCATGTATTAATTCTCATGCATATAGCAACTTCTCATGCATGCAGGCATGAGCAGTGCATCAAATGCATGAAGCGGCATCAAATTCTCATGCGTAGTCATACAGGCGTGATGTGGTCTTACGAAAATTGAAACACCATGATCTCACGAAATGAACACATTGTTTGATTGATATAAAAAATTGATTAAAATAAATTTTTTTAATAACAATGTGCCCCAATTTTATTGAGGCCCTAGGCATAGGCCTTAGGCCTTGAGCCGGCACTGGAGTGGATCTCTCAAGTGGTTAAAGAAATAAGCTAAATCAACTTTTTAACTTATAACTTTATTTTGTTTTAAAAATATATATATCAATAGATAACACAAGTTTTATTTAGGCATGCCAAAATGTAAAGCTTCTTCAAGCTTATACTTGTCATCAAGCACAATCTTTGCTTATTATATTATGACAATGAAAGTGGTGGAACTAAAAGCTCTCAAAAAATTTTATTTGGATGGTATACAAATGCCAAGAAGAAATGATTAACTTTTTTTCTAAGGGAATCAAACTTATTATGAAGCTAGAATTATAAGGGGGTAAACTCGATAACTCGTTCTTCCAAATGAGAAGATTAATTAATGTAAGACTAGGAAAACTATGAAACACTATATCCTTCATATTGTTTGACTATTTGATCTATTCTCTCGTGGAAGTCAATGTGGCAACCAAAGATCAAATGGTGCACCTAAGATACTTTTATGTTAGTCAAATATTTGAGAGAGCCAATCTAGATAACATGTTACATGCATGCAAACATGCTTATTTTGTTTAGTCTATGAAATCTCATCGTAATAGATATTTTTATTATGATAGTTTGAATAAATAGCTAGCTAGGTTAGCTTATGTTTTCTTTTAAAAGATTTACTTCTTCATATCTTGAATAAGGTGAATTGCCTTTGTAGTTATCTCTCTTTATTAATTTCTTGTAAGAAAGAAGCCTTTGGATTAATATAGTTGGGCTATTTGATATACCTTCGACTAATACCTATTTGTCGACTCATCTTACTGGGGGTCTTTAATTTCCATAATGGAAGAGGATGAAGAACATTAGCTTTGAACTAACATGCAAATCGTTGGAGGAGGGTTCATGCTATCAATTCAAATTGAAGAATTTTTAACATGTCCTTTTCCACAAGAATTCTCATAATATTTCCTTACTGAAATACTACAAGAATCTACCATCAAACTAACATTCATTAATTCAGCTTCAATCAGCCTGAAAGCATAGATCTAGGACTGCAAGAAACAAGAACAACATTGACAGGCTTCTATCATTTTAAATTTACATCACATACATCAGACTATGTGGTCGTCATGCAGGCTTCCATGCAGTGAGAATCTCCTGAAACATTTCGACCATCAGTTCCCTATCAATATGCTGAAAAAAAGTATTGATATCATCCTTCACATCATATATCTTGCCAAAGTCGAACAAATACAGCAAGCATCCCTTCTTCAGCTTGTTAAGCTGATACAACCATGCCTCATGAAGCCTCTCAAGGACATTGCTGGTGTCGATATCATCTAAGAGGCTGTCCTCGCAGCAATCTTTGAGATCAGCAATATCGTACTTATCTGCTGCACTGAGCAATGCGATTCGGTGTTTCCAGAATTCTTCTTGTTCAATTGCCCCATATATAAAACCAAGAAGTGCTGAGCAAGCTTCTAATGACATGTCCTCTATTTCGATTGTTGAGGACTCTTTCTCTCGGAGGTCATGCAGAAACATGCTTTCAAACACGGGGGAGCTAGAGGCAAGAATGGCTTTGTGGGCCTTGAGAAAACCATTTGAAGTTTTGATTGTAACATCAGCATGGATTCCATCTTGAAGCATTCGAGAGAGACATTGAAGACTGGATTTGCTCGATACAGATTTCAGCAACCCTTCGGTACACCATAATGGATAGGGATCTCCACCCTACAATCATAAGCATATGATGTGTGATGAGAAAATAAAATTCAAAACATAATTCAGCAGAGATTCACAAGTGTTATCATATAAAAGATAATAATATATGGAAGAAATAAATGAAAACAATTTAAATGTTTCGCAAGCCTCATTGCTTATCTTTTGAAATCCTTACATTCAAGGAAGCTATCTTTAAATCCAGAAACTCCACGTCAACTGTAAAGCGTCCTTGAAAGATATAATCTACCGTCCAGACAAAATCTTCACTTGTTCGAAGAAGCCTATCGATAACTACAATCAAGTAATGGCTCGTCAGATGCAAACCAAATAAAAATTGCTAGAAATTATAGTAATTATTGCCAAACAGAAACCTATGAGTAAATTTTCACCATTTAACTTTAAATTAATTGAAAACTCAATCCTACCTTCAACTCTCAGTCCACCTATCTAAACTTATTAATTGCATGAAACACAATTTGGTATTAGCAAAATGTGGTTGGCCATTGAAAAGACTTGTCCTGGTTTTGCTTTCAGATAGCTAGAAGGGAGTTTACTCTCTTTTTTTAGTGAAAACAAGGAAGTTCCTTGCGTTGTCGGACTATTTACATTTTACAAGACAGAAGGAAGTACATTATGATCTATAACAAGGGTGTTAGCTCAAAACTAAACGATAGGATAAGTCCATTGAAAGGTCCATGATTCGGCATTTCAAGGATTTCCCATTACTGCCATTTCATGATACTGCTGTCAAAAAATAATTCCAAGTGCAATCAGTGATTAAATTGAAACTAGAGAAAGCTCCACCTTCAGATCTTAATGTTATTGCTCAAACTTAATGGTCTTTTTCTAGCTCTTGGAACCAATTCATGATGATAAATTATAGCTTGAATTAAAACAATCGATCAATCTAGATATGATCCCAAACCAGTTTCTTTGAAACCTCGAGGAAAGGCAAACTGATCTGTAAGCTTAAACAAGCTACTCCTGACAAACAAGGATATAGAATACCAGACGAGACGAAGCATCGGCGGTTAGGACCAGGGGAAGAGACCCGCACCACGAATCGAGCAACCGGCGGCTGTTCTTTCGACACCCTGCAAGGCTCCGGGAAGAGCCGGATGTACATGTAACGGTTCTTCTCGATCGTGAGGTACCTAAGAACCCAAAACACTAATTTTTCTTTAGAAAAGATAATCTAATTTTAAACCCTAAAAACCTAGGGGAAAGGGGGAACTTTCGGAGAGGAAAAGATTCAAACCAGTTCCAGATGCCAAGCTTGAAAGACTCGGAGCGGCGGTAGGAGCAAGGGCCGAAGCTCTCGATCCTCCACTGCGCCAACCTCGAGATCGTCTCCACCCTGGAGTCGCTGGAATTCGCCGATCCAGTGCTCATCACTCTCTGTGTCTCTCCCCCCTTCTCTCGCGCTTGCTCGGTGCGAAGCGAAGCCAAGAAAGGAGCTTTTTCGCGGAAGCTGACTCAGATGACAGCACCAGCAACACAACCCCCTTCTTTCTTCCCTTAATCCACCGTTTCTTTCCGGAGCTTCGAGTGAAAGTAAAGCGGAAATCAGTGGAACCCGCGGACTCCGGCCAATGGGAGATCTCCCACTGGCGCTGCTAACGGTGGCGGTCTGTATCAAGGGGCTTGGTCGGCGTTTACTTATTCGATTGAAAATAATAATAAAAAAACCCTTGATTGGGAAAGCTCCTTTCTTGATGTTACCTCTCGTCTTTTAGGAAGGATTCTGAGATCTCAACTGTATGATGATCTTACCTCTCAAATTTCGCGAGGCAGTGGTTTCGCGAGGCAGTGGAAGCATCATCGCCGTAGATGTCTCCGTCGAAGAACGTATCTCTCATTCAATTACTTCATATTAAATAAGGAAATTACATGTGCAGTTTCGATTTAGGCCAAGAGGTCCGGCCGCCCAGGGTCTGGGAAGATCGGATCCAAAAGGAGAAGGAAGATATGAGGTTCGCCACTCAGATCTCAGGTGTGGGAGTGCTCAGGAGCTTGAGGTGTTTGGCATTGGAGACTCGGGCAGACATGGGTGAGGGAGGGCTCAACTTGAAGGCGATGCATTTTGGAAAAGGGGTGATTAACAGCCGTTGCAAAAGAAAAAAAAACGGATAAATTTCAATTAGCCTTATTGACTATTCCTGGGATGACAGGCTCGGCTTCATAAAAATTTCCCATCGGCCACCAGGATAAATTAGGAAGTGCACGCAATGACTAGCTCAGACGCTCAACATCCTTTGATTGCGCTCTCCATTTTCCTTAAGCCGTTGCAAAAGAAATATCATAATAACAATCGTTCTACAATAAAAGAAGGATGATAATCGAGGGACCCTTCGGACTGTGATTCTATCGCTAAATTATCTCTTTAATTTTACAATATTTTTAATTTTTTTTTTCTAAATCTTATTTGAACATAAGATGGACTACGATAGAACAAGACCAACGTTCTTTGATTGAGCATTAACTTTGAGCAGGAGATTGTTTGTGGGGTTCGAAAATAATAAAAAGTACTTGACAACGAACATCCAAATTCTACCGCATCATAATTGATGTCTATAAGAAACTTGAGACTAAGATGTAAACAATAATGCATACATGCTGTAGCACATGAAAACGGGATGCTCCAACTGACACCTTTACTCTAGTAGAGGGAGAAACCCCTTTTGAACCGCAATCAACTGGTGCAGTTAATCCGAGCAACTATCAAAGAGGCGCTCCATGCTAGAGCACCCCGAGAGATTGTCATGTTGCTACGGAGAATTGGGGATCGAAACTAGGGGTAGGGAATGATGCAAACGTAATCCCCCCGAGTAGACTCTCAATCTCGATGCCCTAACTACTTCAAGAAAGACATGACGAGGAAAGGAATTCTCAAATCAAATTGAGGGAGATCACTCCGTTTATGGAAGATATTTTGGCAAAGGAGCTATTCCCTCATTTTCATTCTTCACAAATTGGAGCATATGATGACTCTGTAGATCTTGAGGAGCATCTTTGTCAATTCAAGAATGCTGCCATTTTATATTAGCAATCATACACTATTAAGTGTCGATTTTGTGACCACCTTGATTGGCTCGACACAATAGTGGTTTTATATTTTCAGGTCTCAATTTTTGGGTTCATTTAAAGAGTTATTTTCCAATTTCTTACATCTTCTTATCAACTACAAAAAGTATCAATAAACATTCCTCAGTCTATTTAATTTAAAGTAGAATTCAGCAAAGTTTTTGAGAGCACATATTCTAAGGTTCACTAAAATAGCCCTAGAGGTACCTAGTGGTGGCTACTTATCTATTCTATCAATGGGAATTGGATTTAGTGGGGCCTATGTCGATTGTTCCTCTTCAAAGGAAGTTCTTAATTGTAACAGTTGATTATTTTTCAAAATAAGTCGAAACAAATTAGCTATTAGCAAAAATTACAAAAGTAGTTATCATATTCTTATGAAAAAATATTGTGTTGGTTCGAGATTCTATTAGTTTATCAGTGATATTGGTAGGCAATTCCAAGGGCATAAAATTTAAACCTGGTGTCAAGATCTTACGATTGAGCAAGTGTTTACTTCAGTGACATATCCTTAGGCAATGGACAAATTGAAGTAACTAACATGGATATTGTGAAAGGGCTAAAAATTAAGCTAGACTCAGCAAAAGAAAATTAGGTAGAAGACTTGCTGGAGTATTATAGGCACATAGAACCATGGTCAAAACTCCTACTGTAGAAATCCCGTATAATTTAGTTAATGGGTAGAGGCCACATTGATGACTAAGATAGCTGTGGAGAGTGCTCGAATACAAACTTTCACTCTACTAACAGTATCCGAAGTTACTCCCGACCACCCTGGCCTCACTTTTCTGACCTACCAGTCTCCTTTCTTGAGCACTCTTGACTCGTCAGTCTTCTTTTTCGAGCACTCAGTGTTCGTCCAGTAATGTCCCATTCTTACTCGGGAAGGCCACTCGAGATTTGTGCTCCCGAGCACTCAACGTTCGTCCAGTCTTGTCCCTTTCAGACTCGGGAAGCCCACTCGGAGTCTACGCTATCGAACACTCAGCCTTCATCTAGCGGCATCCCACTCAAACTCCGATCACTTCTCGAGCACTCAAACCTTCATCCAATGACATTTCGCTTGGACTTGGATCACTTCTCGTGCACTCGATCTCACTCCCGGACCATTCGTTTTGCGCTCCCGAGCACTCAGCCTTTGTCCAATAAGGTCCCATTCAGACTCGAGAAGCTCAATTGACTATCAACAACAATCGACTACTTGGCCCAACAACCTCTGACAACTCGCATAGAAGATATACACTTGGCCAATGGCTTGATAGTGTCAGAGCTACGATCCAACGGTTGTTACCACCACAAAAAAACCACTGAATAGAGACGGAATTAGCGACGGAATATAATTCCGTCGCTAAATATAGAGACGGATTTATTTTATCCGTCGCTAATCGGATTTATTTTATCCGAATTTAGAGACGGAATATTAATTCCGTCTCTAATTCCGTCTCTCTAGCGACGGAATATAAATTTCCGTCTCTAAATAGAGACGGAATAGAGACGGAAATTATTATTCCGTCGCTAAATTTTTAATTTCTAAATTTTATAAATTATCATAAATTAAAAATTAGCGACGGAATTTTAATTCCGTCTCTAAATTAGCGACGGAAATTCCGTCGTTAAATAGAGACGGAAGAAATTTTCCGTCGCTATTGTCGCTATTAGGGTTCCGCCGCCGCCTTTTTTTCCCTCCTACGCGAAATCTTCTCCTCTCCTCCGCGCGATTTTCTCCCCCTCGTCTCTCTCGCGCGATTTTCTCCCCCTCGTCCTCTTCCTCTCCGGCGAACTGTCCTCCCGGCGCCCTCTCCTCCTCCGGCGAACTCTCCTCCCGACGCCCTCTCTCTCCGTTCTCCGACGCCAAGAGCTCCGCGCGTTGTCCGTCCAACTGAGCTCCCGCGCGAACAGATCTTCTCCGGCGAATTCCTCTCCTCCGCCGAACCCCAGCGGCATTGTCCTCCGGCGAAGGTTCCCTCCCTATCTCCGAACCCTAGCTCAGATCCCTAGCTCCGGCGAAGCCTCCCTTCCTAGCTCCGAACCCTAGCTCGCGCGAGTATCTGGAGGCATTTCCTGATTGACTACTTCATCGGCTTATTTTGGCGGCTTTGCATTTGCAGGTACTTATCTTCTCCTGTGCTCATCCATTGATCTCAACTTTGATCTCGCCATCGTTGAGTTGATTGATCCCTCGTACTTATCTTCTCGTTTCCTGTTCTAAGGACAAGCAGAAAGCAGAACTTATCTACTTGAATCTGATGCATCCGGAAAAGAGGAACCAAAATTGCTCAGGTTAGTCCATATTCCGACCATTTTAGTTTCTAGAGAAGAAAATCTTCATCTTTGATAAACTTAATTTAATCTAGGTTTCCTTGTTCTCTCCGGTTATTCTTCCATATCTGCATCATTTTCTAGTTCTAAGAGAAGAAAATTAATTTTCATCTTTTGAGAATCATTGCCATGATTGTTGATCTCACTGCTACTTGAAATAGGATGTAATTAACTATACCCTCATTTCCATGATCGTTGATATATTTATGTTTTATCCAAAAAGTACTGGGATTCTTCCATATTTCCTTCGAAATTCAAATTTGATGTACATTGTTTGTTCCTGAATCTGGAAATGTCTTCTGTAATCAGCTTGCTTAAGGATCTGAGTTAACATCTTCTGTAATCAGTCTCCTCCCAACCCTAACTCGCGGAACTCTTCAAAGCTAAACAGGTAAACCCTAAGCTGCTTGTTTAGAGCAATCCTTTTGAATTGTGCACTTATTATTTTAACATGACAAAAAGAAAAATAAAATAAAATTGGGAGGTGAAACGGAAAAGTCCATCCGCGTGTCGAGCGTTGCTCCCGTCAGCGAGCAAGCGGCGGATCCTTCCTCCAAGTCTCCTCCTTTCTCCCTCCTCCCTTCGGCACTTCGCCTCGGTCTTCTTCGCTTCCTGGTCTGCATCCGCTCGCCCTGTTAGGGATCGGGGCAAATTTGGCAGATTGAGACAGGTGCTGTGCTTTCCTTCGAGTCCCTTGTTCATATCCTCATTATTTTTTGTCTCGTCGTTTCCGTCGCGACCTCTTGATTGACCGTCTTTTTCTAAAAGATCGTCTTTTTTTTACTGCGTTTGTGGTTTCTGATTCCATGGACGTGCAAGCATAACGTTGATTCGTCGTTGTGGTCAGTGGAATTGTAGTGAGGTCTTCTCTTCATTATTCTTTGCTATTGACTAAATACACAGATGAATGTGATCCGGTCTTCCAGGATTTTCAGAGTAGAATGCAAGAGCCCTAATATCGGTGCCTTAGTTTCCTATTTCTTGCTCAGTTACTGATTTTGGATCTTCCTGTCTAGCTTTGACGCTTTTTCTGTCGGTTTTCTGTGCTCCCTTGGATCATCTTCCGGCACAGCACAATCAGCTTGGTGGTTTAGGGCGCCTCGCTTGTTATGTTGAACCCTAATGTCTCAGTATGTAATCGAGATTGCCTTCGTCTTTTCTCAAAAAAAAAAAAAAAAGATCTTTGTGATTGTTTCAACTATAACATTGGGGAAATTAACTTTTTTTCTTCTTTTACCCAATCCATTGGATCTCTTCTTCTTCTATGGATTTCTTTGGCGCTTTACCTTGAAACAATAAAGAGTAACAGATTGAAACTGTTTGTTTATTTATAATGCATGAATCAGAATGTTCAATCTACTACGTTTAACCGTTTTGTTCTTGTTAATTTTAGAAATCCTACTTATTTTGCCTATCTTTTTAGGGGCTGAAACCAGACGAGGATTAAGGAGGGCTCTCAGCCAACACCATTGCTCTTTAAATCACTCTGGAAGTCACTGAGATACCATTCCCTCGCACCTTGCGAAAGGTGTGGGCTCGGGAGGATGCACTTTTCCATCTCACCGCTATTCCAATTTCCACTCTTCTGGCCGTCTGGATTCTCTGTCTCATCATAAAGGGTTCTCCAATCGATAATGGCTAACCGGTGAAAACGGTTCCATAGAAATAGACCACTTTATTTTTACCTGCTAATCTTCCTTTTTAGCTTTTTAGAGTTTGGTAGGTGTTCTCCGGAATCATATGTAACGATAGTTGTCAACTGCCCTGGCATCTTTTGTCCGTACGATTGAAAAATGGCATTGATTGGTTGCTTCTCTGCTCTTCGGGTTGGAAAGAAGAAGTCCAAGGTGAGCAAAGATAATATTCTGTTTTCCTTTCTCTTTGATAAATTTATTCTAGGTTGTTGCTCATTTCAAGGTTTGTTTGCAGAGATTGCAGAAGGAAATCAATTCTAAAATGGAAAACATCATGGGAGATTCACCACTTAAGTCAGAAGTCATCATCTATGAATCCCTCCAAAAATCTACCCAGGATGCATCTTTCAGACACTCTGATCAAATAGAAACCAATGCAAACAGAAGAGGTTCTGCCGAACAGAAATTGGTTGGGGTTGAAAAGAATGATGAGAACTCTCTCCAAATAGACATGGCAGCTGAAGCAGCTTATGAGGGAGGTGATGAACACGATGAGATCACGTCATTTAAAAGGGATTTTTCTGACCTTGATTTGCAGGCCCTGGCAGAAAAAGATAAGATCAATTCCTATGGTTTGAACCAAAAACTGATCAATGAACCTGACAACCAATCTGAGAAAGACGAGGGAATAACACCTGAATTAGTGATCCAGAGTGGGCATGTAAGTGATCCAGGGATGGGCCGCACTACCGCATTTTGGGGATCTCCTATGTTGAAGCGGTCATGCTCTAATATTGAGACAAAGAGATCTAGTAAACTGCTTATGTCCCCAACCAAGTCCCATTCGTATGATGACCTCAAAAACTTGCCTGGAAATTTCGATGAAGAACCACAAAAGGATATCCTAGGTAGCCCTGTATCAGTAATGACTTCTCGCAGTGCTGATAAAGTAATGCTAAAGAAGAGATCTTCAAGCCAGGTTCTTCCTTCAAGAAGTAGGAAGGTTTGGTGGAAGCTTTTCCTATGGAGCCACAGAAATCTTCATCAGAACTGGTCTCTGAAACCTCATTGGAGTGCTTCCATCAATCATAAATCCAACCAGAAGGATGGTTACTGCTCTGATACAGTAGAGCCTGGCGGGGGAACTGATTTGAAGAACAAGAAAGTTATGGAAGAGTCTGAGGTTAAGTTTAGGAATGATAAATGGCCTCCAAACCAGTGGGTTGCTTTTTCAACAGAATCTTCTTCTTTAGATAGAGTGGACGCTTGGGTGCATAGTCTTGATGATTCTCCATTATGCCCAATTGAGGATGAGTATAATGGAGATGAAATTGCACCTGAGTCTGCTACTCCCCCAAGTTTTCTAGACATTGGGGAATCATCCAGTAAAAACAACACTCGAGGCCGTCGGCATGGAATGGAAGACATCTTGCAGGCCAACAACATTATACAATCCCTTCCTCCTTTTTCTTCAGTTGCTCACATAGCTGGCATGGGTTTAAAGGTCATACCCGCAATTTCAGCTTTCAGTAGCCTCCGGTCAGTCAATCTATCTGGCAACTTCATAGGTAAAGCTTAGCTAGGGAATTGTGTGATAAAAATATGAATTGTATATAATGTAACGTGTTTCATGTTTTCTGCAGTTCACATTTCACCAGGATCTCTACCCAAGAGTCTTCATATGCTTGACTTGTCAAGGAACAAGATTGCCACAATTGAAGGGCTCAGGGAACTGACAAGGCTTCGAGTTCTTAATCTCAGCTACAACAGAATCTCACGAATCAGTCATGGTATGAATAACAATTTTTATCCTTTCGGTAGCGGAGTTGCTTGTTTTGTTCTTTGATTTAGTTCTTTCTAGCACGAAACAACCATCAGATGCATATGCAAACAATAATATCTGTGTTTGGGGTTACTGAATACTTCTATCAATCTTACTAGTTACAATAACCTTGGAGGATTTCAACGAGTTGAATTATTTATTGAACATTGTGCCATTTGTGGTATTCTAATTCTGTGTATATGTTTTATTTGCTTGGCATATCCATGTCGCAATTGTCAGTATGGTCACTTGTATGCAGGTACAAGTCTCTCTCTGTATTGAAAACTTCCTGCCCCATCGATTTAAATTCTACATTCTAACAGACCAAGTGGTCCTCGGTTCACTATCACTATCTCCTGCTCTCCAAGTTATATATTTATTCCCAATTTCTAAATTTTGTAAAAGAGATCATGACATGGTGGTCAACTCTTTGTTTTCCTTTTTGTAATGCCTTATGGCGTTATGATCATGACTTGGTGGTCAACCCTAAGATCCTTGGTACTATTTCTTCTCACCTCGCATATTAATACTCAGATTTTTGGGACTCGAAGATATTTAAGTTTAAGCCATCTACCATACACAGAAACTGTCATGGATTAATACCTTTGAGAAGCTAATGAAGCCATTAGTAGAGTACTTCATTGCAAAACTGCAAAACTTTTGCAAATCATTTTTAGGCGAAGTACTGATGTGATATTGCTCTTGAATTTTTCATCCTGTTCAAAATTATGATCAAACCTGCTTTTCCAGGGCTGTCGAACTGCACCATGATCAAGGAGCTGTATCTTGCTGGAAACAAGATAAGTGGTGTAGAGGGTCTTCACAGGCTTCTGAAACTTGCTGTTCTGGACCTGAGCTTTAACAAGATAACAACTGCAAAGGCTTTGGGCCAGCTTGTTGCCAACTATCACTCTCTAGTGGCCCTCAACCTACTCGGTAACCTGATTCAGAGCAACATCGGAGACGACCAGATCCGCAAGGCGGTCTGCGGTCTCCTCCCGCACCTTGCTTATCTGAACAAACAGCCCATCAAGCCAGTTAGAGCCAGGGAGGTAGCCACGGATAGCGTTGCAAAGGCGGCAATGGGAAACAATAGCTGGGGTTCTCGTCGGAGGTCAACTAGACGAGTTGGTCATGGTTCGAGCCCTTTAACCAAGGGCATCGGCGAGGGTATGAGCTTCCGAGGTGCCATGCATCCGCCGCGGAACAACAAAAACAAATCAAAGAGCAGAGATCAGCACTTCACTTCTCGGAAATGATAGCATACAAAAGCTTCGCACTCTCAATGTAACAGTTTGGTTCTGCTCAATCATCAGATCATTCAGATTTCATGCTGTTCCGAATAAGCTGGAGAAGATTGAACTGGTTGGTTCAATCTATAATTTGCTTTCTATTTATATAAATCTATCTATAATTTCATGCTGTTTAGGGTAGACTAAGATCTGAAACTGTTTTGCATCTGTTTCATCTTTCAGAAGAATAAATTTGGAACTTTTTAATGATCCAACTGAGGCCATGTTCAGCTCTCGAACAATGCTTGAGCTCGACTGTTTAACATTTTCAAATAGAGTTTATGAATAATTTACGATCAAACTTAACTACAAACCATATCCTCCATCCTTGAGCTTGCTCTCAAAGCCTGCACATGGAACAATAACAAAGCTCAATATTCAAATGTTAGAAACTCTTTTTCTAAAAATATATAAATAAAAAATTTATGAAATTCACCTCTTTTTCCCAATCACATCTGATGGTAAGGAAAGCCAATATTAATGTCTGAATTGCTGTGCCAACAATCATTCCTCCCCAAATACCCTACCAATTTATTTCAATTATAAATTATTATTATTATTATTATTATTTGAAAATAATTTTGCTAAATTATTTTGAAAGGCCCAATTACCAGAACTCCGAGATCGAAGGCCCAGCCCATGAGGACTCCAAAAGGAATTCCAATTAAATAGTAGGTGCCAACGTTGACCAAAGCCACCGTGCCTTGCCACCCTGACCCAACTGCCACTCCTGCACATTTTTTATAAAAAAATTATAAAATTTATTTGATAAAAAGAAAAAAAAAGACTCTTTTTTTACTTTTAAAATTTATCTATTTCTATCTAAAATATTCCTTTATATAGTTGTTTTGAAGGAGATGATGATAAAAAATTAAAAATATTATAAAGAAAATTAAAATTGCACCTATCGAAATTATAAAAGAAAAAATCAAAAAAATATTTGATTAGTAATAATAAAATAAAGAAAAAGAAAATGGGCGTTACCGGAGAGAACTGGCTGCACGCTGTTGAGCAGAAGGGTGAACGCCAAGAGCAGGGAGAGCTTGTCCGCCGCCTGGATCACGGCCGGGCTCGAGGTGAAGACGAGCGCAAAGATGTCGTGGAGCCACATGATGAGGGCGCAGAAGATGAGCCCGATCGCCGACGAGGTGACCACCGATACGACGGTCGAGAATTTCGCGCCTTTGCCGTTGCCCGCTCCGAGCTCATTCGCCACTCGCACTCTTGCATTGCAAAAAACGAAGCTTAATCATGAACTAATTTGACCAAAAGTTTCATTGTGATCCCTCTGAGATTCGACAACGACTGTGTAAAAATCTGTAGATGAAGGAAGGGAGGTTGAGATTTGCATACCCTGTTCCGGCGAAAAATCCCAGAGGAATCATCAACTCCCATCCGTTTATACTCATGCTGCATTCAATTTCAGTAATGATGATGATGAACTCAGTTAATCAATAAAAATGGAGGATATTTTACCAGATGGAGAGTGCGTCCACTGCAATCTTGGCGTCGCTAAGATTTCCTGTTAATAAGATCAGTATTCTGTAGTACCAGACCTCCAAGCTGCAGAATCAAATAGCAGAGGTTGAATTTGGTGTTAAATTTCGATTTTTGGAGTAGGATTAGATCGCCGGAAGCAGAGTGGACGGACCAGAGCATGAGGCCGGAGCTGGAGGAGAGCTTCAGGAAGTCCCAGAGGCCGACGAAGGCCTCCATGGAGAAGCCCTTCCACGTATCCGGGCACCCGCCGGCGACGGCGTAGATAAACAGCATGACGGCGGCGGCCCACCAGGAGAAGTTGAGTGTCATCGCGGTGCCGAAGAGGCCGAACTGGAGCCTGACGACGCAGAGCCAGGTGACGAAGAGGTGGATGAGGAGGGAGACGAAGGAGATGACGGCGGTGACGTAGTTCTTGAGCTGGCACTGGAGGAAGCGGACGATCGGGAAGTAGAAGGCGAAGCAGAATTGGAGGGGGATGAACCAGATGGACATCGTGCCGGCCTGCTCCGCCACGTCCGGCGGCTGTCCGAGGAAGAGGAGCAGCGGGGTGGCGAATAAGTACATGGGAAGGAGGAGGACGGCGCAGAGGAAGAGAACGATCCAGGAGCGCTGCATGTAGACGCCGAGCATGTGGTACTTCTTCGCGCCGTAGGCCTGGCCGCAGAGCGTCTCCAAGGCGCTCGCCATGCCCAACTGCAGCAACAAAACCTTCCATTTTTAGACCAAATCTGACCGGACTCAAGCACCAAAACCTTCAAGTTAGCGTACCATCAGGCCGAAGTTAAAGCCGACGATGACGGCGTTGGCGATGGACATGGAGGCGAGCTCGAGGTCGCCCAGGTGACCGGCGAAGGCCTGCGAGATGAGGTTCATGCTGTAAACGACGACTCTGCTAAAGATGGCCGGCCCGACGATCGGCCACAGCTTCTTCGACTCGATCCAGCTCCTCTCCACCCATCCGACGATCTCCTTCTCCTCCGGCACTCGAACTACGTGATCCAAAAGCGGCGCCCTCTCGTCTCCGGTCTTCATTGTTCTTCCTTCTGCTTCTTCTCCAGCTGTATAACAAGAGCGGAGAGGTGTTCGATGAAATGGCTGAGAAAGATTATAAAATTCTAAAGTTTAGTAACCTAATTATGACTATCTTAATGAATTGTTATTATTATTATTATTTTAATAAACGGAATGTCTTATCCATTTTTATTATCCTTTTATTAATAAAAATTAATTATAGGTGTATGGTTGCCGAAAATTTCTTTATTTTAATAAATAATAATAATTAGGATGAAAATATTATAATAATTTTTATTTAATTTATTAGATATTTTTGTTTAATTATAATAAACGACTATAAGTATCTCTATTTGACAAGTGTTTTTATTTAGTCGCACGAAGTCTTTGATTTTTAATAAAATAATTAATTAGAATGCAAATATTATAATAATTTTTATTTTTGTTTAGTTATAATACGCGTCTAGTATAATAAATAGTTTCGTTCAGTCTTGACGAGTACTTTTTATTTCCGTGTAAGACTGTTCGATGACGTGTCTAGTATAATAAATAGTTTCGTTCCGCGTCTAGTATAATAAATGTCTAAGTGTATGATTATATTTTGACACTTTTTATTTAGTTGTAATTTAATAAAAAAATTAATTAGAATATTTTTGTTTAGTTATAACATTGTATTTTTTCCTTTAATTATAATAAATATTTAAAATGTAGATATTTTATTTAATTATATTAAATATTTTTGTTTAGTTATCTAAGTATCTAACATGCTAAGCATAGCAAATGCATGATAAAAAAATCAAATAATTATGAAATATATAAAATAATTATACATTTTAAATAAACGAGGGACATCTAATATAACTAAATAAGACAATTAAATCTATTTAGAATGGATATTTTACAGTCGAGTGATCAGTCTTCTAAATCAAGCATTAGGGCACTTCCATCAGTATAACGACAAGCTTTGGGACATTGACAAGCACAGATCAAAATGAAGTAGAATGAAAGTTCTGTAATGCAATCAAATTAATAACAATGTGTTTGAAGTAGCACAGGAAGAGAGCATTGAGGAAAATAGAGCAAATATGCAACAGTTAAGAATTCTGGACAATCACTCAGAATTGTGCCATTTACATGCATTGGCACATGTTCAGTAACTCTCATACTGTTTGAAACAAAAGGCTGCATCCTCAGAGTTGGTGTTTCTGAACTAGAATTCAGAGTTCGATTTCCACTTTCAGCAAACTAAGAAACTAAGCAAATGTTCAGTGACTCTCATACTGTTTGAAACAAAAGTCTGCACTGCATATATATCACAGTTGGTGTTTCTGATTCTGAATTCAATATCCACTTTCAACGAAATTAGTTTATGAAGAAAAATATTGGAAGAAACTTAGCACACCCAGCTCGATGCATGCATTAACAATGAGGAATCTGAAACAAAAGTAAACTCTGAAAAATGGCATAGTTTTAGTGAGGAGCCAATTTCTCAGCTTCAGCTATAACACCTCAACTTAGATATCTTTTTAGATATGTTAAATTACTTTTTGCTTTGATTTTATCTGCCAACTTTGTAGATATAAATTGATTGGTGTTATTAGATAATTAGAGAGATCAGATAAGAAAAGGATTTAGGAATATTTAGAATTAAGATTATGTTTAATATTATTTTTTCTGTTTTCGGTCAATGGATGATGTTCTTGATGGCTTAGTTCTTTAGCACCCTCATTTTGTGTTTAGAATAGCTCGACCATCATTATGCTTCCACCATGTAAGTAATTAGTAGTGTTCATGAAGCAAAGATGTAAAATTAAGCTCTAATCAAGGAGACAGAGAATTAGGTAGAGTATAAACAAGTAGTGGATTAGGAGAAACTAATTTAGTGTTTAAGTTGGGAAAAAATTAGACGTGGAAATTGATTTGAGCATGATTCGAACTCCATCACTATATGGCTTGTTACCCCTGATAATATCACCTCTCCGGTATCCGTAATTCACAATCCGTGATCCGCTAATCCGTTAGGATTTGGAAGCATGAGACCATAAATAGCATAGGTAATGATGAAAGGAGGTATATTTCTACATTAATCCTAACCCTACTTCTCTTCATCTTCTATATTCTTTTCTCTTTCTCGATCCCATGATGAAGGGACCTCATTGGGGCAACTCCTAGTATGCATGTTATTCTCGCAGAGTCGACCACTTCACGAGAAGAAGAGATCGTCAACAACCATAAATGAGGTGATAGGTTTCAAACAAAAATTTAAGATTTGATTTGAGCATTAAGCTTTTTTTTTTCCGAATCTTGATTGTCACAAGTTGTATGATAAAGTTGAACTTTTCAAAATAATTGAGACCACATAGAATATTCCACCTTGCAAAGAAAACCTATATAAACCCTAACACCAAGTGAGCAACCCTTTTCCACATATGGAAACATGACCACTCACAAAGACTATAAACCCTAAAGCTATCACCTATAACAACCCCAATGCATGGGCTTCCACAAGGGCAATCGAGAGGAGCATCAAAGTTAAGGACCTCAAAAGCTTAGCATTCGCCAAAAATGGAACCCTTTATCAAATTGTTGTTTGTGGCTAGGGTTAGGTATTCAACTCAAGGTCACATCACCATGGCATTTGATATCCAAAAGCTTGGCTCGATCTTGCACACATGTCACAAGTGATAGCTAATTGCTCGCTTTTGGATGTCTTTTGCCATCCTCACCTTCTTGCCATTTCAATAAACTATGAGCAAAATTTGCATACTTTTGTGGGTGATGCTTCCACTTTCAGCAATCCATCAAGTGGGTCTTGTAATTTAATATTTTGGAAAAAATTATGATAGAGTTTAGGGTTGAAAATAGTCTCTTACAATATAAGATAAAACTGTGTATGATAGACCTAAATCATTAGGATCCGTATTGAAGAGAGTTAGAGACGATCATTGGGAACATCAATATCACTTGAATGGGTAGGTAAAAATTTTGTAGTAGAAAAGTGAACAAAAATGAATCCACTACCACCAAAAGAGATTGATAAATGTTGGTGATGCTATCAATCACTAAATATAAATATTATATAGTAAAAGGTGATCCACATCCAAGACTTGATTTGGTATCTTACAACTCTTTTTTGTGTTTAAATTGGTGTAAAAGAACACAATAAGAAGAGTTTCTAGTAAAAGATTTCAAAACATGAAACCTCTTTGATGACCATTGTGATCTTATTCAAGATTGTAATAAAAGAAGTTTCAATCTTTCTATTGAAGCAAATAATCTTGGGAGAGTACCTTATATAATAGTAAAACATGATAGAAAGGAAGTAAATTAGGTTAAAACAAGTGTTGTAAATGCAAATAAGTGAAATCATCTCGCTAAGATCATCTAACTCGTCGAGTTCTTTGGTTATTTTTTCAATCTCAAACAAAGAGAAGTGTGTATGAAGTTGTTCTAAATCATGCTAAATCGGCATCATCTAAACCGTAAAACATTATCGAAAATATATAGATTAGAATGTAAACATTGAGTTAGGGCTTAAGCATTGCTATGTTTAGTTTGGATCAATAATAATGTGGGAAAATGTAGATATGTTGAGATACTGTTTAGAGTTGTCAATGGATGTTTAAAAATGGGATTTTTATTGCTCAGTGCCATCCTTCTGCAAGTGGTTTCAGATGATGAGGGAGGACGGTAATGAAGAGGCCGAGAGGGAGGAGGAAGAGAAGAAGAGCTGCTCTCTGGGTCTTGGCATCGGCGGCGGCGGCGGAGTCCGCGGCGGGTGTTCTGCTTCATCTACACCGGCCACGAAGATGAGGATGGGGAGTAGTAGCGGCGGCGGCGGGCGGGTAGAACAGCCGCCACCGTTCTCCGACCGGGTGCTGGAGAACGTTCTAGAGAACGTGCTGGAGTTCCTGACCTGCCGCCGCGACCGGAACGCGGCGTCGTTGGTGTGCCGGTCGTGGTACCGGGCGGAGGCGCAGACCCGGAGCGAGGTCTTCATCGGCAACTGCTACGCCGTGTCGCCGAGCCGCGCCGTCGCGCGGTTCCGCGCCGCCCGGGCGATCGTCCTCAAGGGCCGTCCCCGCTTCGACGATTTCAACCTAATCCCTCGTGGATGGGGCGCAAGCTTCTCGCCCTGGGCGACCGCCATGGCCGCCGCTTACCCCTGCCTCGAGCGGGTTTGTCTCAAGCGCATGACCGTCTTGGATGCCGATCTCGCCCTCCTCGCCCGCTCCTTGCCCTCCTTCCGCGATCTCACCCTCATTTGCTGTGACGGGTTCGGCACCTCCGGCCTCGCCACCGTCGCCGAGCTCTGCAGGTGCCGCTTTTCACCGATTGCCTCGCCACGAAACACGGAACCCTAATTTTGAAACATTGTGGATGGAAAAAGTTCCTCCTTTTTTCTACAGGCGATCGATTAATTGCTATTAATGCTCTGTAGGAACCTGAGAGTGCTAGATCTGATTGAGAACGACGTGGAGGACGAGGACGAGCAGGTCGTGGATTGGATTTCGAGGTTCCCGGAGACGAGCACCCTCTTAGAGTCGCTCTCATTCGAGTGCGTGAATTGCCCAGTCAACTTCGCCGCCTTGGAGGCTCTCGTAGCCCGCTCCCCTTCCCTCCGGCGGCTGCGGGTCAACCAGCACGTCTCCGTCGGCCAGCTCCGCCGCCTAATGGAGCGGGCGCCGCAGCTCACCCAGCTCGGCACTGGTTCCTTTCAATCGGTGCCCGCCGCTGCCGGCGAGTCGGACCTTGACGCCACCGACCTGGAGTCGACTTTTGCCGCCTCCAAGTCGCTTGTTTGCCTATCAGGATTCCGTATGCTAGAGCCCGAGTACCTTCCGGCCATCTTCCCGGTGTGCGCCAACCTCATCTCCCTCAACTTGAGCTACGCCATGTTCACTGCTGAGCAGCTTAAGCCCATCATTATCCATTGCCACAATCTCCAAACCTTCTGGGTACCTACCAAACACCTTCCTCTGAGTCGCCATGATACTTAAAATTCAACTAATCTTTGATTGTGTGAATCTGTTTTGCTACAATTTGTTTGCTTAGGTTCTTGACACCGTAGGCGACGACGGTCTCCGAGCAGTAGCTAATACTTGTAAGAATCTTTCAGAGCTTAGAGTTTTCCCTTTGAATGCCTCAGAGGATTCTGAGGGCTCTGTCTCTGATTCTGGCCTGGTTGCCATCTCCGAGGGGTGCCCGAAGCTCCGTTCGATTCTGTATTTCTGTCAACGCATGACGAATGCCGCTGTCGTGACAATGTCCAAGAATTGCCCTGATCTAGTCGTGTTCCGGCTTTGCATCATGGGAAGGCATCGTCCCGATCAGCTCACCGGGCAGCCCATGGATGAGGGTTTCGGAGCTGTTGTAAGGAACTGTAAGAAGCTAACTAGGCTTGCTGTTTCTGGCCTCCTCACCGACAAGGTTTTCGAGCACATTGCACGGCATGGGAGATTAGTTCGCACTCTTTCGGTGGCATTCTCTGGGGACAGTGATTTGAGCTTGAAGTATCTCTTCGAAGGGTGCCCCAACCTGAAAAAGCTCGAGATCAGGGATAGCCCTTTCGGCGATGCAGGTCTCCTCTCCGGCATCCACCATTTTTACAACATGAGATTCTTGTGGATGTCTTCGTGCAAGCTGTCTTCAAGGGGCTGCAAGGAAGTGGCTGAGAGGCTTCCTCACCTGGTGGTGGAAGTAATTGGGGACTCCCCTGAGGATCTTCATAGCAATGCCGTCGAGAAGTTGTACTTGTACCGATCCCTGGACGGCCCGAGGGAAGATGCACCACCTTTTGTTAAGATCTTGTAAGTTTTTTTTTTCTCCTGCTATGGTAGAGATATTAGGAAGATGGAATTCTTCGCCATTTCTTTATGTATATTGAAGAAATCTATGATGCCATGAAGCTAAAAGCAAGTGAATTTGGCTGGTGGCTATTGAAGAACAGACAGTTTCAGTTTTTCAGATGGTGTATTTGTACTTCTTGACTGGTTTGTAGAATAGCTTGTTATAAAGTAGAACATTCAATTCAATTCAATTCAATTCATGGGAACATGTTGGACGGTATCGAGGAGGCTGGTTGACGATCGAGAAAGACGATCGAAAGTGCCATTCTTCAACTTGTTCAAATTCTCGGTACCATCTAAACTTGAACTGTCAGCTTTACATTTCTTCTGGCAAAGACCTTGGAACCCTGAATTCCTTCCTAGTCATTGATCAAATGCTTTCTTGTTCTTGGCTCTAAATGCTAAAAACATCCCTTTTAGGGCTGAAGAGGACTGCTCATCTGCCATTCGGATGGACGACTGAATTGTCGATCGCCAATGGCGTATCTTCGATCATGGCACTTACAATTTAGGTGGTGTCTTGTGTGTGCCTTCTTCAATCTACTGATGCTTTTGTCATTGTGCTCTGGTGTGCCATTGCAGTACTGCATGAAAGTTACAGCCACTGCTTCCATTCCATTCAGAAGTTAGTAGGCCTTGCTCAGTAATTTGCTATTGTCAAACAATTAATTTTTGTTTAATATAGCATTTTTGTTTCGAGGAAAAGTTGATGTCACATGACTTTGAGGTTACATGTTCAAATCGCAAAAATAACTTCTTGCAAAATATAAGATAAGACTGTGTATAATAGATCCAATATGATTTGATTTTTCCTAGAAAATGAAAACTTTGTATATATATATATATTTTTATAGCATTTTTGTTTCTTTTTAATCAATAATAATAATCAAACTTTTATATAATGCCTGTATTATATCTTCATCCCTTTTTCTCAATTACTCATGATCTCAATTGGGGCATTCTCCTACGTCTAAGTACATATCTCCGACTTTCTTAAATATGTCTTGGAATTTTGTGCCTTCTCTTCATATAAGATAGTAAGTTTAATTATAATTTTATAAAATTTTCTTCCGTTTATGTCATTTTTCTCTGTTTCAACTTTCAACCATCACTATAAATAGATGCATCTCTGAAAATGTCACTTGTCCACCATCAATCAATGCTGTTTGTTGAGAACTCCATTAATGTTCAAATGTTTGAGGAACTGGGACTGTAATTGTCCAACTGTTTAATCATTTACTAACAGTGGTTTATTTGTTTTTCATAATCCATATGTTCATTTTCATACTTGGCTCGTTAAATTTTAAAAATAAATTGTCTTTTTCCTCCCTATTTACTTATTGGATAAATTTAAAATATAATTTATATTTATTTAAATACTTTATCATTGCACTACATCTGTTTGGACAATGATTTATTTGTTGTGGTGCCTGTTATTGATGAGTCATGAAAACAATGACAGATGGTGGAGAGTGGAGGGTGAAGGGCATAAATTCACATTAAGACACTCAACTGATGCCATCATTGTTATGATTTAGGGTTGGATTACATGGTCCATCATCAGACTGCGACAGGGAGAGAGTTGAAGTGGCCTTTGTAGATCCATGGAGAACAAAATATCAACTTTCCTTTTGAGGGGGAGGAATTGGTGAGGTTTAGGATAGAAAGAGTGTTGCTATCGTCAAACTTAGAAGTGAGCTTGTGTTTCTTTTGATCGCGACATGTTTGATTGATTGATCGATCGATCGGGTTTGACTAGCTCGCGGTTGGTATGTCAACCTTGAAGACTAGTTTGTGAAGGCAAGTTTTGCTTTTAAAAGTTAGTTAGGTCAATTTGACAACAAACTTTGGAAGCTTATGACCACCCAAACAAAAAGTACTCTAGTTTAGGCAAATTTGGTCAGAGTTGGCCAAACATTTGCATCTTTTTTACTTTTCGAGTTCGATATGCCTACCCAATAGTGAATTTTTCTTATGCGCAATGACTAAAATGTGTTTTCATCCGAATCCATATATCGAATCGTGTGTAACTTCAATGTTGAACTAACTATTCGTCATTCAAACTATGCAAAAGCCAAAGAACCTAACTCATTCGAATGTCGCCCAAAACCTTGGTGACAACCTATAATAGTTTGTAAAATCCAAGAAGTTCTAGGTTAAACACTTTGGTGATTAAACTCCAAGACACTTTGGCGTAGATGTACCAACATTCAACAAAGATGAACAGAATAAAAAATAAAATTATAAAAGAAATCAAGATTATGTCTATTGAATAAAAACTCTACTTAAACGACCAATATATCCTAATTACACATTATGAGACTATATAAATATGCCTATCAATTGAAGCAAAATGACTAAAAATATTTTAATTAACAATAATAAAAGAAGATAAAATTTTATTTAAATATGAAATAAAAATATAATAAAGAATTGAATCCAATATATTGTTGCTGGTATAAGAAAGGTTTGATTGATGATTAAACAAAATGACACATTGGCAGCACTAAGGATGCCTTCGTGCTTCATGCTTGAACTTATCTATTTGTTTTATATAAATCACCCATTCTGATGATTGAAAAAAAAAGTTTCTAAATTATTTCAAATCCAACCAACAATTCCTCGATCCACAGTACTACTAAAAAATTCGTATTACAAAAGAATTTGATTCTATCTTAAGAACAATAATTAATAATTTTACATGCATTTAACATAGTGTGCGATTGTATCATCATGCTAGTAAACAGTAGCGTACGATTGAGATATATAAATCTTCTTATAACTATACATCTTTATCTTCATTTGTAAAACTTTAGATCATTTTGAATACACATTTATATGCTGAATAGTGTAGGCAAAATAAATTGCAGAGAGTGAATAGTGTAGAATAAAAAGTATAACTTGGCACATCAAAAACATAAAATTATCATAAATACAACAAATAAGAATTATTATTATTATTTATTTATAATAATAAAACATATGTACATATAAGTAGATGTAATGCACTACCCAAATATTGGGCGGATGTTGCAAGATACTGGAGAAGGACCCTAATAATATGCAAGGATTTATACACATTACAACATCCTGTACGAAAGCTTCAGACAAAAGGAAGTAGGAAATATCATGAAATTAAGAAGAAATGCCAGAGGATGGATAGAGAGCAACAACACCTTAACTGGATTTCAAGCTTTAGAGTAGTTTTTGGAAAAGTAGATACCCACAGTTCGGTTCGTAATGCCAACCCCAGAAGCCTCACTGAACAGCACCATCAGATTGGTTTTTTGAGGTAGATCCCGCAGTCTCAGGTGTCTGGTTTACTTGCCGAGTGTCAGAATACAAGGTTTCAATGTACTCCGAAAGAACTAAATGATAAAAAGAAAAGACCAAGGCACCTGAGAAAGCTGGACCATAACAAGTCAGCTCTGAGCGCATTCAAAAGGATGCAAAGTTCCTTCAGCCAATTCGTGCATCCTTATACGCTCCAAAAATTCCAGCGGCCTGGAGAAGACGAAAGGATGCAACTCATAAGTAGTTGAAAACAGAGTATGTTTCCAGCTGCAGATTATGTTGTGGTGTCCTATCATGAAGTTGCGTCGTGAATTTCTATGATATCATTCAATTTGGTCTTTTTCCATGAAGCTTTTTGTTCTCCTCTTAACCAATTGATCCTTTTTCGAGAGATCAAGCATCGATTTAATTTCATTTGCAATTAAAGTGAGATCAAAAGGAATGCACTTTGAAAGGCAATGGATTGTTAATGGATTCAGAATCTTACAGGAGAACTTCACGACTGCGACATATTTCTCGTTGGTTCATCTCTATAGCACTGAAGATATCAGGGTCTGGTCCTGCTGCACCTCCAGCAACCATCGAAGGGACTGGTGCATGTGGTGTCCACATCTACCAACGAGAAACTGTTAGCACACACTAACGAAATCATAAACACTTGTGATTTCCACCATTAAAAGGAAGGACTTCTTGATCTTACCTTAATTGTGTAGTCAATGCCACTGGTTGCAATAGCACAATCAAATGGATGGGACTGTATGCAGTTGACAACTAAAACCACACAAGATAAAAACGTGACAATATGCACCAACCAACACGACGACCTCTTGATGACGACTGGAAAGATCGGGCAACAACTGAAATAGATTTAAACACAATCAGAGATTTTACCAGACTCGTCCCCAGCAAGCATTTTGACCAGCCTCCCTGATTTTTTCTCCCAAATAAACCATCTTCCATCATCACTTCCACTTGCAACAAATTCTCCTATAAAAGTTCCACAAATCATGAAACAACATATTCAAGTTTCAAGATATTAGAATGTAACAATAAAATTTCACAAGTTAAAAACCGTCCACTCAAATTGAAAAAAAAAGATTTCACCATGGAAAAAAAGAATATTTATCCATCATTATCATCCTAAAGTTGTGTTACTCCCAACTATGTGAGGTTAGGTAATGAATTGAATAGCTCAATTTTATATCATCACTAATAAGATAAACTGTTTAAAGTATAACAATCTAGACAAGTTTAATCAAATTGTTCTCAACCTTCTAATTTTAACATAGATAAAAACAACTCAAAACATTTAACAAATATATCAAGTTGTTATGTTTTTCATCCATAAATTGTTATGGCATTATACTCAAGTATTATTATTTTAATTCTTATCCTTAATGTAACCAAGGATTATAGTAAAATTATTTAACACTCTTACTAGCTCCAACAATGATGCCACTTGGTCTACATATGTAATAAACAAACAAAATGATCTTCTGCTATAGAGAACAGTATATAGATAACAAGGCTTTATATGGTAATATACTAGTTTGTTTTTGCAGTTGTAAGAAAGTCTACACATGTAGACCACATGCACATGATGCATGATACTGATCATACAAAGATAGCAAAGATATAGATGAAACAACAACAAAGAAGGATATTGGTATAAGAATTCAACAGTATCTTGGGCCATGATGACTGCTTACATTCTCGTCATGGCCTTTAACAGATCACACAGTAAGGATTACTTCCTGGACTACTATAACAACAGCAAAGGTAACTCTTGATTTTCTGGAGTATGAAATTCAAAGAGCAAATATAAACTGCGAAAGAGTAATTTTTTTGTCACTGTAATTCTCTAATATTAACACCGATTGTAATAAGAAAAATATAAAGTAAACCTTGTCCACCAAGAAAGCTCGCTTGCTTTATATCTGTACCCACATTGCAATGGCCTATGTATCGTCTTTTCATATCAATTGTAATTTCAGGCTGAAAAATATATAAAAAGAAAACATCAAAATTAAAACTGAAAAGGCTAGACGACAACAAAATAAAAGAAAGACAAGAGGTTCCTGTGATGCAAGTTGTCTCAAAGAATAAAATGAATACACTCAACTAATTGTCAATGGAAAACTTGTTTAAGTAAAAGCCATGAATATGACACTTATATAACTACATTTAGTAGGTCATTAGCATTCCATTCTTCCACTTCGTCCTTAAAGAACAGTGAACACCATCAGTAGTGCCTAAGTAAGCCAATAAGTTTCCATATATTATCATACAGTATAAGTACTGATGCGTACCAAATGGAAACAGCACAGAGAACAGTTTTATTGGCAAAAATTGAAAGGTTAAAATCATCAAATGTCAAATGGGCCTACTTTAATTCTCATCAAATGGGCACCCCCATCATCTCTAGCATGCCCACATTACCATTTTCATATTGCGATATATTTAATATGTTCACTTGTACTAATTTAAAGCAAAAAAATCATTTCTCTCCTAACTCTAGGCTTGCTACCCGAAAATATTTCCATTTTAATTAAGGATAATTGCAAGCATTTGGAATTCTCAAACTAACAATTTACTTTTGGTGATTTGAACCAAAAATTTTCTAACTCCATCTGTATAGTCAACAGTTTGGAATGTGAACACTCACATACATTTTTATTGGAACTAGGACAGCTAAAAATGAACACTTTCAGTGACAGTTATAGTGGACATATTACAGGTGATAGGCACCCCTTTGATACTATTCAAAATAAGGGCACCCTATTCAGTTTTTTTCTCTTTATTTTTGCTGTATATACTTACTGTTGGTCTGGACTCTGTGCTAGTCAAAGCAAAACCAGAAACTGCTTAAGGCATAAAAATTTATGAGCAACATAAAAAAGTAATAAATATCCACCGAACCAAAACCTGATAAATAAGGCATTCAGTTTGAGATGATGGAGAGGGCAATCCTTCTGAACCATTAGTAAAACTTTCTCTAGTAGAATCATCTCTTCGAAATCTTAAGTTCAAACTGCCTCGCAGGATGTTAGAGTCAGTGTTACGAGCCTCATCCCCTGATATTGCTGTTTCAAAATCTAGTTCCATCTCTTCCTCATAATCAGAATGTTCTCTTTCGTAACGAGATTCCAAGTGGGTGTTATTCAGTTCTGCTCGAAAGAGCACATCACTTAATGATCTTAACCTTCCATGCCTTATTTCACTCCTAGCAGTTTCTTCAGTATCTTTTTTGCCTTTGTCAGCTTCAGCTGCACAACAAACAAAAGAACAGACAATTATAAAAAAAAAAAATAGAACTCCGGTTTGCAATTTTAAGTTTTGTGGTGTGGTACCTGCAATCAATTAAAAACTAGTATTTTTTCTTGTTTAAAAATACTTGTATGCTTTAGATGTGGGTTTTTGGATCTCCTTTTTCCTCACCAATCTTTTATTAAACATTTTATCATTCCTTGCCATTGTACTCAGCCACTAAAAACATCAACTTGTCCAACAAAAAAAATAACTAAATAAAAGTGACACATTCCTTGATCCTGTCATTGAGATTTTTCTTGTTCATTAGATGCATGCTCATGGAATAGCGTCATTTAGGTCAAGAATAGCTTGTGGACATAATTTAGTTCTCAAAGGATGTAGTTTTTGAATTGATTCTCCAAAATAACCTACTCTATTCCCTGCAACAAAAATAGGAATGCATTATTTGCTGCAAAATTATTCCTTTGATTAGTAAAGTTACTTGGTCTACCTTCCACAGAGGTTTATAATTAGGACACACTTTTGGAAGACATAAAAATTGTTTCACTTAAGTTCTCCTAGATCTTTTCATCCCCAAACAAAAATCATATCTTCTTTCTTAGGTCATAATGGGAGAAAATGTGGAAACTGAAACTTAATCTACATAAACTAGAGTTTGCCAAAGATAATTTTGTCAATCAAACCACTTAAAAGCTCCTCATATTCCCATTCAGCTTATCCCCTTCTACCAAACTATATTTCCTCTTAAGTCAGTCTATTTCTTTGCTCGACAACTTGCATGACAAGTACAAAGAAAAATTCCCTTAATAATGGAGGATGAATTATAAGGTTGTTAAAAATGCACCTCATAGCGTTCGGGTCAAGAAGAGCATGATGATTACCATGGTACACCTGTGTTCTAAGAGATTTCCCAATCCTAATTCAAAAAGATTCGTGAACAAGCTACTGGTCCTTTCCCATACACACAAATTTTGGATCTACATATAAGACTGATTTACCTTTAACATGAATATAAGTATGATTTTTGCTGTGAAAGATTTAACTCATATCATGTTTTCTTTAAGGCCTCCTGCATCCACTATCCCCAATCTACTAGTGTTTTAACCAAGCCAATCAAAAAATTAGAATAACCAGCAACAACGAAGTAGAGGCTATCCTCAACAATTAGAGTCTTTGCGATCATTTTGTGATTTTGGCTTTAAATGGCCTGCATGATATCACTATGGATTTATTTTGAGAATCTTCATGACTTTGCACATGATATTTTGCACCATATTTCATGGGTCAGTCTTGGGAGTTTAGACCTTTTCAACCACAGAGAACGATGGATAACCATCTAACTGTATCAAGAACTTCACAGCTACGATAGAAGCAAGAAATAGTACATAAAAATATAGTGATGTAGCACAGTGCGCAATCAAAGCAAACACACTCATAAAGAGGAGAATTCTCACACAGAGAAACAAAGTAGAAATTCTTATTAATAAAAATTAAATGGACTCTAAAGTACTTTTTATACACTCAAACCTAATGAAATCTAAGAAATAAATACCCAAATTGGACAAGTAGACCATGATTGAGAATCTTCAATTTGTTTCCTTTTCTGATCACCTAGGGCACCAAAAGGTTGCATGAAAAATTGTTAAGACTCTAAAAGATTGCATGAGAATTTTAAAGATCTAGTTTGGAATACAAATTAGTTTTCCTCCAGACTATTTCCTCTCATTTTTCCTTTCTTCTTCTATACTTATATTCTCCTATTCTTTCTTTTCTCATCTCTACTACTGCTAATTCCTTATCACGTACTACATCACTCAATCAAAACAGATCACTTATGCAGGAAACTTCACCATGCCAAATGGGTTGTAGCTTTGTTGATGGTATCCCAAATAAAAAAGATAGTAATAGAATAGCAATGACAATAATAGTAATATTAATAATCTATCTATAGATAACTTCATTAACTTCCACACACAACTCCAGAATTCACAAAACTAACCTGCAGCAAGATGAATTTTTATCGTTGCAACCATATCTGCAGCCTCGCAGTTTGATGGAGCTAGACTAACTGCCATTTTTGCAAACTCAAAAGCTTCTTTTAGTTTCCCTAGCTGCAGACAATTTGCATACAGCATATAAAGAGTAGCAGTTCCAGAACAATCCTTTTAAATTTCTGAGAGGATTATTCAATAAAAAGAACCTGCATTAGTGCTTCTGCCATGTAAAAATGTGCCTTGAAAGATGAAGGATTTATTCTCAAAGCACTTCTGCAGTCCCTTATTGCCATGTAAACATCATTTTTCCACTTCATCTGTAATAAAGATTGCATGTTCAGTAGTTTGATGACAAGTTTGGCCTGACAAAGAAAAGAAATAGACTAAGACTAACCTTAAGAAGCAATGCTGCTCGAATACACAAACATTCATATCTAAGAGAAACACCAACGTCTGGACCTTTCCCATCTAATACTTCATTGCATGCTTCAATACCCAAATAAAGGTTTGAGTTCTCCTCCAATATATTTGCAGCTGTTTGAACCAAATTCTTGTACAGGTCAAGCTACAATCATATATGAAGTTAGTCATTCTATAATGACTTTCCTTATTAGAAAATCAAACATTAAGAAAAGGCATTTAATGTTTCTTACCCGATGCATCATACGGGATGAGTAGCATGCTGGTGAAGACGTCAACTTTAATTCTTCAAATCCAGGAGCTAAATATAAATATTTTGGAACATCAGCAGCAGTATACCTCATGGTGCTTTCATCATCTGAATATTTTCAATCAAGTTCATATTAGGCAAAATTGGTAATAAATCAAGCAGAGAAACAGCACAAAAAAGAATAAGCCTTCACTTATCTACCTGAAAATCTATTATAATAACCTAATAACCTTCTAGGAAAAGCAATAGTTGGATATTGGGTGTTTTCTCCCTGGTTCGATCCAGTTTTTTAGATGTGGCACTATCAATTTTTATCGACCAAAATTTTGATCAATTATCCTCTACCAATGCACTTGAGTATAACCTAAATGTTACATTTTCTGCCATCTTAATAACCTAGACTGGTTAGCATGCTAATATTATCATGTCATCAATAGTTATAAATTCAAGTGCAATCAGACTCCTTGAAACCTAAAATCTTTTGGATTGTAAACATGATCTAAAACAATTAACTGATCAACCTAAAGTACTGGATAAATAATGGCTTCTATACAACAATTATTGACATGGAGATATTAGTCATTTAAGCTACTCGGGTCATTAAAATAACATAATATATGACAAGTGGTCTGATGGCTGCAATTGATCCAAGATACAAAGTTCAGTTATGACAATAAAGTTCAGACTATATTTGTTAAAATCATGAAATATCATACTATGTTCTGTGAATTCTGCCATATGTTTGTACATGGACATAAGCATTTTTAAGTGTAGAAACAAAAATTTAACACTTATGGTGTATTTGCCATTTGGTTCATAGAATGGAATTGACATGAAATAGAATAATTATTTCCAAGGATTTAAGTAGAGTAGGAATGGAATGATAATAGGATTTTTCTTGGTTTGGTTAATGTAATGGGATAAGAATAAGAATATTATAACAGATAAGAAAATCTCTATAATACTAAAATATCATTGCAAAAAATATTTCACCGAGCCCCCTCAATTTGCTTGGTCCAATCAGCTTGCATGGTTGGCCCATGTTGCTGCCTAGTCCATTTGGCCTGCACCATTGGTCCGGTAATGTTGATCCACACCCCTGGTTTGCCTCACTTGCCCAACATCCTTGGCCCACCACCTAACTTGCTTAGTCCACCTGACCCACTCAATTGCAAAGCTTGCTTAGTGTACTTAGTTCACTTGGTCCACCTAGTCCACTAAGCTCAATTGATATGTTCAACTCGCTCGACCCACATGGTCCATTCAACTCACTTAGCTTGCTCAGTCCATTCACTCACCCTGTTCACTCAAGCCACCTAGTGCTCATGGCCTGCTTGGCCCACTCTACCCAACCTGGCCAACTTAGTCTATCCACCTAGTCCACTTGACCTGGTCTGTTCACTTGAAATCTTGGATGTGACTTGCCTGACCTGTTAGTCTCATTCAGGATGGTAGCTCTGCCTATCCAAACATGTATCCCTTGGAGAATGAGATAAAAGTAAACAAATAAATATATATAAATATATATTCATTGAAATGGTGAAAGAAATTTGAGGGAATAATCATGTAAATTAGCATCCCAAATTCATTTTGGTGATGTATATAGAAATTAAATGAGAATTCACAAAGAATCAAAGGGCTACTCCTGGAACTAAACTTAACCTAAATGTTTAGACCAGTGTTTCCAACTAAATGTTTCAACAAGCAGAAGCAAAGATCTCAATTATCATATTGTGTAAAAGCAATCCATATATGGGAAAGAGTTCTGCTTAATCGATGAGAAAGGCAAATCATATGAGGCTAAATTGGCACTCCCAATAAACAATGATTTTTAAGCCACAACTACAGTGGTGCTGGATATATTTCAAACATCTGATAGCTGTTACACTTACTATGCTCAAATGTCATGCTCATTTTAGACACACAACAAAAAATTGCTTGATAAAAATACTTTGTCTACTTTCTAAAGTGAAAATTCAAACTAATGTTTAATCTAATTCAACATAAAATACCATAAAACTCCAGTATAGTGCATTTAGATAAAACAACATAACAATGGCATGACATATAGGTAGATGAACTTGAATATCTAAATTGCATGTACAAGTACAAATGCATGTTAACATACCACATTTAACGTCCATCAAGTACACATGTTCCCCACTGTAGCTCAAAAGCACCTCTTCTCCATTTGGACTAAATGTTACATGCGTCAAATGCAAGCTTGACTTTTTCTGGATAGTGGAGATAAATCATAGACAACCTTAAGAGATCATTCTAATTTCTAGAACAAAAAATTTAACATAATCCATGAAGTAACTGCACTTTCATTAAAAAATAATAGACAAAAAGATGAGGTCCATAGTTTACTCAAAATTGGCTTCTCTTTCATTCTTAAGATAATCACCTCAAATTTTCAGTCATTTTACATGTTGATGCCAAATAGCTTTAGAAGAAACATTACTTGATTTCTTTCTGGTGAAAGAACAATGCAATGCTTATCCATGTTGTCAATACTGACATTAGTAGGGCAAGCAGGATATCTTCCTCTTAACCAACATGATCAATATAATGATATTCCTCAGTCACTAGGAAATAATAAATTCTGCCTATGGTAGTCAAGATTTAGCAAAAAAATTGATGCAAAAAGATCAATATTTGCAACATCTAACTTGCACTGGTCAGGCTCTGAACCAACCTCTGAGTTGGCATGTGATCAATCAGGCTAGTTACTTTCCACTCATTGCTAGCCAAATCATGGTTACCTTAATGAAGTATAATATAACTATCACATTCTTAAATTGTGCACACATTAAGAATATGCTATTGGAGAGAACTTTTTGGCTAAAAGCATTTATAAAATTGCCATGTATTACATACTTTATGGAGGATATAATCCAGCAGAATCAGAAATTTCTTGTTATATATAATCAGACAGCACCAAACCCTGCCTAAAGACCCTTAAATAAAGAATCACATAGTAAATTTCCTAAAATAGATATACTGTATCAGGAAGTTTCAATGACAATAAGAGTCAAACTTGGAATACAATGAATTGTTACCATAGCAACTAAATGTAAGAGCATTAATCATATATACAAGCCCCCAGGGCGTAGCCGAGTTGATTCCCAAGTGACAGATTTGTCGAATTGGGCACAGGTCGACTGCGGAATTGCCCTCCCACCTAGGGGCCTGCTCGGTACCTGATTTACCTGCCTGTATCTCGTTGTGGAACTGACGATACTGAGCCGCTTAGGGTGAGCGAAATCACCTTTTGTTGGATTAATCATATATGCATACATTTTTTTAATCACTGAAGTTATTGTGTGAAATGCTCCTCAATTCTCAAAGTTAATAAATACCATATCTAAATTCATACACACGAAAATGGAACTGCATTTCTGACCATAACAAGATGTGATGCTTGTTATTTTCATATTGAACAGATAACAATGATTGCTCAAAAACAACACAGTAAAATGATATATGATGATGGCAAATTACATAACATCATGTATCTTAATTTGTAATGAATTTTAAAGGACAATAATATGGTTCAGGTAATGTCACTATTGAACTTGGAAATAGATACATGATGTAAGAAATACCCAAGCCCTTTTAAATACCAGAAAGGAAGTCCAAATTTCTAGCAATTATCTTAAAGCAATTTAACAAGGATAGAATCATTTTCTATTCAAGCATATAGGTAAACGATAAGAATGAGAATATCAAGGTAGCTGCCTGGATGAGTAAATTAATATTAGCAAGTAGCATATGTACATGGTCAGAGAGATGTAGTGGACAAAAATAGTTAACACAAGGCGGCGGCTTCATTTTCATTTGAGAAGAGCTCAAGGAAGAAAGCATTCTTCTATCATACAAACGAGCAAAAGCATCACTGCATTAGCAATAGAAGGATGATGTGTTAGTAATACATATAAATGTGAAAGAAGAAAATTACCAGCACATGCTACCTGCCACCCACAAGAAGCTGATGGGGACGAGTGGGACTAATGTCACAAGATTTTAGTGGCAAACAATATTTAGGAGGATCAGCTAATGATTTCTTTGATCCTCGTCGCAGATCAAGCTGTCAGAACATAAACTATCATGAAGGAAATGAACTTTGATGCAAAAAAAAAAAAAACACATAGCAACATGAGTAGAATTATAATATATGATATATAGCCATAAAGGATATATATGTGTGAGTATGTATCTCGCTTCACAGTTATTTCTACCATTTCTTTCCACAAACCATCATGCAACATTCAGACTTATGTTCACAAACATGATTTCTAATTTCAATCAGTGCTCATCCAGAAGACCTTCAGTTTGGACGAAAAGCTATTATTTCTTCATGCACAAAGAAATGGGAGAATCCATTATCCAACATCTCACTTTCTGCTGCATATGAGGGAGAAAAGTGGGGACAACTGGTTGCCACTAGTAAAACATATATAATATCTCATTTCACAACCTCATATCACCTTAATACTGAAACCATCATTATATCGAACATTCCGTTCACACTTCCATTCTTTTAAGTAGGTGTAGGAGCTAACATAAGCGAAGCTTATTCATACTTGTCTATAATAAAATAGATTAACAAGAGAAAAGCAATTTTCAAGCAATGATAATCCAACTTGATCAACTACTTACAAGCACATTATGACATTCGTGATTTGAAGAACCAGAAGGACAAGAAGGAAGTTCACGCAAGTCGTGTTGTCTCAAAGTACCATCTTCACTAGCACTCCATATGACATTGGGATTTCCAGGTTCAACCTAAATGTTAATAGAACAAATATAACAAACTTCTATTATCATAAAAAGAAAAAAAAAACATACTACAAACTTCAGAAAGATGATAGGGAAGCAACATTTGAAATAATCATAAGGAACAAATTGTGATACATCAAATTTATTAGGTGTTATTATGAATATAAAAGAAGGATGAAAAAAAATACACCCACTTTACCACTTCCACATTCTGCAAACAAATTTATTCATAATAAACTAAAGGCAATACAGATCATTGATCTATAAAATCCAGTCAACTGATTCATTCTACTTTCATATAAGATACTAGTGTTTGTTGAGTTAGAATCTTACAGCTAGCTTCTTGACCCTCCTAGTGTGGCACTTGTAAGATGCTGCTGGTCCTGAGGGTGCTTCCACAGACCTACTGCTTGAATGAGATAAATTGAAAATTCGTACCTGATATTTAGTGCAAGTCCCTACAATCAGCTTAAACTAAAAATTTAGTCCCTAAAAAGGAAAGAAAGAGTTTTTCCAACTGTACTTTAAGCAATACCTCAGCATCGCCTGCACCTGATACAACTAGTTCATCAGATGTCTCTGGAACAAACTTTGTACAAAATATATTTGCGTTGTGACCTGTTTCAATACTATGTAATAGCCTCCTGTCATTGTAACTCCATATATTGATCTGCAGGAGTAATTAAAGTTGAATATCAAAAACAAAAGTAGGTAATCATCAAATACAGACTTCTTTGTTAACCTAAATAATGCTAATTAGTATCAGAAAATAATAATGGCATTCAATTCCATAAATAGGATTCAATAATGGCCAACTCAGAACTAGCAGCTGATATATTTGCAGCCAAGTTAGATCAGCTAAGAGTTACATACCCTCAGTTCTTTAATTTCCATATAATTGGCCACCTACCGCAAGTCAATAGGACTAAAGTCATTTCTTTGTTCCTCAGGCTAATGAAAGTACAATGAAGAAAACAGTGCTCTAAGAGTACAAGAACATTGGAAAATGGAATGTCAAGTCTCAACCATAGTTACTGCCTCGCTTAAAAATCTACTGGTACAATTAACATGGTAGGGTTATGTTGTTCGACATAGAACTCCTAGAATCCATCACATTTAATTCCTTAATATGACTTCCAAGATTGTAGGATGATATCAGTAAATTATAACAAGAAAATGGAAAAAAATAAAAAAAGTCTAGCATATGAAGATCATACTTCTAGATATGATAGGTTAGAAAACATACTCTAGTGTCATCTGACCCAGATATTAAAAGTGAGCCTCTGGTGTTCCATGCAATGGCATTGACACAACCTTGATGGCCCTGAAAACAGCCACAACTAAGGTAAATTTAAAGGTAGAAAAAAAATTGCAAGCAGAAAAAACTAGATGAAAGATGAAAAAGGCAAGGAAAAGAAAAACATTGATCATCAATCATGGATAACTTGGCATCCAAAACATGGTACAGAATTTAGTAGATCAAATCCCTAAGGCATCATCACATATTCAGTTCCCTGTTTGCTGATCAAATCCCTTGCAAGATCCCTTTGCAAAAGTCCCTATCATGGTTGCTGGGGAAAGTGGCACTGGGAAATTGTTCCTGTCATTTTATTTCTGTCTGCATTTCCTTCATAGGAAACACGCTCTTAATGTCCAACTATGCAATTTTATTATCATTACAAGTTTTCAATGGTTATAGTCTTATGATGCATATATAATCATCCATAAAATCAAGTAATTTTGTATATTTCATGAATATGATAGAGTGGTGTAATAACTCAGCAAGCGCATGCATATTTTAAAGTAACAACGCATAATAAATCCCTTATACAAAATATATCACCACCATCATCAAGTTATGTTTGTTCCAAATATTTAAGAACAAGAATCTCACTCCTCCAATAAGCCCTACTGAAAATTATATCACCAATAATATTCAAATTTATTAGAGCATTATTTATTTTATTGATTAATATTTTCTTTGGTCTCCCTCTATATCTTCATTTCTAGTCTATAAATTTAACTATAGAATAAATTGCTCGTCTTTGAACATGCTATACCATCTACGCCTTTTTTCTCCTATTTTATTATCTGTTGGAGTATCACATGATTGATCTCAAATATTAGTATTTCTTTCTTTTATTCTTTCTACTACCTACAGACATCCATATATGCATTCTCATTTATGTTGTATGTTTTCCTTCTCAACAACCTATCACACACTCTAAACCATTAAGTACAGTATAATGTACTATTTTTTTATTAGCGTATGAGTGACACAACAATGGTACAAAACTTCAAAAGCTCTTCTCTATTTCGACCATACATTCTTTAACTTATTAATTATATGTTCATCAATATCCTCTTTTGTTTTGAATAATAAATCAAAGATATAAAACCCTTACGAAATATTTGAACACCAATTAAAAGAGTCTTGGAACCTTAACCTTGGCCTAAAACTTTTTTTTTTTTGGACTAATATTTCTTAGATTATAAGCTATTCAATTTGCGTAACAAGGTAAACGAGCACAGAGAAGTGAGGAAAAAAGGGGTACATATGATAAAAGATGGAAATTTTGCTCACTTTCATTGGTTTATCTAATAAATTTTACAAGCAATTCTACATAAAATACTTGATTTAAATAAGAAATATGTGATAGTAACACAAGATATATATGTCTTGTCATATTAATTATCTCAGGCTTATTAAAGAAATACCAGAAAGAAACTAGAGTTATTAGTAGAACAAACCTCCATTTCTTTGTCTAAGATTAGCCTTTGTATTAGAGATGAATGTTCTTTCAACCTCCTCTTCATATCCTGCATGACAGAAAATATCATCAGAATAATTAGAGCTAATAGGATTAAAAAAGAAACAATGAAGTATCAGCATAAGAACAAACAGTCATCTTGATTTCTTCTGAAGCACAATGTCCAACTGTGCACAAACAATTTCACGACCAGGATTTATGCTGCTACAGCTTGTGCACATTATGGATTACGGTTGATAAATTAGCAATATGCTTGATTTTTTTTAAGCACGGTTAACAAAAAAAATACAACAATTCTCAGTGCCAATTCTATCACGGTATCATTTAAAATCATCATGTCGAACATGTGGTGCTACCGTTTGTCCACCTTAGAAAAGATAATGCACATATAATGTACATATAGACTATAGTTTGAATATCATGAGTATGCTTATGAACATTTTGTTATTTTCTTTTCTCTATAATCAATAATTAGTCAAATGAGGCAACTGCTTGCATGAATTCAGCCACTTGGGACCCAGACCCATCTGGGGTATCTGCAACTAGTTTATATGAAGAAAACTTCTAACTTACTAGAATTATTATTGAACCAACATAGATGTTTGAAACTGTAAAAGAATAGTTTTTGACATGTGTGTAAAAAAGATACTCAAACTCTAGTGATGCAACTGCTACAATGTACCCAAACTGAAGCAGAAGCAGTGTGAATAGGTTGAGAGCTAATAAGATCTGTGATTTAGCATTTTCGTCCAAGAAACCAATTTTCAGGCCACAAATTACCAATTCTTAAACCATAAAATTATAATCACAAGCCAATCACATATAACCATCAATAGCCGCTAGTTCAAGAACCAAACTAGGATCGAAATCAAACTTCACAAGAAAAAAATTATTCATTAGTGATCCATATCGAGTAGGCATCAGATTACATTATCAACTCTCACACTGAAACATCCTTGCCCTGTAATAAAAGAAATCACGTATTGGAAAACAGCAAAAGAAAATTCATTGGATCACTTGACACCGTACCCTTCCATCGACAACCAGACTTGTCACTCAAGGAACCCAGAAGCTGAACGCGAACGCAACGACTCGACCAAATTCACAAAGCCACGGACTATAAGAACACCCTGAGGGCGACGGGCCATTCTAGATCAAAGGCGAACATGAAAAATCACAAGTTGCAGAGACGGCATACCTGGCGCGACCCGATCTGCCGGCCTTCGACGATACTGGCTACGTTACCGTCCGGGAAACTCCAGGTCTGCATCTCAGGAGCCATTGCGGAAGCCAGCCTTCCGTTTGTCGATCCTCCCCGATCTAAGCAGGGTGGCCGAAGCAAGAACCTGGAGGTCGGCGAGAAAGCGAAGGCGAGGGCTTCTCGAGCTTTCGCTTCTTCGCTCGTCAGTGCAACCTCGGCCCGGTTTGGGTATCCACATGCCACATCCACCGCTGCCTTCTCATTTCTATTTGCCAAACCGCCGTCTGCGCTGCGTCGCAGCTAGATGCGACGGATTAGGATGGGCTGGATCGGGTCGCAGATATGGCCCGGCCCGGGCCTCCTGGTAAACTTCACGGAAGAGCCGAGCCAGACCAAACCGGGCCCAGAATGGCATGGGTCTGTTTTTTTTTTTTGAAAATATAATTATCTCTTAAATTAAAGAAAAAAATAAAATTGATAAAAAAACAATAGGCCAATATGTGATGTTATAGCTCATTTTGGCCCATAATTAGCCCGGTTAATATTGGGCCGGCCCATGGTAAAGAAAATACTTTGAATAATTATAAGCTTTGTTTATTTGATAAGTTAATTGAATTAAGACAAAATCAAACAAGGCTAAAATAAATTAAATCGTTGAAATAGTTGTTCAAACTTATCTTCTTCTTTTTTTTAGCTTAAGCTTGGTTTGAGTTTAACTTAAATTTGATTTATTTATATATTATTTATTTAAAATTGTTATATTTTTAATCTTATTTAGTTAGTTAGTGAACCTAATATTATAAATTTATTTATTTTATAATCTTTTATTTATTTATAAGTTTGAGAAGAGATAATTTATAAATTTTATTCATTGAATATTTTTTTTATAAATATTATTCACAAACACTTTATAATTTATATTCATGAATATTGATAAATTAAACATATATATTCAAATTTATTTATTTAATTTAATAAATTATTTAATTGATCTTCTATTATTGTAGTCGTGATATAAATAAAAAGATATTAGCATTATTTAAGCGTGTATACTCATACTTAAATGTCTTTATCCTCTCTAGTAATCATGAGATAAATGAATTCATCTACTAATCTTCGATAACAAGGGTTTTTAAAATTATGATTTTTCTAACCACACATTATTATTATTCTGAATGATTAAAGTTTATACAAGTTTACACCCTAAGCATTCCAATTTCTTATGAGAGACATCTGTCACATATTTTCTTCATCATTCACGCTGCAAAAGGTTGGAATCCGCCAACCTAGCGGCCCCACACGATCGACCCCCCGACCATCTGTGGAGAGGTAAATCACGGTGAATGCGGGACTGACCAGGGCATGGTGGCCGAGGGATTTGGAAACATGACACAGATTGATGTTATCGCAAATGCAACCATGAGCCCTCGAACCGCCCACCTCATGCTGCAAGCACCCATGTCCTGACCAAACCCCGCCCGTGGGGGCTTCTTCATCATTCACAATCTAATGCAAATGATGCTATAGAAATCTATCCCACATCACGAAGTGATGACATAGAGTTTTTCTTCTCACTCTCTTCTCGTAATGTGATCGACTCTGCATAAAATAACACTCATCAAAGAGCTCGTCAGAAGTTGACCTAACGAAATCCTCATGGAGTTTCAAAAATGTATGATGCAGAGTAAAAGTGCTCAAGGAACACATCTTATCGTTCAAGGGCAAACCTCTTTGTAATTATTTGTTACCACAAGTCTCTATTCGCATAAAGATCCACACGTATTCGGGCAGTCAAACATGAGCTCTCGAGTCCTCAACTTCTGAGCGATCCAACAGACAAAGCACTCAAACTCAAGTGTTTTTGGATCCACAGGTACTCCGCACTTAAGCAATTTGGTCAGTTGGAAGGTCGAACCAACTAAGTAGGTCGAGAAGTCTGACTAGCTTGACAGATCGGAAAGTCAGACCAACTTGATAAATCGGATACAAATTGATATCTACGTTTTTTTTTTATTTACAAGGGGTATCTGGGCATTTGGCACCAACTAGTCCCCTTGGCTGACCGGCCCTGCCCCATGGCCTTCAACTAGAGTCCCCACCGGCCAGCGAGGGTAAATCAGGAGGATTCACTAACACCTACATTCCAGCCTATTACCAAATTGGGATCCATGTACCCGACCAGCACAGCCGACTGTCACGCCCCAGATATTAAATCCAGTGAGACGCATCCCGGAGGAATCGAACTGCGAAAGTGACCTATGGAAAGGGAATGCGGTTACCAAGTGCGCCACGCCCCTTGGGGCAAATTGATATCTACGTTGATTGAGTGTCGAGTGCCCCTGTCGTCTCCATCACGTTAAAGGGCATTTAATGTCTATAAAAAAAACTCAATTAATTAAGCATCGTCTTATTTAATTATCATTTCAATCCTTGTCGCTAGAACCTCACGACAGATATCAACGGTCTGTGTTCTTTGCAGTGTTAGAAAATCAACACGAAAAAAATAAATAAAATGCTTGAGAAATAAATTCAGTCGAAATGCCTGAGAGAGATCATCTAGAAGACTAGAACGCACCTGAACAACGAAGTATAAAAATAAATCGATTTAATTTAATTTAATTAAAAAATCTACATGTAAAAATATTTTTATATTGAATGTTATAATGTTATAGTAATATCAAGATTATTTTAAACATACTAAAATAATTTTAATTAAATTAAATAGAAGTTGCTTCTCTACTTGGCTATATATTCGAATTTCTTCTCCTTCGACAGCAATCTTCTCTCTCAGGAGATCAGAAACATGTCAGAAGATTCTCAGATCTGCTCAGCTTCTGACTCCGATCATAATAATAATAATAATAATGATAATAGTTCAAATAATCCTTCGCCTTTTCCTGGGAACCTGGTGACAGTTCTAAGCATAGACGGCGGTGGTGTTCGAGGACTCATTCCAGCTACCATCCTCGCTTTCCTCGAATCCAAACTGCAAGTAATTCTTTATTTGATTAATTGTTTAAATTCCCGCGGATGTGAATTTAATGTTCATGCTTTGATTTGTAGGAATTGGACGGAGCAGACGCGAGAATAGCAGATTACTTCGACGTGATCGCCGGAACCAGCACCGGCGGCCTTATCACGGCCATGCTCGCGGCGCCCAGTAAGGACGGCGGCGATCGACGGCCCCTCTTTTCCGCCAAAGAAATCGTCGATTTCTTTGTCGACAATTGTCCCAAAATTTTCCGACGGAAGAAGTAATCAATCAATGTTCTGAAACCTATTCGGTTATCGTTCTCGTTACTGAAGGTGATTGATTTGTTCTTGCAGCGCCGGTATTCTGAATCCGGTTCTGAAACTAATCTCCGCCGTCGCCGGACCCAAATACGACGGTGAGTATCTGCGCTCCAAAATCCGAGAACTGCTCGGCGACACCAAGCTCAGCGAAACTCTGACCAACGTGGTGATCCCTGCCTTCGACATCAAGTTTCTCCAGCCCACAATCTTCTCGTCCTTCGAGGTGATACGATCGATCAAAAGATCAACTTGAATAGATAGATGGATGTGGTTGATCATTGCGCAGGATTAGGAGAGTTGGTGTATTGCAGATGAAGTCGGAGCCGCTGAAGGACGCGATGCTGTCGGACATCTGCATCGGGACGTCGGCGGTGCCGACGTACTTCCCGGCGCACTACTTCGCGACGGAGGACGCGGCAGGGGGGCGGCGAGAGTTCAACCTGGTGGACGGGTGCGTGGCGGCGAACAACCCGACGTTGGCGGCGATGAGCCAAGTGACGAAGGCGATCTCGTTGAGGAAGGCGGACTTCTTCCCGATCTGCAGGCCGACGGACTACGGCAAGTTTCTGGTGATCTCGCTGGGCGCCGGATCGAACAAGCAGGAGAAGAGGTACAGCGCGAAGGAGTCCGGCAGGTGGGGCGTGCTCGCGTGGCTCTACGACAAGAACACCATGGCCACGCCCATCCTCGACGTGTTCCGCGAGGCCAGCGCCAACATGGTCGACGTCCACGCCGCCGTCCTCTTCCAGGCTCTGCATTCCCAGGACAACTACCTTCGCATCCAGGTCCCTGATTTATTAGAAATTATATATATAATTCATTAGTTTATCGTAAGCTAGCTAGATTCAAAGGACTCAAACATATACAATTGAGATGTCAGGACGATACTTTGGTGGGAAATGTTGCGTCCATCGACGCATCTACGAAGCAGAACTTGGCGAATTTGATGGAGATCGGAAACAATTTGCTAAAGAAGAGAGTGTCGAGGGTCGACTTGGAGAATGGCTGCACGTATGAGCCTTGCGCGGGAGAGGGAACCAACGAGGAGGTGCTTGCTAGCTTTGCGCAAAGGCTTTCAGACGAAAGGAGACTAAGAAACTCAAAGTAACACTATGGAAAAACAACATGGTTCTTTGTCTACCTTGATGGTGTTGTATTTGATACATCGTCTTAGTTCACCTTCTTTCTTCACTACCAAAAAATACTCTCTTTTTTAAAGAGAAAAATATATTGAGAAGTTTGTCAGAATGAGTTTGTTCACGAATTCTATTCAAAACATCAATTTAATAATCCAAAATATTATTTTAGACTAAGTTTGATACATCGTCATTCAATTCAAGGACACAAGTCATTATGATTACTCTAATAGTAAGAGATAAAGATGAACTTTCATAAAATTATATCAATCACTTTCAAAATTAATCATAATCAGATCATAAAAATTGAATACTTGATTACTTAAAAAAAAACAGACACAAGACCTCACTCTATTAATAGTATAAATTAGTATAACTGTATGATTTATCAACTAATATTAAATACTACAATTATACAATAATGTTGATACAGATTTGTTACATAAACACTATTACAATATACATATGATGGTTGTTTTAAATGAACGAGCAAATGATCAATTGATTTCCAAAAACTGGATGGATCTGAACAAGGATACTAGATCAGCATTCACTGTATCATCAGTATGTATTCATTTTTATTCCTTGAGAATTCATTTTACATCAAAAAATATTGATAAAATGGGGAAATGTCTCACTTTTATGGTATAGTAATTTAACATAATCTACAACTGAGCTACTCATTTTACCTACAAACAGGTATCTTTCGTGGTGATTCTATTTCATGAGCCTCTTCGAGATCAGGATAATCCAATACTGATCTTGCTTAATTTCTGACTGAGGAAATGGAAGCGATTGAGACTTGCAGATTACGGATCATCCAGCATGTTTGTCCTGCTCAGCAGAACTTACCCCGAGATGATCTTTCAATTTCTTCAAGAACTCTAATGTCTTAGCATAAGAAGGATCTGTCTGGCTAACCGGCTTGCAAGAGTTGACATGATCAGTGGAATCTAATACCTACGAAGCATGCATATAAACGAAGTTAATAACAAAACTTGGAATCTGAAAGCTGCTCCAGTAGCAACATCAACTGGATTGTTCATACAGCAAGTTCACTATGTTATAGATTACAGAATTAATGGTGTGACTACAGAATGTATTGAAATCAGTCAGATTAAAGCGAGCAAGCTAAATTCCTATAGATATGCGCACAGGGAGATAACTGTAATTTTTGTTTTCCTATGAATTATTTTAAATTTAAAGTGTTTTCCAATTGCTGAATTATTAGAAACACATTTTTTATTAGAATTATCCTAGAATTCAACTGAAGATTGGTATAAAGGTGAACAGATCAATAAAATTTATATCACAAACATCCATTTTCGAAATTATTTTTGTTTCAATGGAACAAGTTCCATAATAATAATAATCTGGCAATCGAAAAGCCTGGTGCATGCAATAGTAGTAGCAAATAGCCACAAGACTCTATACTAGCAGAGAGAGAAAAAAAGTAATCTTACCAATGCTTTTATTAAAACATGGTCAGCTAGCTATTTCAAAAATTTAGGAAGATTATAGAAAAGTTAAGAGACTCGAACTAAATCCTCTATATTTCTAAACCCTTATTAAGAGGCTAGAATTGTTGGGATTGATCCCAACGTGCTTCTGATGTCTAGCACATAGAGCACTATTTGTGATTCTATCTCAAATTCGGGGAAGTGGGGGAGGGGCCGCTTTATCACTACTCAGACACCAGAAACTATCAAAACAAAAAAATGATTTCCTCTCTACGAGCAATATAATAGCTTACACCCTTCAAAGGCTGCTACTGTCCTTATTGGACCACCAGTTCAAACGCCCCAGCCTCCTGGCACTGGGTTAGAAAATGTTGAGCTATTGGCCTAGCCTCTCACTAAAACTAAGAAGCACTCTAGTAGTTCATATTCACGAATGGAAGATAAGGCTATTATGTTGAAAAACATTAGTGCAAGTTATATCTAGAATCACAAATCACAAAGTTCGAGCACTTTACCAAAATAATTCACAACTAATTTCTCTTTAGTTTCTAACAACTAGGATTATCAGTATTTGCATATAAGATACAATTCTAATAGAAGGGTGTAAATAAAGCGACTGTAATATAAATAAAATATAAAATAAGGGACAATAAAATAAATTTGGGTAAACATACAACAAGTTCACCGAAGCCAGGGAATGCAGATTCAATAGGTACGATCTCCATTCTCAAGCCCCAGCCACCATAACCTTCAACAATTGGTGTCACCTGTGTCTGTAAAGATATCTATTAGTTTAGCCAATTGGAAGTAGGACATGGGAAAATATAATTTACCTCGCTAAAACTGAGAACATCAAGAAGTTCCTTTTTATAAAGATGGCGGACGAAGTCATTCAATTCTAGCAATCTAGGTGATCCACTTCTTAGTTCTCCAATCTAAAACAATTGTGCTAATGATTTAGATAAAATCTTAAAACTAGAACAAATTCTGCTGAACTACAGGACATAGAGGTTTAACAGTTACACACAGTAAGGGCTGGACGGAGAACCAAACCCATACGCCAAGGCACGTCAGCAAGCTTGCTACCAAAATGGGGGCAGCTATAGAATACCTGCATTTGAGATTTCATCATTATTGGTCATTTGTGAATCTGCTGGCAAAATGGCATACATACCACTCCAACAGTATTTTTAACAAATTCCTCAAGATTATTTAACTTTGCTTCATAAAGCATTTCCTTGACAACAAGTCCTCCCATACTGCAACAAGAAACCAATCAAATTACAATTAGGAAACTGGCAGCATGAAGAATAGGTATTTACAGTTTTCGATCATAAAACTGGTGTTTCATTACTTCTGGTGCAGCAGGCAATTTATAATTATCCATATCTGCCACCTAAGTGTGTGGTCATCAACATATGTTATACATCACAGGTACATAATTACTGTACTCAATTTCTTTTAAAAAAGATCTAAAACAGTAATTGTGGAAGAACTAAATTGAAAGTTTACTAAGCCAATAGAAAAACATATGCAAACTCTAGACATTTCCATTGTTTTGTTAAGTAAATAGCATTATTATTTATCTTTTGGCTGTAAAAGATATAAATTTTGAAATTTTGTTTGGCTTCTTACTCTAAGAAAGGAGATTGATCGTGTCGATTTATGCTTCAAAATCAAGGTTGTCAAATTGAAGTTTGTATCATGAATCATTTTGATGAATATCGTACCATGAATCATAAGGTTGCAATAATAAACTATAAAATATGTTAAAGAATAATTCTGCTTTTTCAAAAAAACTTTGATATTTAAAAGTGTAAAATAATATAAAAATCCATCTAATAGCATAATAGAGCAGATGGAAAGTTGATGTTGATTCATAACAAAAATATATATAAGTTCACATTTTCTTTTGATAAATAATGAAATTTATTTCTTTCTTTTAGATGGTTATAAATTGATGTTTTCTTTCTTACTTTTAGAATTGTATTAAATCGAACTGATCCATCATGGTTCTTTTGACAATTCATATGTAAGAACCATGGTATCATTCTGACACCTATGTACAAGATAGTTCCAATACCAAATTTATAACTGCAACCTTATTACCTGTGAGTCACAAACACAACAGGTCGATCACCGATGCCTGCTCTAGTTAGCTTTCTCAGTAGCATCGAGCTAACCTCCTGCATAGAAAATTCTCAACTATCAAAAAAAAAAGTGATATGAAGAATCATATCCTTGCACAAGAGAAAGGTAATAGTCTAGAAAAGAACGGTGATTAAGTGTACACATAACCAAATGGATCCATTATCCAATTATCTCTCAATCCTTCTTATAATACAAGATGGTGACTAAGAAGGAAACTAAATCTAGTACACCTAATGTGGTTAGACATGCACAACTCAATTTTTTCTTAAAATGAATTAACAAACAAGAATACCTAGAACTGAAGAGCTTAATCTTGTAATAGAGAATAGGTATAGTGTTCATGCAAGAAACTCTAATATCTATACAAAAGAAACATGTCAAATAGAATAAGTGGATATAATCCTAGAGCCCTAACTCGTTAAGAGCATGATTAATTAACAAGTGTGATTAGTGAATTGGATCGATATATGAATTAAGAAAATATAAGTAGTATTTGAAAATTTTGGCGTGCTAGTAGAATTTTTCTGGTTGTTCTCATTTTGGCTAGTGACTTTTCGCCCCAACTCATTAACAGAATGCTTAATCACCAAGTGTAACTAGTTAATTGAATCAGTATGTGAGTTAAGCCAATACAAATACAAGCATGCCAAACTGCTCAAGATTTGAATGGATGCTTGAACAAATAATATATAGAAAAAAACCATTGCTCAACAATGGCCATTCAACCCATACTAATTCCGTTTGCAAAAAAACTACCAAGATAAGCAAGAACAGTGCACAATGAAGACAAATTATTCACAGATTACACAATTCAATGCTCTCATTACAACCCCTTCCATAGAACTTCTTGAAAAGATAGACAAATAGTTCTGCTTGCAATTACAGAAAATTTCAACTCCCCATATTGTAGAGAATGATTGATTGCAACCCCTTGATGAAGGTTCACAAAAAGTGTCAAAATTCCAAATGAGACATGGCAAGCTTCACAATCTCCTAATTATTTTATTGCAAAACTCAATAAAAACACACCAAGAATAGTGGAGCTGCCACCAAACCAGAACCACAAATAAGCTCATAGCCAGATTAACTAGGAAACTGCAACCAATCTCAAAACCCAGTGAAGAAACTAAACAAACAAACAATCCAATAGCTAAGAGCTAAACTTGCACATCTAGAAACTGTGAATCTTTGATAATTCATATATGTGCCTACCAAAAGAGGCAAGCATGACAATATGACCATAACTCAGCGAACAACTAAATCTTCATTGGAACCTCTTGGAGATACTAGATCACTAACCTGAAGTGGCAAGGTAGCTCCAGACCATTGAGTCAGATTTGTCTGCATGAATCATTTAAGTTAATTGCTAGATGTTCGGAAGAAATTAATTGCTAGATGTTCATAAGGTCTAACTGGAAGAAGACCTAAACAAATTTAAAATTGCTAGAGCTGCTTCTACACTCCAATAGATGATGATATATGCATAAAGAAGATATAACTAAGTTACACAAGTCATTGTCAGGAAAAAAACTATGAACCAGAACAACATTATATACAATACAAACCTTGTACTTAACGGTAAATATGCGAGCACCAGGAAAATCAGCACCTAGCCACTCACTAGGCCAACATGTACCCAATTTACCAGCTTCCAAATCAATGTTCTCCACAAGACCAGCTTTGCTGGTTGTGGAAGACTTGTTATCTGCTATCCGCCATGACTTAAAAGGACCGCCACGTAATCCATGGACAAAGACAACATCAAGTAGAGGATATGAAGATTTGGATTCTTGCTCTGCATTAACAAGACAGCTAGAATTGTCAGCATTATTTTCTTCACACTGATCGATACTGCAAGGTGAAGGACCAGCAATTAACTTCTGACCAAATGAATCATCTGAATGGTTCTCATCATGTTTCTGACTAACTTTCCAGTGTGGCGATTCAGGATTTAGCAAGAATATCATGTCTTCATATAGAGGACACTTTCTCTTTGGGTCTTTTAAATCAACATGAGGATTATAATTTAGCACTTGAGCTTCTGAAGGTTCTAAACAAAATATATTTAAGAGAGTTGCCCTAGCATAGCTTTGTGTTTTTTGGTCATTGCAACAAGGAATATTGCCACTTGCACAATCTTCAAGCCATTTACACCAAATAGGATCTGCGGAAATAGCTTTTTTAACACTTGGAAGAAGAGAAAGAATTGCAAGCAAACGAGCAGCATGCTTCCGGATGTGTGCTGTAGGAGGAACTCTCACACTAGATGGCTCATTATTATGATTTTTATTGGGTGAATCACCAGGAACAGACACATCTAGACTTTGAGGTTCTAAAGCTCTTGATGCCACATATGCTTCATTAGCAGCTAATTTTTCATAATCATCACATAACAGGTAACGCCGAAGTAAGACAAGGGCACCAAGATCAGCTATTTTACATTGGCAAACACTATCTTCAGCGCAAAGCTCTGTCAGTGCTTTTATGCCTTTCAATGTAGCAATAGCTGAATCAGCAGCATCAAACTTGGGCAAACTATTCTTCTTCATATTCTTAATTAGAGTAGCAAATGGTTCGAGGGAGAGAAAATCAGTAAATGGACTATTACCAGAAGTATCCGATTTAAGATCCAACAGAAATCCAGTAAGCTTAACCACAGAAGTTGCTAATTCATTGGATATCTGTACTGCAGATTGAGCATTAGACTGATCAATTTGAGTCTGCAAGGTTACAGTACAAACAATTAAGATGGGACAAAAATACTACATCACACTTTCCACAACTAGTGGAACATAGTCATTCAGGAATACAAGTTAAAATCTGACAGATGCAACATTAGATATCAGTTATCCTATGTTCAGACATTGCTGCTAGTATAAGAACCAATGTTAAGATGACTGATCAAATTTCCAAAACGATACAGAAGTAACAGGATCCATCAAGTTGGTAGAGATGCCAAATGCTGTAGGTTCAAAAGATTTCAGTAAAGATGCAACATATTTTATAACATTACACAATAGGTAATCTTCCATTACAACTATCAAGTTTCAAGTGTAGTTGTAATGGAAGATTACCTATTGTGTAATGTTATAAAATATGTTGCATCTTTACTGAAATCTTTTGAACCTACAGCAAGAAGAATATGACCAGGACACAAATCCTGACACAAGTTAAATTCGTGGTGAAGAAGAAGCATGTAAATAAAAAACAAAAAATAAAGTCATACAAGACTCAGTGATCATAAGGCCTATGAAAGATGTGGCCTCTCACTGTTGTTTTGATCATTCAAGCAATGATATAATTTTCTATTTGGAAATTTTCTCTTTTATACTGTGAGCAACCCATGAGATTGCCGACCACGTGGAGTTATTCTAGAGTTGTGTTAGTTACATTGCATAATTCTCAATTCTCATAACTAAATAATCCAAAAAAAAAAACTCTTCAAAGTGTGTGCGCTTTCATCCATGGTAGAGATAATCTATCCATTTTTGTAATCAATTAATTGTCTCTTGTTGGAAATTTTTCTAACAACAAAGACAATATACATGCACAAGAAAGTATTAACTTATAGGTCCACATATTTAATAAGCTGAAACACTGTAAGACAAATTAAAGCAGCATTGCTAACAAAGGAATCAAACCTTCACTTTGTCTGACTTAGGTTGATTGTTTCCTTTCATGTTTGCTTTCTTGCTAGATTCAAGGACCTCATTGAGCATTATAGTCAACCACCCTTGCGAAATTGGTATTGAATATGGCCCAAAATCCTCCATGATGAAAGAAAGGGTTTTCATAGCAGACAGACGAGTAGTTAGGTTGGATGATTCATCAAAAATCCAATGAAGAAGAATACCAGACCATCTTTGACTTTCTTCAAGAGACAAGTGCATGTCCCCTTTGTAAATTAGTTCCAATACCTTGGCTAGAGTTTCTCGTAAATGCCAATGTTTTCCAGACTGCTTACCAATTCCTCTTATGAGATCAAGCCCTTTCTCCATCATCACAACCTTTGCTTCATTACTCCGCTTAATGGAGACAAGAAAAGCTGACAAAGCTACTTGAGCCAAAGTTACATCCTCACTATTGCTGGCATGAAATGCTGTAGAAAGAAGACTGGAGCTCCAGTCAGGAACAGATACATTTAATGGTAACTTCGGATCATCTACAAGAGCACGAGCAACCAAACAACCATGCCATTTCACTGATCTCTCAGGTGCCCTTAACGTAGTCATAATAGCCTGACCATCATTATCAAGTTCTAGAATACGAGTGCGGTTAAACTCTGAAGCCAAAGCCCAATTTGCTAAAGCCCATGCAGCAAAAGGTACAGCGACATGTTCTCTCTGCAAATCATCCCACAGGCCTGGGATAGTAAAAGAAAAACTCCCATGTCTAGATGAACTGCTAATATTTTCCTTTAATTCAAGATTCTGATATCTCTCTCTAGGTCTAAGTAACTGATAATGAAGAGGCTGGCTCAGTTCTAAGATGCTTTCCTTTGAAGAAAATCCCAAAATCGTTGTGCCACCAAGCACTTTTATTCCAATTCCCTGAATTCCATTGTCCCCATCATTATTATCTCCATCCTCATCAACAACCTCAAGGCGCAATCCTCCTTCCTCAACTACTTCTAGAGCTGTTGCAATATCTCTCGTGTCTGCAGTAGCAGGTAACAATGGCTTAAGTGGTTGGTCAACACTATCACAGTTTGACGTGATTATGTCCATGATGGCAGCAACAAGCATGCTCCTTCCTTTACAAACATCAGAACCATCCTTTGCTGAATGTTTCACAGACTGTCCTGGTGCACAACACAATTAATTCAATACTACACTAACTTGTTTTGGGCCTTTGGTCCCGAAGGAAGCAAAATGATCATTACTCCTTCGCGAACAGAATTAATTAAATTACAATTCGAAAAGCAGGGGGAAATGCTACGAGATTACAATTGATCATAATTTAGAAATATAAATGGGAAGAAGTGCATGTGTTATACATAGAAATGTAACACTCATAAAAAAGAATGTCAGGTGGGACAAAAGGTATCATACATCTGAAAGCAATGCATTCAGGTATGTGATTCATCTAAAATGGGACATTGGGAAAACTGTTTGCTTCATAAGTCATCATTAACTCACCTTGGATTTTTTAGGTTGGAACGAGAAGATGAATCTCAAAAGGTTAGGGATCGCATGTGGCCGCCCCAAGACAGCATGGCAAACATTCGGGTCAGCAATAAGATGCGCAAGAGCCCTTGCCGACTCCGACTGTGTCCCAATACGATCCCCTCCGTGTCCAGAGCTAGCTACACTATCCAACAGCCAATCCACTACCGCGCCTCCACCAGCCCCCACAATGGCGGCCCTACGCGCCTCGTTGGCTGCCGAGATATCCGCAAGCAGAGCGGCCACCCGGAACTCGAACCCTGACCGGACCCCATGGTTGGCGGACGAGAGCATGGAAACCAGCGACTTCCAAAGCACGGAAGCGGCGGCACCTGTCTGACTCATTCGGTCCAAGATCCTTCGAACAGAATTCTTGGACCTTTCTAGGGTTTCCTCCATGTCGGAGTAGATTCGGTCGGGCCTTGGCGAAGGCCGGTCCGAATAAGAGAGGGCGACGTAGGCAGAAAGTGCCGAAGCTGAGACGACGGTCGCAGCGATGGCGTAGGAGGAGGCGGAGCGGAGCGGCGACCAGGCGGGAGGAGAAGTGGTCGGGGCCGGGGGATTCTGGGCGAAGAGAGGACGCGGCGAGGGTTGCTCGAGGAAGCCTGGCCGGATCTGGGTAGACCCGTGAGAGGTCTGGGAAGAGAATCGCCTCCGCGCATGGTCTTGGGGGAGGCGGCACCGCCGGAGGAGGAGGCGGAGCATGGTCGCGTCTTGTCGTCGTTGGGTTCGGCCGGAGCCGTAGGAAAATATGACGAGTACAATTCGTCGCGGAACGATATATAGAAACCTGAAACGATGACGTGGCGTTTCTTTGTTGAAAAGGAATCCATGCGCCACGTAAGAAGTGGGAAGTTAAATAGGGACCGGTGGAGAGCGTACCGAGAAAAGTAACAAGAGGGGCTGCACTAATTACGCTATTATCGGAAATAAAACATAATCTAACTTCATTTTTATTAATTTTTTGAAAATAAATTAAATTAAATTAATAATTATTAATGATAATAATAAATTAATAATATATCTATTAAAAAATATAATTTATTTATTATTTTTAAATTTTAATATATATATATATATAAGATAATTCAATTAGAATTTGAGAAAGGCTATTTATTTAACTATCCTATTTAAATTAAAAATTTTAATTAAAAAAATTAATTACTCAAATTTTAATCCTAACGTCTCACCAACTCGCTTCATCGTTGCTCGCCTTGCCATCACGCCCCCTCTTTGCCATCATGAGATGTCACAACCCACGCAAGGTGCTTGCCACCGCCACTCTCCCCTCTTCCCATCGCGCATCCCCTCCGCAAGTTGTCGTTGATGCTGCCTCCTTTGCCTATGGAAAAAAATTAGAGGATAATTTTGGGAAAATTTTTCTGTTAACATTAAAATTCGTCAAAAATCTTATATTGTCGAGATAATCGCATTCTAATTATATGCCCTTTTTGCTGACATAGTGGGCATGTTCCATTATTTGGAAATCATTCATTGAATCAAATAGGGTTAAATAATATAACCTTGTGTCAATAACCAAGATTATCGAAGATAATCTCCAACCAAACACACTCTAAATATTACAACTCTTTATAACCAGTGAATATAGGCAGTAATAATTTTCTCGAGCAAAAGTAAAAAAGGTGTTTCTTTATTTTTGGAATCATCAAGATAACCTATCATATTAATTTTTTTAATCAAAAAACCACTCCACTTTCTTGTAAAATAATACAATTGTTCTCCGTTGTATAATAGCATGCAGTTTATTCTCATTATTATCTTTCTTCTATTGTTTTCATCTAAATTAGTACGTTGTAGCAACTACTAACTCATAGTTGCCACACAATCATAGCAGCTACAATTTCATCACTGCTACAACATAAAAAAATTTAAGACAAATTATTCGAAACTTCCAAAAAGAATTTAAATAATTTTTTTTAGCTTGAAACATGATCGTTATGGGTTCCATCTCGTAATTAGTTATAGATCTCTAAATGAGCTTTGATTTGTCTTGTAATTCAACCCAAATGAACAAGTATAACCTCTTGAAGTTTAGGGTTTAATATTTACATTGTAGTCGTGATTCAATTTGAGTTAAAAGTTATAGTCTCTTAAAATTTAGAATTTAACATTTACATTATAGCAGCTACAAAATTATAACTACTACAATTGAGCTGTCATGCAATTGTAGCAACTACGATTTCATAGATGCTACGACATAAATATTAAATCCTAAACTTTAAAAAATCTTAAGGGTTGAACTACACAATATATCATAATTGAAATTTATTCATAGATCTACAATTAATTACTAGATAGGACCCATAATGATGAGGTTTTAGACTAAAAAAATATGGTTTAAATCCTTTGAACTATTTTAATTTATTTTTTTTATATTGTAGCAGCTATGAAACTACAATTATTATAACTTTGTGATAACTCAATTATAACAGTTATGAGTTAGTAGTTGCTACAACTTGTATAACAGTTATCAGTTAATAGCTACTCTAATGCATCAATTTAGATAAGAAAAAAAATAAGAGAAAGATAATAATAAGAATAAATTACTATTGTATAATAGATGATAATTGTATCATTTGAAGATGAAATTCTCTTTTGATTAAAAAATCAACGTGAGATGTTGTGTCGATGATAAAAAAAAAGAGACATTTTGATTTTTGCCTAATTTTCTGTACCAAGTTTACTTTTTTTTTCTTTAAACAATATGTTATTGACTCAATAGTTATAATAATATTACTGTAGGTCAATTAATCATAGTATATATACTAAAGTCAATTAATCATAGGTGATCTTATTTCGATCCGTGTGTATATATATATATATAACCCTTAGGGCATAATAAAAGGTGAAATTCATTACTCTATCGGTTTCACATGATTGGTCTCATGACTATTTATAAGGAGGTAAATCGAAAAGCTTGCAGTTGACTACTACGGGAGAAAACATTATCTCGATAAAATTCAACCCTTGCCCACTTCAATAAATCTACCTTACAGTAACCAACAAGTCTGTCCTACAGTAACCAACCACGGACGGAGTCAAGTATTATTTTACCTGGGCTCTAGCTCGGGGGCCCAAAAGGGTTAAAGGGGAATTATAGTTTAAATTTACTATAGAGAAAATAAAAAATATATGTGAAAGAGGGAGATAGTCCGGGAGCTTTTGATCAGCTCGGGATTAATCCGAAAGCTACAAAATTTCAAACTCCATCATAATAGCCAACTCAACTATAAACTATAATACATCAACTATAAGCTATAATACATTTTATTTTATGATAACTTGGTTCAAAGGTACTTTTTGAACTAGTGGCATATATGGCAGTAACTTGGGCTCCACTTTATGTATTTAAATGTATTAAAGAGTTTTCTACAAAATCTTATCTTAAATTATAGATATCCTATGAACGCTTAATATAATTTTTTTATTTCAATTTTATTTAACTTAAATACTAATCATAAATACTATATCCTAAATTCTAAAAAAATTAAAAAAATTTTTAGATGTCACAAAATATACAACATAAGGTACGTAATATATCAAATATATATATAGATAAACCATTTGTTATTGACTCAATGGTTATAATAATATACTACATGTCAATTAATCACAGGTGATCTTATTCCGATCTCCATTCTTCAGGCACAGATTTACCGACCTCTCCTAGTATGTTGATATGTCGACAAGTTCGATAACCCTGAACCAAACGCCCCCTTAAGGATTTTGCTAAAAGTTATCAACAAGTTCGATTTAGCTAGCTCATCGGGCTCTCCATACCATGCATTTCGAACTCCTCGAGCTAATTACCACTCTAAGCTCACCGAGCTCTCGATTCCAAACTTCTTATTATCTCTATTTCGAGCTCTTCAAGTTCTCCCCTCTGAGCACACCCTCTAATTAATATACTCTTTAATGTGCACGACGGTTCTCATTCCTCGTAGCTACATCCAATGAAACAATAAATTTTAGTAGGATCATTCTCAATAGCAACAACTTATTTATTTTTAAAAATAATTAGTGTATCTTATGATAATTAATTATCTTTTACACTCATTTTATTCATCCCTATCTATTTTATATTTTATTAGTACATAAAACACACATTTTTTTACATGGGTTTAATTTAAACATAATAAACATGGGGGAAAAATACATTGTTTAGAAGATGATAGGTCATTCCATTTTTTTTTATAAATTAGTCCAACCGTTTAAGCTTTGCTTCTCATAAATAGAAAATAGAAAAACAAAATCCGAGTACAATATAATAAACACATTTAATTACTATATGGTTAAAAATAATATTATATGATATAGTATCTACAAATCTAGTGTTTATAACCACATATTTATGTAGT